>NW_028270161.1:2754463-3110463 GCF_037043375.1 Chiloscyllium plagiosum
AATCTTCCCCTTAAAGATGGTCTTTTTAATTTACCTCTTTCATTAAGTTTTGATCATTCCCTTGAGGATCCCAGATGTGGTTTGTTGCTACATTTTGTTGATTATGTTTCCCGTGATTCATTCCACGTAGGCATATAATCAGTAGCTGGGATTGTTACACTGCATTCAGTTTCATTATGGAATTTCATTATGTCCATTGGTACCAATTTTCACTTATTGAAAACATACTGGTACTGCAATTACTGGAATTCCTGAAACAGCAACATTACTGATTTATAATTTTTTCTCTTAATTCTTTTGTGACACGTGGGTGCCATTGGAAAGCCCAGTGTGGTTTGGCTATCGATAATGAACTTAGGGAACTGACTGGCTTCCAGGGCCAATCATAGGGCAGTTTAGAATCAACCATGCTGTGGTTCTGGAGTCACATGTCGACCAGACCAGGTGATAACACCAGATTTCCTTCCCTGGGTGTTTACGTGGTCACCATCACTGAGACTGAGATTTTGAGATTTGAACTTCAATTCCTCCAGGGATCCTGATGGGATTTAATCCCATGTGTCCAAGGCTTCACTCTGGATTATTAACCCATTGACACAATTACTTCATGAGCCTTTCCCTCCCAAATGTGACAAAAACACAAATAATCCTGAGTTGATAATGTCAATGTGAGAAAAGGTGGCGTCACATCAGTAGCAAGGTCTAACATACTGACTGTGTTTAACAGTGTCATGGATCTTTATCCCACTTCAGAAACTGGTATTCTCAAAAGATGAGAACAAAGCTGATATTTTTACTCATTAAGAACGTGTTCAGGTCTTTTTAATAATGAATTCATTCAGCATTTTGCAGCTGCACATTCCCAGCAGGAAGTGATTACTCAACCTCCAGGTCAAAGCTGCCATTAATTGGATTAATGATGGGGAAGATTTTCATTTGTCAATAAAGTGAGACAAGTAAATAGAAAGAGGATCCTCTTGCCCAGAGTATGCTGTGGGGGATCAAGAGGGCAGCATGGCTGAGAGAATGGAGAATGTTTGAATTGAAATACAATCAGGTCCAAATGTCCATCCAAGTAGATACGGTCAGGTACACACACTGGTGGCACAATGTTAACTTCACTTTATTACATACCTCATGTTAAATACGCAGCCACATTACAAACATTAAAAATGGTGTAGGAAGCGACTTATGAAAACCAATACCATATTCCTATCTACCACCAATCACCTTTTATTTCTCAGTCTACAAGAATCAATCCACCTCTGCCTGAAAATATTCAGTGCCCCTGCTCCCTCTGCCACCTGAGACAGAGAGCTCTGAAGTCTCATAACTCTCAGAAAAATGTCGCCTCATTGATATTAAGAAAGTGGATGTGGTGGAAATCCTGGGAAACATCAAGATGGATAAGGACCGGACCATATATGGCCAAGGTTACTACGGGAAGCGAGGAATGAGATTGCTGTGCCTCTGGTGATAATCTTTGCATCCTCACTCTCCATGGGAATTGTACCGGATGATTGGAGGGAGGCAAATGTTGTTCCTCTGTTCAAGAAAGGGAATAGGGAAATCCCTGAGAATTACAGACCAGTCAGTCTTACATCTGTGGTAAGCAAGGATTCTGAGAGATTGGACTTATGATTTTTTAAAAAAACATAGTTTGATTAGAGATAGTCAGCATGGCTTTGTGAGGAACGGGTCGCAAGAAAGGTATAGGGGAGATGTCAGAGGTAAGTTCTTTATGCAGAGTGGTGGGTGTGTGGAGTGCATTGCCAGCGGTGGAAGTAGATTCAGAGGCATGAGGGACTTTTAAGTGACCCTCGAATCAGCACGTGGACGGCAGTAAATTGAGGGGTGCGTGGCTTAGGTTGATCTTAGATTAAGATAAACGCTCGGCACAACATCATGGGCCGAAGGGCCTGTACAGTGCTGTACTGTTCTATGTTAAATGTTTTATGTTCAATGTTCTATTTTGAGTGGGGTGAGTGTTGCAGAGCTGTTAGAGCACATCTACAAGCAGAGAGACACAGCTATGTACAGAGCTGTGAACTGCCACTAAACAAACAGAAGACCAGTGAAATAAGGCACAGTGAAAAGACTGGCTCAGAGAAAGTAGCTGCATCATTTCCCCTCACCCCTCTGCTTCAAATGACGGCGGATACGAAGTGAAATTGGAATTATTCTCTATGGAAATGACAGAAAGCTGAAGTAGTAACAGATTTGTTAAACAAGCAACGACATTTACAAATCACGACACTTTTACCACCATTAAGAAGAATGTTTCAGAATGTATTCTATCGTAAACCTCGCTGAAGAGAAAAAAGACAGCAATTTTAAAAGCTTTGCAGGCAGTGATTGGAAACCTCAAGTGAACATTACTGTAAATGGAATGTACTTAACATCAAGGACCAAAGTGATCAATATGTAACTTCATTAACACATCTTGCAGAATCCTGTACATTTGCACACTTAAAGAATGATTGTAGTAAACTCAGGATTGAGATTCTGCACTGAGAGCATATCTACTGAGGGAAGATAAATTTACAATTGACAAAGGAGAGCGATTGCCATGTGCAGATGTGTAAACCTTAAAAGTCAAGAGCAGGAGCACGTTCATGACAGAACAAACCAGGTCTTGCATTAAACTGGTGAATCCACCAGGCACCAGGGGCAGAACAGTCACAGGTAAAGGGAAAGATGCAAAAACAGGAAGACGTTATGGAAAGGAGCAGTAAGCATATACAGCCTGGGGAAAACAATGTGTTTCCCTTATGAAGCAGAGTCATTATACACAGAGGTGTATGGCGAAGAGGAAGCATAAAACACAGGTACAATGGCCATTAGAGTGATAACAGCTGAAGATTCTCACAAATCCCTTGACACTGTGCTGGTTGAGTCAGGTCACAGAATAAGACATGGTTGATGACTGTTGGAGTGAGTACAGCAGAGGGAGAGGGTAAACTGTCAGATTGACACCAGTGTGTTGGAACATCATGTTCTTCACTGAACTGTGTGAAGTGCCTCAACATCGCAGTCCAAACATGAACCCCTCCAAAGGTAATGTTAAGGTTTTGTGATGCCCCTACACTCATGCTAAGAGGACACATTACCCTGTCACGCAGTAACATGAACAAGGATCTAGTGTTCCAACAGTCCAACAGCAGAAATCAAACGGCAACAAGAAATGACATGGGAATGATGCTATCTGGGAAAAAACATCAACCAGAGTGACTGACAACAACGTGTACCATCAAACCAGAAAGAAGCCAGCAGGATTTAGGGATGGTGTGTGTACTGCATACACTGAGGCTGACTGGAATAACAAACTGTCAATACAGTATTGTGGATATTTAATAAATCATGTAACGCAAATTGTACATTTTCTTCATGTTTTTGTTTAATAAAAATAGGGCATGTGTGGGTTGAAATGCAATGTTATAATGTCCATCCTCGTGTGTCATAGTCAGGTGACATCTATCAGGAGGCGAACTGCAGGCAAGCTTCTTAAATTCACTTCAGTAAAGGTCTCAGGTTGAACACGGCTGTGTATTATACACTCGAGAGTGAGTGAGATTGGGGGGAATGCAGAGAGTTGCATAATGCCCAGATATAGATTTAGCTGTCTGAGCATCGAAGAGAAGTCAGCACAGGACTCACCAGAAGGTTCCTCACTGTCATGGAATACTTGTACCACCAGATCTACAGGAGACATCACACTATCAAGATTGTTCAGAGCAACACTCATCCCCAGTGGCCTCCTGGCAATTTTCAAAGCAATTACTACCTGGGCAAAGTCTCTCTCCAGCCTAGCATCTTCTACTGTTCACTTCAAACTACTGATTTCAACGCTAAAACTTCTTATCATAATGAACTCCTAACTCATAGAACATCACTCATTAATTTTTCAGACTTTAAACTTGCTTGAAAATCTCCTGTCGTAGTGAAGGTGTAACACTGTACACTCTTGTGTGTGAGGAGCTACAGGACACACACAGCATTCTACATATTCACCACTAGATGGTGATATTCTCCTAAATGTTAACCAACAATCCTGTTGTTATGTTCAAAATATATATTGCGATCTTTCTGCACAAAGTTATTATGGGTTTGTGACGCCAAACATCATTCTCCAAAGTCTTTGGTGGGAAAGTAAAAGCCAGCCTTTATCTATAAAACCGTGTAAACCCAAGAGTGCTACACTGTCTGAAATCATAGAATCCCCACAGCGTGGAAACAGGCCCTTCAAAGGGCATAAGGAGCAGAAGGGAATGTGAAGGTGAGACCACCATTAAGTCAGTCAGGATCTGTGTGAAGAGTGAAGCAGGTTTGAGGGACTGAATGCCCTACTTCTGCTCTCCATTCTCCTCTTCTTCTGTCTTTCTCTACACCTGCAAACTTTGCCCATCTTGTTAATATTCCCACAGTACTTGCTTTCTTCCTTGTCATTATGGAGTATACAGGGAACCTGAATTAACCGGCATTATCTGAATTTCGGATTATCCGGACAAGATCGCAAGGTCCTGATGCTTGCTTAAACTGTGTTATCCGGCATTCAATTATCCAAACATTTGATTATCCGAACAAAATACTTCCTGCCCATGTTGTTCAGATAATCGAGGTTCCTCTGCATTCCAGATGGTATTCTTGAAGTTGCTAATAGTCAGGGTACCTTTATAGGAGATGATAAGAAGGGTTGGAAATGTGTTGCTGGAAAAGCGCAACAGGTCAGGCAGCATCCAGGGAACAGGAGAATCGACGTTTCGGGCATAAGCCCTTCTTCAGGAATGAGGAAAGTTTGTCCAGCAGGCTAAGATAAAAGGTAGGGAGGAGGGACTTGGGGGAGGGGCGTCGGAAATGTGATAGGTGGAAAGAGGTCAAGGTGAGGGTGATAGGTCAGACTGGGGTGGGGGCGGAGAGGTCAGGAAGAAGATTGCAGGTTAGGAAGGCGGTGCTGAATTTGATGGATTTGACTGAGACAGGGTGGGGGGAGGGGAAATGAGGAAACTGGTGAAATTCGAGTTCATCCCTTGTGGTTGGAGGGTTCCTAGCCGGAAGATGAGGCGCTCTTCCTCCAACCGTCGTTTTATTGTGGTCTGACGATGGAGGAGTCCAAAGACCTGCATATCCTTGGTGGAGTGGGAGGGGGAATTGAAATGTTGAGCTACAGGGTGGTTGGGTTGGTTGGTCCGGGTGTCCCAGAGGTGTTCTCTGAAACGCTCCGCAAGTAGCCGGCCTGTCTCCCCAATATAGAGGAGGCCACATCGGGTGCAGAGGATGCAATAGATGATATGTGTGGAGGTGCAGGTGAATCTGTGGCGGATATGGAAGTTTCCTTTGGGGCCTTGGAGGGAGGTGAGGGGGGAGGTGTGGGCGCAAGTCTTGCACCTCCTGCGGTTGCAGGGGAAGGTGCCGGGAGTGGAGGTTGGGTTGGTGGGGGGTGTGGATCTGACGAGGGAGTCACGGAGGGAGTGGTCTTTACGGAATGCTGATAGGGGAGGGGAGGGAAATATATCCTTGGTGGTGGGGTCCGTTTGGAGGTAGCGGAAATGACGGCGGATGATGCGCTGTACATGGAGGTTGGTGGGGTGGTAGGTGAGGGCCAGTGGGGTTCTGTCCTGGTGGCGGTTGGAGGGGCGGGGCTCAAGGGCGGAGGAGCGGGAGGTGGAAGAGATGCGGTGGAGGGCATCGTCGACCACGTCGGGGGGGAAATTGCGGTCTTTGAAGAAGGAGGCCATCTGGGTTGTACGTTTTTGGAACTGATCCTCCTGGGAGCAGATGCGGCGGAGTCGAAGGAATTGGGAGAATGGGATGGCGTTTTTACAGGGGGCAGGATGGGAGGAGGTGTAGTCCAGGTAGCTGTGGGAGTCAGTCGGTTTGTAGTAGATGTCCGTGTTGATTTGGTTGCCTGAGATAGAAATAGAAAGGTCGAGGAAGGGGAGGGAGGAATCTGAGACTGTCCAGGTGAATTTGAGGTCGGGGTGGAAGGTGTTGGTGAAGTGGATGAACTGTTCAACCTCCTCGTGGGAGCACGAGGCAGCGCCGATACAGTCATCGATGTAGCGGAGGAAAAGGTGGTGGTTGGGGCCAGTGTAGTTGCGGAAGATGGACTGTTCCACATATCCTACGAAGAGGCAGGCATAGCTGGGGCCCATGCGGGTGCCCATGGCTACTCCTTTCGTTTGGAGGAAGTGGGAGGATTGGAAAGAGAAGTTGTTCAGGGTGAGGACCAGTTCAGTCAGTCGAAGGAGGGTGTCTGTGGAAGGGTACTGGTTGGAACGGCGGGAAAGAAAGAAGCGGAGGGCTTTGAGTCCTTCGTGATGGGGGATGGAGGTGTACAGGGACTGGATGTCCATGGTGAAGATAAGGCGTTGGGGACCGGGGAAGTGAAAATCATGGAGGAGGTGGAGGGCGTGGGTGGTTTCCCGAACGTAGGTGGGGAGTTCTTGGACTAAGGGGGACAGGACCGTGTCAAGGTATGCGGAGATGAGTTCGGTGGGGCAGGAGCAGGCGGAGATAATGGGTCGTCCGGGGCAGTCAGGTTTGTGGATTTTGGGCAGGAGGTAGAAGCGGGCGGTGCGGGGTTGTGGGACTATGAGGTTGGAGGCGGTGGATGGGAGATCCCCTGAGGTGATGAGGTTATGGACGGTCTGGGAGATGATGGTTTGGTGGTGGGGGGTGGGGTCATGGTCAAGGGGGCAGTAGGAGGAGGTATCTGCGAGCTGGCGTTTGGCCTCAGCGGTGTAGAGGTCGGTGCACCAAACTACTACCGCGCCTTCCTTGTCTGCTGGTTTGATAGTGAGGTTGGGGTTGCAACGGAGTGAGTGGAGGGCTGCGCGTTCCGAGGGTGAGAGGTTGGAGTGGGTGGGGGGAGTGTGGGAGTTCAGGTGGCGGTTAATATCGCGGCGGCAGTTGGATATGAAGAGGTCGAGGGCAGGTAGGAGGCCAGCACGGGGTGCCCAGGTGGATGGGGTGTGTTGGAGGTGGGAGAAGGGGTCATCAGAGGGTGGGCGGGAGTCTTGGTTAAAGAAGTAGGCGCGGAGGCGAAGGCGGCGAAAGAATTGTTCGATGTCACGCCGCGTGTTAATCCGGGAGCGTAGGGGAATGAAGGTGAGGCCTCTGCTGAGGACTGATCTTTCATCCTCAGAGAGGGCGCGGTCTGGAGGGATGGTGAAAACACGGCAGGACTGGGAGCTAGGACCTGGTGTGGGGCTGGAGCTGGGTGTGGGGGCAGGGTTAGGTCTGGGGGAGGGGATGGGGATCGGCGTGGGGGCGGGGTTGGGCGTGGTGATGGCGATAGGCGAAGGGGCGGGGTTAGACGTGGTGACGGAAATAGGCGTGGGGGCGGGGTTAGGCATGCAGTCGGAGATCGGCGAAGGGGCGGGGTTAGGCGAGGTGACGGAACTCGCCGGGGGGCGGGGTAACAACATTGCAACAACATTGGGATAGGTACATGGATAGGAAAGAGTTTGGAGGGATATGGGCCAGGAGCAGGCAGCTGCGATTAGCTTAGGTTGGGCTTATGGTCAGTGGAATGGTTGGACCAAAGGGTCTGTTTCCTGCTGTCTGACTCTATGATTCTAAGTCACTATTCACAGCTTCTGACTGTAGTGTGTATAAAAATCTATGTTGCCACATTAATGTAGGCTCCTTGTTTGCCTCAGTTACCCAAAATTAAAAGAGTCTAAAAGTCTGTACACCAACTTATCCATGCTGTAAAGACTTTTAGGATTTTTTCGTGGTCTGGGTCAGATTGGTCAGGGGGGTGAATTTAGGATCTCTCTCACTTTGGCCTAACTGTGATGGAGAGGCTTGGATCATCAATCAAGCAGAGAAATGATTCTATCCCATTGGCAGAAGCAGGTCATAGAATCACTGATGTGGCTTAAATGATTTTGTTTCTGATTAAATAAAATACCGGCAATTGCAAATTTTAAGGAACTGATTTGTTGGCTAAAGGACACCAAAAGGCACATCAGCAAAGGGGACAGCTTGTTTAATAAAACCATCCCCATCAAACTCTGCACTCAGTGACTGACGTTGCAGGATTGTTCAGTTATAATGAACAGTGAACATGATTTGGTACCTCCAGGTACTGTACATTTCAAGATATATTACCTCGAGCTGATTGCCAGTGATATTAAAATATAAATGCTTCATTTGCTTGCACAGCTTTTCTCTGTTACATTAACAAAGTTGACAATGTATTTAACAGTTACTACCTTAGTGAAAATGATGGAGGGGAAGGGGCTATGAATACTTTAAACATTGTCACACTGATATCACCACAGTCATTTGCAAGGAGCTGTGCATTTTTATATCTCTCAGAATTTACCTCAACAGATAAAATATCTATTTGTGAAAAATTCCTGTGCAGTTAGTATGAACCAAACCAATTTTCTAGTTGTTTTAGGGTAACACTAGTGAGACAAATAATCAAGATTGTGCACTTTCGTTTTAGTGATTATGAGGCACTATATTTGTAATGGTCTCCTTGGTGCAAAATAAATAAAATATTAAGATTCAGCAATAATTGTATAAGTAAGCAATAAATGCCAGAACCTGGAATGAATGGAGGTTTGAATGTCTCCCGGGTGCTGAATAAACAAGCCTGTCACAGGCATTTAATCAGCAACAAATGTCTTTTACTGAATGCACGTTTGGGGCAAATTCAGACAAATCATGGGCCCCACCAGGAGAAAGACAAGCCAAAGCCTTTTTACATATAATCAGTGACCTGTGAAAACTGAGCAAAAGCTGGCAAACAAATTGATGCATAGCGCTCTGAGTTTGCAGCAAGTGTTTAGCTATTGGTTAATTCACTTTGCTCAAAATAAATGACCGAGTGTGAGGGTGCAGTGCATTTTCTGCTTATTCATTCTGTCAAGGGCTATTGGAGTCCTTTGTCCATTTTCGGACCCCAATTACAGTGAGGTTCCTGAATGAACTGGGTGAGCGGTCAGTGTCTCAGTTTCAGGGACACGCTAAAACTGGCAGTGTGTTTATCAAACAAGAATAAAACCGTGTGCAGAACGGTGGCTCTGTGGTTGGTACTGCTGCCTCACAGCAACAGGGACCGGGCAGCAGGTACATGAGAACCTTCAATGCCACTTTTAAGTTCGTCTCCAAGCCACTCACCATCCTGCCTTGGAAATATACCCCCGTTCCTTCACTATCACTGGGTCAAAACCCGGGAATTTCCTCTCTCAGGGCATTGTAGGTCAACCCACAGCACATTGACTGCAGCAGTTCAAAAAGGTAGCTCACTCCTACCTTCTCAAGGGGCAATTAAGTACAGGCAATAAACGCTGGCCAAACCAGTGATGCTTACGACCCATGAGTGAATGAAAAAGGCAGTGGAGCTGCTTACATCACACTTTAGACCATAAACCTCATGTAACAGTACAGATGGTAACGGTCCATACCTTCAATGTTGCAGTTGCAGCTCGACAGATATTTACTTACGCAGACAATAAAAAAAAGTGGGCATTTCTTTACAAATGAAGAATGTATTTACAATGAATTGTTACCAGGGCCACTAATGTACCCTTTTTGCTGATGTTTCAAGGAATCTGTGCTCCGTGCAGCACAATGTGTCTCAACATCCCGATGGAAATTGCACATTGTGTCCATTAACTCGCTGGCATTGAACTTATGACCACAAGGGGGTGCACTTTAGCTGTAGCTGAATAACCTAAATTATACATCAATTCTTTTTGCTGTGTGTGGCACCGAGATGAAAGGACATTTATCAAATATATTGCAGAGTAAATTTTCTCACATTCCAGAAAAAGGCATTTGTTGATGAAACCTGCAGTCTAAACAAGAATGAGTATTGTGCTTTGGAGCAACAATAAAATGTTTATTCTGAGGAAGGGAGAGCAGGGAAGCGATGTTTTGTTCAGAACAGATGAAATACTATTCTCAGTCCTCTGTGCAGCTGGTTTGATGGCACAGCAGAAATGCTGATTTTGAGTTAATCAAGCATATGAACAAGAGAAAAAGGGTCTTTTGGTCCATCAAATCCATTCTGTTATTCAGTAAGATCCTGGACAAACTTCAAAATCAACTCATTATTTTTTTCTGCAAATTTTTCCTGTCTCTTGATTCTTGAGTCTATCAATCTCAGTCCTGGAGTCACTCTGTAACGGTTAAGGGCCGATCTGATCAAAGTCTTCAAGACGTTAACAGGAATAGACGGGGTGGATGTACAGAAATGATTGTTGCTGGCTGTGGAACAAGGGGCATTGTGTGAGAATCAGGGCTGGACACTAGAGGAGGGATGTTTGTTCCACCGGGCCTGCTCTGTCACTCAATAGGATCACGGCTGACTGAACATTCCTCACATCCACTTCCTTACCCTTTACCCAAAACACTTGATTCCCTGACTGATCAAGAATCTCTCCCTCTCAACCTTAAACATACACAAGGACTTTTCCCCCACAGCTCTCTGTGGCAAGGAGTTCCAAAGACTCCCAACCCTATTTGGATTGGTCTGTAGGAGTGGTCAGGTGTTTGGATAGTTGGGGGATATTTTGGGGCCAGGGATGTGGACAAGTGGCGAAGGTTAGTTGAGTGGTCGGAGTGTGGAGTTTTGGTTGTGGAGTTTGATCAGGTTTTAAGCCATCTAACATTGATAACTATCAAGCTAATTTCCATGCATCTGTTCTGAGTCTTTGAGTCTGGCTTGGCTTTGGAGGCTTCTGTGCTGTAGCAGAATGTCTGACCGGAAGTTTAAACTTCCTGGGAAATTCCCAACCCAATCCACACATTGGGATCAAGGTGGGAGAGGTTTGGAACTCTCTAATACAAATGGCAGTGGAGGCTGGATCAGTTGTTAATTTTAAATGTAAGAGATTTTGATGTCATCGAATGGTGGAACAGGCTTGAGGGGCTGAATGGCCTCCTCTTCCTATTTTTGTAAGATCCCACAGAAAACAATGGAACTGATACAGTAATCTGTTCTAGATATCAGACTGAGAAGAGAAATACTAGACACAGCATCAGGAAATGCCCAGTTTTTCTTCAGATGATACCATGAGATCCTTTACAACTCCTGAAGGCACAGATGAAGCCCTGGTCTGAAACCTCACTGGCCTTCCGGCTGTGCAGCCTGCCTCAGTACTGCACCAGACTGACAGCTTGAATTAGGTGGTCATTTAGAGATAAGCTTGAACTCAGGGCCATCTGTGTTAGAGACAAGGGTACCTTACACTGAGTGAAGATTGAAACCATCATAATGTGCATTTCTGAATCCTAAAACTGAACTCTGATTTACTCATGGGATTGTTTTCTGAATTAATTGAACACTTTTGTAATTCTTTTGCAATAAAGGGGTTGTGTGTAGTGCATCTCACTCCAGTCTATAAAAGGGTATTACTGGATACAATGAAAGATGCTTATGGATTGCGAGAAAGTAAGAAATCTCCACTTTCAAGATGATTAAACATATCGTCTACTCGTTCCTGCAGATTACAACTTACTTTGAGGAAATGTGTGTGAAATGGAACCCGTTTGTGCTCTAGCTCCCCAAAATAATGAGGTCTGAATTATTGATGTGGATAAGGGGATGTACAGAAATGTGGACAACAAATAGGAGAAGGGTCAGGAATCCTTATTAGCAGAATACAAACTTTCTACAACAGTGGAAAATGTTGCAGAATTTTATTCCAAAGAACTAAACTGTGTCTAACAGCAGCTACAGATGAGCAGAGAATGTTACATAACAACGTGTGGAACGATTGAAGTTTATCCAGCTCCTGAACCTCCCACGGTTAACAGACAATGTACAACTTGTCGTGTCACCAACTTTTCTCCAATGTTTCATTTCTCAACAGAGTTGAATGAACACAGGTCAAACTTTTGAGAAGCAATGTGGGTGAAATTGTGTTGGGTTCTATCTGACTTGAAATGAAATGAAATATGAATCTGTCCTTCATCCATAAAGGTTGTCGGGTGAGGATTCCTCATATCAGTCAAACACTGCAGTCTCTGGCACAACACTTTAATTTAACAG
The DNA here is from genome assembly GCF_037043375.1 of Chiloscyllium plagiosum. NCBI lineage: Eukaryota > Metazoa > Chordata > Chondrichthyes > Orectolobiformes > Hemiscylliidae > Chiloscyllium > Chiloscyllium plagiosum. The sequence goes on from NW_028270161.1 coordinate 2,766,477, forward strand.
ATTGTGGATAATGGTTCGCCCCAGGCTACCATTCTGATTGCTGTTACCATGTAGTGAGCTGAACGTTTGCAATTCTATACAGTCAGCTCATTTCAATAATTATCCAAATGCAAACTTGAGGACTCTTAGGATAACATAACGGGAAATTCACAAAACTAGGTCATGAGCCACAATATAGGGAGGGCCTGACTGCTTCACCATTTGTCAAGATTGGAGTGGTATTAGAAAAGTACAGCAGGTCAGGCAGCATCCAAGGAGCAGGAAAATCAACGTTTCAGGCAAAAGCCCTTATCAGGACTCTTTTGCCCGAAACATCGATTTTCTGCTCCTCAGATGCTGCCTGACCTGCTGAGTTTTTCCAGCACCACTAGACTCTGATCTCCAGCATCTGCAGTACCCACTTTCACCCGCTTCATCATTTGAACATTTCTGAGGTGTGCGATTAGCCGTGTGTGCTGGGTATCTTTATAACATATTAGGTTTCTGGTTCACTGTGGCATGAGGCATATTGTCTTGGGAAACCTAAATATGTACAAAAAGCCATATGTGTTGTGGTGGTGCCTGTATCAAATCTGCAAGTATACAATCCAGCTTAATATTATTGAGTAAGGAACTCTGCTAATAGCAGGAAGAAGAACAAGGAAGACTATTGCCCAGCTCTTTCTCATCCATTTTCACAAAGGTTCCAACTTTCATTATCCCCAATGTTGCTGTCATTAAGGGTCAGTTTTGTTATTTGTAAGGACTGGTTTATACAGATGTTTTTTGCTGCTGGTGTGAAGCTACCTGAAACATGACAATATGTAGAGAAGCAGAGAGTGGCACCATATCACCCAGATGTCTGAATGCATTCCCTGGTTGCAGAGACGTCATTGAAAACATTATAGCCGATGCTGGAAATCCAAAGTAAAATACTGGAGAAATTCAACAGCCCAGGCAGCATCTGTGGAGAGAGAAACAGAGTTAGCATTTTAAAAATCTCTTCTATCAAACATACTAGAATTGCTTCATGTGTTAGTTTAATGACAACTACAACACGTCAAACTATCACGTGAGACATTTAAAGCATTTCAAGTGAGTCGCAAAATTAAATCTGCCCATCTGTGAATGGGCAAGTTCAGACAGGAAAAAGTCTGGAAGGTTATATTAATGTCTTTCTGCTCCTTCACTGATGCTACATTATATTTCATTCATTTTCATCCTCAAGCACTAAGTATTTTATCTCAAATTAAAACAGAATCTACTGGAGAACCTCAGCAGGTCTGGCAGCATGTGGAGAGAGAGAAACAAGATTTAAAGTTTTAAGTCCGGTGTTGCTTAATAAAAATCAGATCAAAATATTAACTCTGTTTCTCGCCCCATAGATACTGCCAGGCCTGTTCAGTTTCTCCAGCATTTTCTGTTTTAGTTTCAGATCTCCAGCATCTGCAAGTCTTTGTTTTATTTTTATATTTTGTCCAATGCATTACAGTGACAATGGATAAACACTCCTTCTTCAGCTGTGTATAGAAGCTGTCATTATCCACTGGGATAGCACTGCTTGTATTCTTCTGCCTATCTTCTGTTGCTGACTTAGATTTCCATGCAGCCAAAAATATGCCTTAAGATCTCCAACTTGCATTGTGTTGAAACTCTCCTCTCCTTGTTTTGATCTCTGCCCAGAGGCACCTCCGCTGTGAGTAGGCAAGGAAGCAGCTCCCAAAACCAATGCAGAGACGATCAAATCCTGTGATACTCACATCAATCTGTTCTGCACTGGCTACCCAGGCTACCACCCTACCCAAAGAGTCCAGGTTGCTTGGCAATATGCATTTGAAGATGCATGTTACAGCCCTGAGCAATGAAGAGTGATTGTCAAAGCTGAAATTTCTTTCCATTACACCTCTGAGCAGACATCCTTCCCACTCTTACTGCCTACCATTGGTGTGTGTTACAGGGATCCTCAGCCTGTTTGACCACATTATAGACACACTTTCCTTGGAGTGGGACTTGATTTTGATCTTCTAACTCAGAGACAGGGCTGCTGCCCATTGAAGCACAGAACAGTCATATTTGCCTACACTTATATAAAATGTGCAGGAAGAGTATTCTAATTATGAAAGGTAGAGAAAAAACTCAAAAGGACTGTGGATGCTGTAAATCCAAAACACAAACAGAAATTGCTGAAAACGTTCAGCAGGTCTGGCAGCATCTGTGGAGAGAAATTAAAACTAACATTTCAGGTCGAATGACCAATCCTCAGAATATTTTGCTTCTGATGAAAGGTAGAAAGATGGAATCTCCTGTACCATTTCAAACAGGATTGCTGAATTAGCGTCAAGGTCATCATATTTTAATAGATATCTTTTGGGCCAAAGTTAAATTTTCCTGCTACATATTAGAATTTTGCTTCAGGCTGTAGTTTTCACTAGTTTTGTGCAAGCAAAACAAATTAAAATGAATGCAAGACCAAAGTCCAGAGTGATAGAACAAACTGAATTTTGAGATGCTGAGAAACTGAGCTGGGAATTTCACAGAAAGGTTTTCATTATTTGAATTATTAACTCAGAGGTTGGAAGAATCTACTTGACTGACTACTGTTGTTAAATTTAAATCTTATATTTTTCTCAAAACAAACCCTTGTTACTCTTAAATATCCTGAAATTGAAGTTTTTCCCTCCAATAAATTAACATCATGCATTGGTAGATTGGGTTTCAACCATTGTTTCTTTTTAAATTTAGAACTATCAGTAAAAAGGATAGCTTCCAAAAGGTTGAAACACTGAGATTGAGGGAGAAAAGATAGTGAACTGAAGGTTACAGGCATAAACTGAGTTGGCAGAATAAGAGAAAACTTACACATCCAGAGTTGCTGCTTGAAGACTCTAAAGGCGGTTCACGAGTGAGGAATACAAAATATGTTCAGTGATTCTATTATGAAAAACTATGATGTGGAGGCGCCAGTGTCGGATTGGGATGGACAAAGTCAGAAGTTACACCACACCAAATTGTAGTCTGACAGATCTATTTGAAATCACAAGCTTTCGGAGTGGGAACTCTTCATGTGGATACACTGGTTACAAAGGCCCAACAACGTCTCTTCTTCCTCAGGCAGCTGAGGAAATTTGGCATGACGGCAAATACCCTTGCCAACTTTTATAGGTGCGCCATCGAGAGCATTCTGTCTGGATGTATCACTACCTGGAATTGTAACTGTACCATTCAAGATCGGAGATGGTTACAGAGTGGTGAATCCGGCCCGGACAATCACAAAGGCCGACCTCCCATCTATAGAATCCATCTACCAGGCCCGCTGTCAAGGAAAGGCCACCAGCATTCTCAAAGATCCATCTCACCCTGGCAATGTTTTTCTCTACCATCGGGGAGAAGGTACAGAAGCCTGAACACATGCACCAGCCGGTTTCGTAACAGTTTCTACCCTACTGTTGTTAGAATACTGAATGGACTCACAAACCCTTAACATTCGCCTGTACCTGTGTTTTTGTTTTTGTTGCTGTTTACCTATTATTTATTTATCTACGCTCCTTAACTCTGTGATCTGCCTGTATTGCTCGCAAGACAAAGCTTTTCACTGTGCCTCGGTACACGTGACAATAAATTCAATTCAAATTCAAATTCAAATTCAAATTCAAATTCAAAGTGCTTCACCTGACGAAGGAGCAGTGCTCCAAAAGCTTGTGATTTCAAATAAACCTGTTGGACTATAGCCTGGTGTCATGTGACTTCTGACTATAATGAAAGAATGATTAGTACCTGCTGAATTTATCACTGACAGTTTGAATTACTGTATTGCTTCCTCAGACATGATTGAGTAGGTGGAGATGATTATGGAATTGGAAGAGAAATCACAAGAGCCTGTGATTTATGCATCAAACAGTAATGTGGAAGAATGGGTACTCTTCAAGGGAAATTTTAGGAGCAAGCTAAAATAATTTGGAAAGGAATTTCCAGAAATTTCCAGCACTATAAACTGAATCCATGAGAGCTTATTCAGTTAATGTGTTACTCAATGGATGATGCGTCCATATTGCTAGCAATTGTGTTTATCTATACTGAAAAGACACATTTGTCTGAGCCTGTAGATAATTAAAAGATTTGGGAAAGCTTTAACCCAGAAGGTAACAGTATGGAATGTTTATATAAAGAAATCATCTGAGTACAGCAAAGAAGACATTAAATGAAGTTGCCATTTATTTACATGAAGTGCAGCATCACTAAGAATAACATGGATCAGTTAAAATTGATTGTAAAAGGCGAGTTCACTAGTCCTAAAAGAATTCATAAAATCTGACTGAATAAAATTTGAAGTCAGAGAGCAGAGGTTTCTGGGAAAGGAGGGACTTGTTATTTTTATTTCCGTCCTGCTATATAAGTCAGTATTTTCTACAAGCCCTTTGTAGAGCTTCACACCCAACCACCTCCTCTAACCTTAAAGACCAGGGACACATCAGGTAAGCGTCTCTTTTTCACTTTGTGACTATTGGGACTAGCAGGGATGGCAGTGCAGGGAGAACAATGTTCCTTCTGCATGATGTCAGAGGTCAGGGACGCCATTAGTGTCCCAATCAGGTACATCTGCAGGAAGTGCACCCAACTCTCGCTCCTCCAAGTCCGTGTTAGGGAACTGGAGTGTGAGCTGGATGAACTTCAGATCATTCGGGAGACAGAGGCTATGATAGCTAAGAGTTACAGGCAAGTAGTTACTCCTAGGCATAAAGAAAGCTGGGTGACTGTTCGAAAGGGGAGAAAGCAGTCAGTGGAGGGATCCCTGCGGTTGTTCCCCTGAAAAACATGTATACTGTTTTGGATACTGTTGAGGGGGACGACTTACCAGGGGTATGCAGTGGGGCCCAGGTCTCTGGCACAGAGCCTGTCCATGTTGCACTGAAGAGAAGGAGGGAAAGGAGGGGAGTGTTAATCATTGGGGACTCAATAGTTAGAGGCTCAGATAGAAGGTTTGTTGGGAACGAACGAGACTCGCGGTTGATGTGTTGCCTCCCAGATGCCATAGTCCATGATGTCTCAGATCGTGTCTTTGAGGTCCTGAAGGGAAAGGGTGACCAGCCTCAAGTCATTGTCCATGTAGGGACCAACGACATAGATAGACAGAGGGATAGGGATGTAAGGCAGGATTTCAGGGAGCTAGGGTGGAAGCTGAGAGCTGGAACAAACAGAGTTGTTATCTCCGGTTTGTTACCAGTACCACGTGATAGTGAGGCAAGGAATAGGGAGAGATATCAGCTGGACACGTGGCTGCAAGGATGATGCAGGAGAGAGGGTTTCAGGTACTTGGATAATTGAGGTTCATTCTGGGGAAGGTGGGACTTGTACAAACAGGACGGTCTTCACTTAAACCAGAGGGGTACTAATATCCTGGATGGGGAATTTGCTGGTGCTATTCGGGTGGGTTTAAACTAGCTCAGCAGGGGGATGGGAACCGCAGTGCACAGGAGGATGAGATTAGGAAGGATAGGGACAAGATTTCAGGGTCACAGGAATGTGCTGGCAGACAGCGAAGTGGTTTGAAGTGTGTCTACTTCAACGCCAGAAATATCCGAAATAAAGTAGGTGAGCTTGCAGCATGGATAGGTACCTGGGACTTCGATGTTGTGGCCATTTCGGAGACATGGATAGAGTAGGGTGAGGAATGGATGTTGCAGGTTCCAGGTTTTAGATCTTTCATTAAGAACAGGCAAGGTGGTAAAAGAGGGGGAGGTGTGGCCTTGTTAGTAAGGATAGTATAACGGTGGCTGAGAGAACTTTTGATGAGGACTCGTCTCCTGAGGTAGTGTGGGCTGAGGTTAGAAACAGGAGAGGAGAGGTCACACTGCTTGGAGTTTTTTATAGGCCTCCGCAGAGTTCCAGGGAGGTGGAAGAGAGGATTAGCAAAATTATTCTGGGTAGGAGTGAAAGGAACAGGGTGATCATTATGGGGGACTTTAACTTCCCCAACATTGACAGGAAATGCTATAACTCTAGTACGCGATGGATCACTTTTTGTCCAATGTGTACAGGAGGGTTTCCTGACACATATGTCGAAGGGCCAACAAGAGGGGAGGCCACACTGGATCTGGTACTTGGTAATGAACCAGGCCAGGTGTTTGATTTAATTGTAGGTGAGCACTTTGGTGAGAGTGACCATAATTCAGTTACGTTTAATTTAGCGATGGAAAGGGTCAAGAGTCAAGAGTTATCGATGGAGCAAGGGCAACTATAATGCAATTAAGCAATAATTAGGAGGCATAGAATGGGGTAGCAAAATGAAGGGGATGCAGACAATGGAAATGTGGAGCTGGTTTAAGGAACAGATATTGCGTGTCCTTGATAGGCATATCCCTGTCAGGCAGGGAGGAAGTGATGAGGTAAGGGAACCGTGGTTTACTACAGAAATTGCATCTCTTGTTACAAAGAAGAAGGAGGCTTATGTGTTGATGAGGCGAGATGGTTCAGATGAGGCGATGGAGAGTTACAGATCAGCAAGGAAGGATTTAAAGAGAGAGTTAAGAAGAGCAAAGAGAGGGCACGAGCAGTCTTTAGAATAAAGGAGAACCCTAAAGCTTTCTATAGGTATGTGAGGAATAAAAGGATGATTAGGGTAGGAATAGGGTCAATCAAAGACAGAAGTGGGAAGTTGAGTGTGGACCCTGTGGAGATCGGAGAGGTGCTAAACGAACATTTCTCATCGGTTTTCACTCAGGAAACCAGAATAATGTTGAGGAGAAGAATGATTGTACGAGATATTAGACTAGAAAGGATCGAGGTTAGTTACAAACAGGTGTTATCAATTCAAAGTTTGGGAGAAGATTTGTAGCTTGGGTGCTCGTCGTTGTGGTTCTGTTCGCCGAGCTGGGAATTTGTGTTCCAGATGTTTCATCCCCTGTCTAGGTGACATCCTCAGTGCTTGGGAGCCTCCTGTGAAGCGCTTCTGTGATCTTTCCTCCGGCATTTGTAGTGGTTTGAATCTGCCGCTTCTGGTTGCCAGTTCCAGCTGTCCGTTGCAGTGGTCGGTATATTGGGTCCAGGTCGATATGCTTATTGATTGAATCTGTGGATGAGTGCCCTGCTTCTAGGAATTCCCTGGCTGTTCTCTGTTTGGCTTGTCCTATAATAGTAGTGTTATTATACTATTGGTATTAGTGTTACCAATTCTAGAAGGAGTGAAAGTAGACAATTGCCCTGGACCGGATGGGATTTATCTGAGGATTCTCTGGGAAGCTAGGGAGGAGATAGCTGAGCCTTTGGCTTTGATGTTTGAGTCGTCATTGTCTACAGGTTTGGTACCAGAGGACTGGAGGATTGCAAATGTTGTGTCCTTGTTCAAGAAGAACAGTAGAGATGACCCAGGTAATTATAGACCAGTGAGCCTTACTTCTGTTGTAGGAAAGGTTTTGGAAAATATTATAAGAGATAATATTTATAATCATCTAGCAAGCAAAAATTTGATTTCAGATAGTCAACATGTTTCTGTCAAGGGCAGGTTGTGTCTCACAAACCTCATTGAGTTTTTTGAGAAGGTGACCAAGTATGTAAATGAGGGTAGGGCAGTTGATGTGGTACACAAGGACTTCAGTAAAGCCTTTGGTAAGGTTCCACATGGTAGGCTGTTGGAGAAAATACAGAGGCATGGAATTGAGGGTGATTTAGCAGTTTGGATTAAAAACTGGCTTTCTGAAAGAAGGCAGCGAGTGGTGGTTGATGGAAAATATTCAGCCAAGAGTCCGGTTACTAGTGGTGTGCCACAAGGATCTGTTTTGGGACCACTGCTGTTTGTCATTTTTATAAATGACTTAGACACAGGCATAGGTGGATGGATTAGTAAATTTGCAGATGACACTAAAGTCGGTGGAGTAGTGGACAGTTTGGAAGAATGTTACAGATTGCAGGGGGACTTGGATAAACTGCAGAACTGGGCTGAGAGGTGGCAAATGGAGTTCAATGCAGCTAAATGTGAGGTGATGCACTTTGGAAGGAACTACAGGAAGGCAGAATACTGGGTCGATGGAAAGAGTCTTGGTAGTGTGGGTGTGCAGAGGGATGTTGGAGTCCATGTACATAGATCTCTGAAAGTTGCCACCCAGGTGGATAGTGCAGTTAAGAAGGCATACAGTGTGTTAGGTTTCATTGGTGGAGGGATTGAGTTCCGGAGCCGTGATGTCATGCTGCAACTATACAAAACGTTGGTGAGGCCACACTTGGAATATTGCGTATAGTTCTGGACCCCATATTTCGGGAAGGATGTGGAAGCATTGGAAAAGGTGCAGACGAGATTTACCAGGATGTTGCCTGGTCTGGAGCGAAGGTCTTATGAGAAAAGGCTGAGAGACTTGAACCTGTTCTCATTGGCAAGAAGAAGGCTAAGGGGGATTTGATAGAAACATACAAGATGATCAGAGGATTAGATAGGGTAGACAGTGAAAGTCTTTTTCCTAGGATGATGATGTCAGCTTGTATGAGGGGGCATAACTACAAATTGAGGGGTGATAGATTTAAGACAGATGTTAGAGGCAGGTTCTTTACACAGAGAGTGGTAAGGGTGTGGAATGCCCTACCTGCTAATGTAGAGAACTCAGCCACATTAGGGAGATTTAAACAATCCTTAGATAAGCACATGGATGATTTTGGGATAGTATAGGGGGATGAGCTGAGAATAGTTCACAGGTCGGTGCAACATCGAGGGCCGAAGGGCCTTTTCTGCGCTGGATTGTTCTATGTTCTATGAAAATGATTGTTCAGAAACGAGTCTGTAGCTATAGGCTTCTCAGAAGGACAAAGGATGAAAGATCAGAGATCAGATAAAACTATTTATCAAAGTGAGGGTGGGGATTAAATGGTGTTGGGAGAAGGAAAAAACACATGAACAAAATCTCTTCAAGTTGGCAGAATGATCGCAAAAGGAAAACTGAGGTAGTAAGGTTATGATACAAGCCCAAAACAAAAGTAGGAGAGATTAACGTAATTGGGGAGATATTAAAATGATGAATGTGCAAAGATTGTGTTGTAACCTTGGAGGATTTTAATCTTCCTAAAATAAACTGGAAGACAGGGTAAGGTTAATCCATATTTACGAAGGAACTTATTTCACAAATATTTCTTAAACAGCTGAGAAGGAATACACAAAATCGAAAGTAACTTGCTCCTAAGTCATGGAGAATGTGAAAAATTAACTTTTAACAGAACTCATTTCAGTTCTTAACTTTAAGGTTGAAATAAGAATATCCAGATAATAAAACCTATTAAATGTTAGATACCAGGAAAATAGGCTTTGAAGACACAATAAACAAAGGTATTAAAAAAACAATAACATGGGATGAACTATCTAAGAAAAGTGAGGAAGTGGTGGATGTGGGCACAGTTACAATATTTAAAAGACATTCGGATGGATACATGAATAGGCAAGGTTTGGAGGGATATGGGCCAGGAGCAGGCAGGTGGGGCTAGTTTAGTTTGGAGTGATGTTTGGCCTGGACTGGTTAAACCGAAGGATCTGTTTCCATGTGGTATGACTCTAAATGAATGGAAGGAATACATAAAGTTTTAGAAAAGATTTGCATTAATCTGTCTCATTTCCTTAAACTCTTTGATTGCAGTTTCTCTCACAGATGAATACACTTTCTGAAGTTTGTAAGTTGTTAATATGAAGATTCTTATTCCTTTCTTATTTGTTCTTACATACATTTATGGGCTTTGACTTTAACAAAAGTATTCTTCATTTTGGAACTTTACCATCACTGCTTTTAAGATTTAAACAACAGTAAAATACCGTGGATGTTGGAAGTGGTCGGCAGAACTGGTCACACATTTGGAGAGAGGAACAGGGTCAGGTCAGGACACTGAAAATAACTTAACTTCAGTTTACAGTATCACTGTCTGAATAAACCTATCAACTGGGTGAAAGTGGGTACTGCAGATGCTGGAGATTAGAGTCAAAATTAGAGCAGTGCTGGAAAAGCACAGCAGGTCAGGCAGCATCTGAGGAGCAGGAAAGTCGATGGAGGTCTTGATGAAGGACTTTTGCCTAAAAATTCGATTTTCCTGCTCCTCGGATGCTGCTTCACGTGCTGAGCTTTTCTAAACCTATCAGTTAGCCAAGGTTTTCAGGACACTTAGAGATTTTCAAATATTAACATGAAAGTATCAGAAAAAAGCACAAAAACAAATGAGAGAATGCTTTTAATTAGTTTGTAATGAAATATGCATTTCAATAATAAGATGAATCTGTTATTTGGAAATTATAAATAAGTCATTGTTTACATTTTATTCAATACAATGTATTAATATTTGGGTTGCACACAGAGACAAATGGATTTACAGCATGGTCAATTCACTGGGGCAGACCTTCTGACAGAACGAATGGCGAATCTAGCACATTTATCAAAATTCTAAAGGCAGCATGGAAGAGCTTGTGATTAGATCTGTCTGTATATGTAAATAAAGCTGCCTGACATAATTTAGAATACAAAGTGCTGGAAACAGAGGGTCAATTTGTCATTATCTGAAAAGGTCAGTTAAGATTCGAGTGGATTTTATTTCTCACGGAACTGGAAATGGAAAGCAGCCTTTAATATCTGTTCAGAACATCGCAAGAGTGAGAGATGAAGGGATAGAAGAGGATCTGAGAACAATAGCTAAATGTCACAATCAATTATACAAGGTAGCATTCACTTTGCGTTCTGAGATACACTAAAGCTAGCAGTAACCACAATAAAGGCTATTCTCTAAGACCTCTGAGCCAGAGCAAACCTTAAATCTGGAAACTGGGTAAAAATAGCAAATGTGAATAATAGACAGTACTGGAAGAAACTAACTTGATTATCACCTGTCAACTTTGAAATGTTATGTAACGCATTTTTATCTTAGAACACAGGAACCTTCAGCCCACCAATGCTACACCAATCATGATGCCATTCTAAACGAATTACCCATTGGCTTGCATGTGGTCCTTAGCCCCCGATTCTGTTATGCACCAGATCGGACTCCGTCAAAATATTTTAAGGCAGGAGCCTCTAACTATTTCTTATTTGAAAGGCAGATGTAAAGTGGCTCTTCTGGATGCGATGCAATTGGTCAAACTACTTAACATTAAGCAAAACACAATTTATTTAAACTCTATGGTTAAAATACAACCAAAGGCTGCATTAAAAATAAACCCAAAGCCTCCCAAGCTCTTCAAGTGTCTTCAGTACCCAGCTCAATCCTCTCATTCAGTCTCTCCCTTAAAACCAGTTCAAAATAACCTCTTAAAGCTACAGCATCGTCACAATTCTCTGTCTGTTCATGTGTCTATCTAAATACCTCTTCAACACTGTAATCATATCTGCTTCTAAACCCTCCCCTGGCAGCATGTTTCAGGTAGCCACTACTCACTCGCACATCTCCTTTAAACTTTCCCCTCTCACCTTAAACCTATGCTTCTTAGTATTAGACATTTCCACCCTGGGAAAAAGACTTTAGCTATCCACCCTATCCATCCCTCTCATAATTTTAGATACTTCTATCAGGTAGCCCCTCAGCCTTTGGCAGTGGAGCAAAAACAATCCAATTTTTGTCAAACATCTCTTTATAGTTAATCCCCTCTAATCTAGGCAACATCCTAGCAACCAATAAAAACCAAAAGAAATGTGGATGCTGTAAATCAGAAACAAAAACAGAAATTGCTGGAAAAGCTCAGCAGGTCTGGCAGCATCTATGGAGAGAAATCAGAGTTAATATTTCAGGATCAGTGACCCTTCTTCAGAAACAAGGGAATGTGAAAGGAATTATGAAGAATTCCTTCCACATTCCCTTGTTTCTGAAGAAGGGTCACTGATCCTGAAATATTAACTCTGATTTCTCTCTTTGAATACGCCAGACCTGCTAAGCTTTCCCAGCAATTTCTGTTTGTGTTTTACAATATTGCATCAGCTACACAGCACAATCTGTTTCTCTCTTCAACCTGGTTTCAGATAATGACCCTCGTGCTGTTTGTTTCCTCTCTTTGCTGTTTTTACTTCAGATGTTCAGCATTTGCAACATTTTTCTTTTATCTTGTATTTACTGTACTGTGCTTTCGATCTCTATGCTTGATTTCTGTAGGCGATAGTAACTGAATGGTTATACCACTACATGAGGAATCCAGCGACCTAGACTAGGGATTTGGGAATATGAATTCAAACTCCATCGCTACAGGTGGTAAGTTTAAACGCAGTTCAGAAATTAATCAGCAATAAACAAATTGCAACGTCAGTCGTGGGTGTGAGTGCAATTGAATGGGGTAGTTGGAGAACCAATCAGACGCCGGACTGGCTGTGACAACTCTGTCCTGTGACCATAGACCTGGAAGTGGGTGGGACAGGAGTCTGGCCCATAGAAAGTTGCCAGCCAATCAGGCGCTGATCAGTGCTGATCAGAAGTGAATCAGAGACCAGTGAGAAGTCAGTTATTGCTAGTTATTGCAACCGCAAGAAATGCAAAACTTGCGCCCACACCTCCCCCCTTACTTCCCTCCAAGGCCCCAAGGGATACTTCCATATCCGCCACAAATTCACCTGCACCTCCACACACATCATCTATTGCATCCGCTGCACCCGATGTGGCCTCCTATATATTGGGGAGACAGGCCGCCTACTTGCGGAACGTTTCAGAGAACACCTCTGGGACACCCGGACCAACCAACCCAACCACCCCGTGGCTCAACACTTCAACTCCCCCTCCCACTCGAACAAGGGCATGCAGGTCCTTGGACTCCTCCATCGCCAGACCATAGCAACACGATGGCTGGAGGAAAAGCGCCTCATCTTCCGCCTAGGAACCCTCCAACCACAAGGGATGAACTCAGATTTCTCCAGTTTCCTCATTTCCCCTCCCCCCACCTTGTCTCAGTCAAATCCCTCAAACTCAGCACCGCCTTCCTAACCTGCAATCTTCTTCCTGACCTCTCCGCCCCCACTCCACTCAGGCTTATCACCCTCACCTTGACCTCCTTCCACCTATCGCATTTCCAACGCCCCTCCCCTAAGTCCCTCCTCCCTACCTTTTATCTTAGCCTGCTGGACACACTTTCCTCATTCCTGAAGAAGGGCTTATGCCCGAAACGTCGATTCTCCTGCTCCTTGGATGCTGCCTGACCTGCTGCGCTTTTCCAGCAACACATTTTCAGTATTGCTAGTTAAAGCCAATCAGAGACCACATAGTGGTAGTTGACCCAATCAGAAGGCAGTCAATGATCAATCAGAAGCCAATCAGTGACCAATCAGAGGCCAATCAGTCAAAGTTAAAAATCATACAACACCATGTTATACAGTAGTCCAACTGCTTTATTTGAAGTTATTGGAGCTCTGCTCCTGTATCAGGTAGCTAGTGAGGCAGGATCATAGACACAGAATTAGCATTGACACCCCCACATCGTGGTCAGTCTGACACAGCAGGTTAGAGCCAATCAGAAGCCAGTCAGGGGTCAATCAAAAGAAGAAAGTGAGTACTGCAGATGCTGGAGATCAGAGTCGAGGAGAGAGGTGTTGGAAAAGCACAGTCCATCAGGCAGCATCCGAGGAACAGGAGAATCGACATTCGAAACGTGATCTCTTCATCACGAGTGAAGGGTTAGCCCAAGGGGACTGAGAGATAAATGGGCGGTGGGGCTGGGAGGAAGGTAGCTGGGAATGCAATAGGTAGATGGAGCTGGGGGGAGGGGGGCGGGTGAAGGTGATAGGTCAGAGAGAAGGGTGGACCAGATAGGTGGGAAGGAAGAAGGACAGGTACGACAGGTCATGAGGACCGTACTACATTGGGGAGACAGGACGCCAACTTGTGGAACGTTCCAGGGAATATCTTTGGGACACACGCACTAAACCCCCCCCCACTCAAAGACCTCCATTGGCTGTGGGACATTAAGACAAAATGCCCACTGCCTTGTGGCCAAACACTTCAACTCCCCCTGCCACTCCACCAAGGACATGCAAGTCCTGAGTCTCCTTCACCGCCAAACTCTAGCCACCCGACGCCTGGAGGAAGAATGCCTCGTCCTCCACTTTGGGACTCTCCAATCACATGGGATCAATGTTGATTTCACCAGTTTCCTCATTTCCTCTCCCCTACTTTATCCCAGATCCAACCTTCTAACTCGGTACCATCCTCTTGAACTGTCCTACCTGTCTATCTTCCTTCCCACCTATCTGCTCCACCCTCCTTTTCGACCTATCACCATCACCGCCCCCCCACCTCCAAAGATGAGGTCATAAGGGGCATTAAAACCCCACTCAAATAGCATTCCCAGCTATCTTCCCCACTCCCACTTCCACTCCCACTCCCACTCCCACTCCCACTGATCTCTCAGCACCCTTGAACTACCCCCATTGCTGATGAAGAGCTTATGCTCAAAATATCAATTCTCCTGCTCCTCGGAAGCTGCCCGACCTGCTGTGCTTTTCCAGCACCACACTTTTTGACTCTGATCTCCAGCATCTGCAGTCCTCACTTTCTCCCAGTTCAAGAGGCCCAATCAGAGCTGGAAATGTGTTGCTGGAAAAGCGCAGCAGGTCAGGCAGCATCCAGGGAACAGGAGAATCGACGTTTCGGGCATAAGTCCTTCTTCAGGAATGGGGAAAGTTTGTCCAGCAGGCTAAGATAAAAGGTAGGGAGGAGGGACTTGGGAGAGGGGCGTCAGAAATGTGATAGGTGGAAAGAGGTCAAGGTGAGGGTGATAGGTCAGACTGGGGTGGGGGCGGAGAGGTCAGGAAGAAGATCTCAGGTTAGGAAGGCGGTGCTGAATTTGATGGATTCGACTGAGACAGGGTGGGGGAGGGGAAATGAGGAAACTGGTGAAATCCGAGTTCAATCAGAGGTGACTGATTGGCCCAATCAGAGGCCAGTCAGGGATTAATCAGAACCAATCAGAAGTCAGTCAGTTATCAATGAGCAGCCAAGATCCATTCAGTCAATTGGCTCTGACCTGCTTTAATCAGAAGCCTGTCAGGGATCATCAGAGGTGAGTCAGTGCTTGTTAGACCAAATCAGAGGCCAGTAGCTTTTCATGGCTCAACAGTGCCAGTGGGAATACAGTGGTTGTTGTTGGTTATGTACCTGCAAATGCCCAGGATTGGTAAGAGACCCTCGATTTTACACCTGCCCTTGAACAGGTTCTGCTCCTGGGAGCCCACAGTCACCTCAATGCTATTTACTATTCATTCTAACTTTTCAGTGAATTCCCTACCTGCCTCTAGGTGAATATAAAAGGTAATAGGATGAGGTCTTAAGGGGCATTAAAATCCCACTCAAAGGCCTCCATTGGCTGAGACATTAAGACAAAATGCCCATTCACCTGGAGTCAACAAGGCAGAGGTGGGAGATCAGTGGAATCCCTATTCCCCACCATCCTGCCACGTTAAACATTTCTACTGCCACCAAACTCATCACAGGGGAGAGCATTAAATCATGGAAACATAGAAACAAGGAGCAGGAGATGGTCATTCAGCACTTTATACCTGATCCACAATTCAATCTGATCATGGCCAATCCTCCATCTCAATGCCATGTTCCTGCTTTCACTCCAAACCCCTTGATGCCTTTAAAATAAAAAAATGTATCAATCTCTTCCTTGTTTTTATGTTCAGTGACTTGACGTCCACAGCCTTCTGTGGTGGAGACTTCTCCAGGTTCAGTACCCTCTGAGTGAGGAAATGTCTCCTCACATCAGTCCTAAATGGTCTACCCTGCACCCTGTGACTGTGTCCCATGGTTCTAGCCTCCCCCACCCAGGGAAAACATTCTCGTTACAACTAGTCCATCCAGCCCTGTTAGAATTTTAAATGTTTCAATCAGATACTCTCTCATCCATCTAAACTTCTGTGAAAGCAGATAAACTTTCACCAATGAAATTGTGGAATTGTTTCATCGACTTCCATCTGGTTCACCTGACTGTTGATTTGAAGGATCCACTCTCTCCAATACAGTTGCTGAATATTTCCAGCATTTGCCGTGTTTATTCCTAGTTCAATTCTGAAGTTCAAGTTGGGCATCCCTTCTTGGTCTGTTTGTGACTGCAGCCCCTCAGCAATGTGGTTAACTCTGACCTGCCTTCTGTAATAGCCCAGTAAACCACACAGTTGTACCCAAAATGCTGGCTCAGCATCACCTTCACAATAGCAATTTGTAAATAGGCATATCTTTGACTGCAGCTCTCACATGAAGACAGACAGGAAAATTAACATTATTTGTATTGTGATTAAGGATCCATGTAATTGTTTACAGTTAGTAAAAACTGATTTTTTTAAAAAGTCTGATGATGTGTATTTGATGGATCTTGTCATGTTTAATTCATGAGCTGGCACACTGCTGGAATTTTACAAGTGATGCCAACCTTTTGAACTTGGTTTTCTAAGTGTGAAAGCAAAAAACAAGAACATGTTTTCAGATTCATAGTTCCTCTCCACAGTGAGGAAAGGTCACATTAACTGGTTCAGTGTCAGGCATCACACTCTTGCTATAAACCACCTGAATACTGAAGATAACGAGCACTTTGATTTGGAAGGCTAAATTCAAAGCACAGTTAGAGCCCAATGATGTGCTGGAAAAAAAAATCGCAGATTCCCATTCAAATATTAGCTGATGATAACATTTGGAAAGGTGATGTTTTATTCATAATATGTCACAATAAAAATCATAACTTAAGGTTGTGGAGGAACAGTGAAATTGTTAACATTTGAAATTTGTATCTGGAAATAGTTTATATATGGAAATAGTTTGGCCACTATGAAATGAGGATTGCATGGTTTGTAAAATTGCAAATTTTCACAAAGGAAATATCTGAGTACATATTCTGTCACTGCACTTAAAATAAACGATGCTTTTTTGTGTCTCTTCTTAGAACAAAACTGTCTTGTTTGCTGAACAGAAAAAAAAACCTATCCAAAGCCTAATGAGGTTTAACATAATGCAAATCTTCATTTCAATGTGTTCAGTTGCATTAACATTTCCCTCACAGGCAGTAAATGGCAGGCACTGCTTCCTTTCTGAACCATCAGGAGTTTTAAGTAATGTGTCCATATGGTCCTAATTACTGTGTTCGACTCCACCTCTATCATTACCAAAACTATCCCAGCTGAACCTCATTTAACTAAACCCTCTCTGCAACATTTTAATGTTTGCCTCATTTGCAGGAGCCACTCAGTGAGTATAAACTTTAATTCCCCGAGCTCTATTGCACAAAAAAGTGATCACTGTGTTTTAAAATTCCTTGTGTCATTGAAACACACAGGGTAGAAGTTAGCTGTAAGTAATATTTGAAAACATGATCCATAAATGTTTAGTTTCTTGATGGACTTCAGTTCTGCTGGCTGTAAACACAGTTCCCTTTTTATTTGCTGTCACCATTTTCAATTAGTTTTCAATTGTTCTCAATCAACACCTGAAATTAAATGAAGGACATTAACATCTCATTATAATATTAACATTTGAAAACATACTTTCTAGGAGGGCAGGTCTGAAGACCTCCTCGTGGGTCTGCTCCTGGGCCTGGCCAAACTGGCCATCAACAGGTCCAGGCAGCGGGCCGTGGAGGGGGTCGTTAGGGCCGACTGCCTGCCCCTCTTCCGCGGTTATGTTAGAGCCCGGGTGTCCTTGGAGAAGGAGCACGCGGTGTCCACCAACACCCTGGAGTTGTTCAGGGAGAGGTGGGCGCCGCAGGGAGTGGAGTGCATCATTTCTCCCTCCAACTCTATTTTGATTTAGTCCCTACCCACCCCTTCACTGTTTTGATCACACAGCACTGCCCTTTGATGCGAAGGGCAGTGTTTGTCACTGGCCACCCGGGTGTTTTCCTATCTTCCTGGTGGTGGAAATTGAATAAAAGATTGGTGCACTTTGTGTCTTTCACTGTGTCTCACACCTGCACACACACACCATGGGTGCTGGGGATAAAATAAGCACTACCGCACTTAGGTGGTAGTGTGGGGGTTAAATAAAAAAAAAAAACAAAAAAAAAACACAGGAACCATAAGCACTACCGCACTTAGGCGGTAGTGTGGGGGAAAAAAAAAGGAGAAAAAAAAAAAAAAGAAAGAAAAAAAAAGAAAAAAAACATACTTTCTAGGAGGGCAGGTCTGAAGACCTCCTCGTGGGTCTGCTCCTGGGCCTGGCCAAACTGGCCATCAACAGGTCCAGGCAGCGGGCCATGGAGGGGGTCGTTAGGGCCGACTGCCTGCCCCTCTTCCGCGGTTACGTTAGGGCCCGGGTGTCTCTGGAGAAGGAGCACGCGGTGTCCACCAACACCCTGGAGTTGTTCAGGGAGAGGTGGGCGCCGCAGGGAGTGGAGTGCATCATTTCTCCCTCCAACTCTATTTTGATTTAGTCCCTACCCTCCCCTTCACTGTTTTGATCACACAGCACTGCCCTTTGATGTGAAGGGCAGTGCTTGTCACTGGCCACCCGGGTGTTTTCCTAGCTTCCTGGTGGTGGAAATTGAATAAAGATTGGTGCACTTTGTGTCTTTCACTGTGTCTCACACCTGCACACACACACCATGGGTGCTGGGGAAAAAAAAATAAGCACTACCGCACTTAGGTGGTAGTGTGGGGGTTAAAAGGAAAAAAAAAGAAAACATACTTTCTAGGAGGGCAGGTCTGAAGACCTCCTCGTGGGTCTGCTCCTGGGCCAGGCCAAACTGGCCATCAACAGGTCCAGGCAGCGGGCCATGGAGGGGGTCGTTAGGGCCGACTGCCTGCCCCTCTTCCGCGGTTACGTTAGGGCCCGGGTGTCCTTGGAGAAGGAGCACGCGGTGTCCACCAACACCCTGGAGTTGTTCAGGGAGAGGTGGGCGCCGCAGGGAGTGGAGTGCATCATTTCTCCCTCCAACTCTATTTTGATTTAGTCCCTACCCTCCCCTTCACTGTTTTGATCACACAACACTGCCCTTTGATGTGAAGGGCAGTGCTTGTCACTGGCCACCCGGGTGTTTTCCTATCTTCCTGGTGGTGGAAATTGAATAAAGATTGGTGCACTTTGTGTCTTTCAGTGTGTCTCACACCTGCACACACACACACCATGGGTGCTGGGGATAAAATAAGCACTACCGCACTCAGGTGGTAGTGTGGGGGTTTTAAAAAAAAAGGAATAACCAGGAGATTCACACAGCATCAAAAAAAAACAAAAAAAAAATAAGAGAAAAAAAAAAGAAAACATACTTTCTAGGAGGGCAGGTCTGAAGACCTCCTCGTGGGTCTGCTCCTGGGTCTGGCCAAACTGGCCATCAACAGGTCCAGGCAGCGGGCCATGGAGGGGGTCGTTAGGGCCGACTGCCTGCCCCTCTTCCGCGGTTACGTTAGGGCCCGGGTGTCCTTGGAGAAGGAGCACGCGGTGTCCACCAACACCCTGGAGTTGTTCACGGAGAGGTGGGCGCCGCAGGGAGTGGAGTGCATCATTTCTCCCTCCAATTCTATTTTGATTTAGTCCCTCCCCTCCCCTTCACTGTTTTGATCACACAGCACTGCCCTTTGATGTGAAGGGCAGTGATTGTCACTGGCCACCTGGGTGTTTTCCTATCTTCCTGGTGGTGGAAATTGAATTTAAAAAAAATTCATGCACTTTGTGTCCTTCACTGTGTTTCACACGTATACACACAGACCATGGGTGCGGGGGATAAAATAAGCACTACCGCACTTAGAAAAAAAAACAAACCACATTCGTCCCTCCAACTCTATTTCCCGCGGGAGCCTGTGCCCCACAACCTGAGCCGCCTCCGAAATTTTAATTTTGTCTCTTTCAAAGATGTAAAAAGGAGGGCCCTGTATAGACTGCTGCTGCACACCATCCACCTCTTCTCTCTCATCCACCGTCCGGACACGCCTTGGCGTGCCCATTTACCACCGGGCGGTGGGGATCCCCAGTGGAGGGCTCTCTATGGGGGAGTCCTCCCCCTTTCTCTCGGGGATCTGGGGTGGAGGGTGCTGCATGCAGCGATCCCTTTTTGATTTCCTGCAAAACCTCCTTCTCTGCTTTTGGTTGCACTTCAGTCCCACGCTCCAGATCTTTGGGCACCCGGTACGGAGGAAGGAGGGCAGGTCTGAAGACCTCCTCGTGGGTCTGCTCCTGGGCCTGGCCAAACTAGCCATCAACAGGTCCAGGCAGTGGGCCGTGGAGGGGGTCGTTAGGGCCGATTGCCTGCCCCTCTTCCGCGGTTACGTTAGGGCCCGGGTGTCTCTGGAGAAGGAGCACGCGGTGTCCACTAACACCCTGGAGTTGTTCAGGGAGAGGTGGGCGCCGCAGGGAGTGGAGTGCATCATTTCTCCCTCCAACTCTATTTTGATTTAGTCCCTACCCTCCCCCTCACTGTTTTGCTCACACAGCACTGCCCTTTGATGTGAAGGGCAGTGTTTGTCACTGGCCACTCGGGTGTTTTCCTATCTTCCTGATGGTGGGATTTGAATAAAGATTGGTGCACTTTGTGTCTTTCACTGTGTCTCACACCTGCACACACACACCATGGGTACTGGGGAAAAAATAAGCACTACCGCACTTAGGTGGTAGTGTGGGGGTTAATATATATAAAAAAAGAAAACATACTTTCCCAAGGTCCTGTACTTCCCGCAGGAGCCTGTGTCCCACAACCTGAGCCGCCTCCGGAATTTTAATTTTGTTCCTTTTAAGAACGTAAAACGGCAGGCCCTATATAGACTGCTGCTGCACACCGTCCACCTCTTCTCCCTCATCCACCGTCCGGACACGCCTTGGCGTGCCCATTTGCCACCGGGCGGTGGGGCTCCCCAGTGGAGGGCTCTCTATGCAGGAGTCCTCCCCCTTTCTCTCGGGGATCTGGGGTGGAGGGTGCTGCACACAGCAGTCCCCTGCAACCGCAGATTGCGGTGGTTCACGGACTCCCAGCCCAACTGCTTGTTCTGTGGCCTTGTGGAGTCCGTGGACCATGTGTATATTGGGTCACTGTATGAGCTGGCTCTGAGGAGTTGGATCAGTGTCAGGGACACTCCATGTGTAAATAAAAGGATGACTTGGTGACGGGGTACTGGCCCCTGTGGAGTTAGTTCAATATTATCACTCTTGCTTTCTTTATTTCTCCTTTAAATGTACTTTTACCCAAGCTTTTGGCTATCTTCTCTCACATAGCCTTTTAAAAATAAATAAAACATACTTTCGTAAATTGTTGATCTTTTGTTTCCAACGAGTGCATATCCAAACTTATTGATGTTCACAAGGGCATTATAGACATCCTGTGTCATGATGTTATGACATCTCCAGTATGAAAAAAAGGGTATTGGGGGTTTCTAGTGATTGTTCCATGGACTATAGCCACACTGATGGTGGACCCTTCTGCCCTATCCTTTTGGTTTCTTTTCTGGAAAAGGAGCAGATGCATCGTAGCCTGAAGGTGCTGCTCAATTCCCTGCATCACCCCTTGACCAAATCCATTTGATTTACAGTTGGGAATCGCTCTCGAAAGTCAGATCTGAAAACACATCATGAGTAACAGTTGATTATTTCCCATATAGACACAAATCCACGATCATCAAACTGGACAGCTTGACTCCCCACTGAACATAGTTCACTCAAGTCCTATTGCTCTTGAACTATTCTATTTACAGAGAGGCTAGATACATAGATTGTATGAAAGAAAGTTGACCTGAACGTTTTAGGAATTTCAATCAGATGAAATACTCTGTCTCCTAACTTTAATCGCCTTTATGGTATGGCTTGTTTAGTTGATAGTGTCTAATGATCCGTTATTGCAATGCCCTGAAATCTACAGTAGTCATGATTTGGAGATGCCGGTGTTGGACTGGGGTGTACAAAGTTAAAAATCAACAACACCAGGTTATAGACCAACAGGTTTAATTGGAAGCACACGAGCTTTCGGAGTGACGCTCCTTCATCAGGTGATGAAGGAAAACATCACAAATCTGAAAACATCACAAGAGAACACAGTTGGCTTGCATTAAATGCAACATACTTAATTTTCATTTTTTCAAGGATCTTATTGGAAAAGACAGTGCATTTCTCAGCCAATCAAAAGGCAGTATCTTACAGGAGTCTGAATGATATGGGCTATGATGAGACTGTGTCGGAGTCAGGTGATAACACAGCAACATCCACCTCAATGTCAAGACCATCTTGTGATGTTGTTATGCTTTTCACAAATGGCGTGACAAGATTCTCATTGGGCAGAGGGGAGTTGCTGTTTGTAGCGGATTAACATGTATAAAACATCTTGTTTAGAGCACAATTTTCCTCTTAATATTCAGTCTCGCATCTTAGCCAGACTCACCAAACAAGTTTGGCTGGTTCAGCTTGCCTTGTGCTGCAAATCAGCTCCACATCAGACATTGGACAATAACATCTCAGGGCAACAACTACACACACAGCCCTCATCGAGACCCATCTGCCAAGCAGTCACAACCTTCGCATCACCTCACTGCTGCACTGGAGGGCACATAGTGAGCACAGGTCTGCATTACAGGCTGGGAGAAACTAAGGACAGCAGATGCTGGAGATCAGAGTCGAGAGTGTGGCACTGGAAAAGCACAGCAGGTCAGGCAGCATCCAAAGAGCAGGAGAGTCAACACTTTGGGCATAAGGCCTTCATCAGGAATGTGGGAGATGGTGGGAAGGGGTCTGAGAGATAAATAGGAGGGGGGTGCTTGGGATTGGGGGGAAGGTAGCTGGGAAGGCAATAGGTAGATGCATTAGAGGTGCATTAGAGCTGCATTAGAGGTGCATTAGAGCTGCATTGGAGATGCATTAGAGATGCATTAGAGCTGCATTAGAGGTGCATTAGAGCTGCATTAGAGCTGCATTGACAACTTTCATTAAGGCACTCACAGCAGCAGGGACACTGTGTGCACAAGGACCAGCCTCCAGCTCCCATCCTGGGGCTGCTCACATTGTGCTCTTTGCCCTCTCTCACTGAGTGCCTCCTTGCAGTATCCAGGCCCTGCCCTTGCCTTGCTCTGTCTGTTTGCATATTGATGCTTCCACCATGTGGAGGTACTCTTCATGGCTGCAGTGAGACAGGGGCATCTTGGTGAACACTACAACAAGATGTCAACCTAACACCCACAGCATGTGGCAGCTGTCCCCACGGCAAACATCCACCTTCAATCGGATGGCTATGTTGGAAACTGGTAAGGGTTATGCCTCAGTCCAGTGAAGGGGGAGGGGCTGTTGGTCAAGGAGTCTTGATATTGATAGACATGGACAAAGTCTGGGCACAATCCGGGTGGTCAGGAGATCTGTCTGCCTACAGTCCAGTCCTGTAGGCCAGCAGCATCACCCGAGGGAATGGCCTTTCGAGTGGAAGAACAAGGTAAAGGGTGACATGGAGGCTCTGGGGGAAATGGGAGCGTGGTTACTCTGGTGTCCTGGCAGAACCCAGTACTGACTGTGCCACACCACCAGCTGCAATCCCTGCCCTCACTCACCCCTCTTCAGATGTGAGAAGCAGCTGGAAATGGCTCAGATACTATGCAGAGTGGGCAGAGTCAGTGCCAGTTTGATTGGCAAAACTGCAGGACCGAGATTTGGTGGTGGCTGGGATAGTGAAGGGGCAAACATGTGAAGCAGCTGTTAGCAAAGCATGGCAACATTTAGTCTGTGATTCTTTCAACAGCCACTGACAGTGTAGAAAGACAGAGGCTTCAGGGTCAGGTTCTGATCATGGCTGATTTGCATCACGCCATTGGTGCTTGCAAATTAAACACAGGTATCTCAATATTGTGGAAATGAGCAGCAACGACCTTACAATATTGTGGGGGTGAACAGCAATGACATTATAATATTGTGGAAGTGAACAGCAATCCCATTACATTATTGTGGAAGTGAACAGAAATGACATTACAATATTGTGGAAGTGAACAGCAACGACAATACAATATTGTGGAAGTGAACAACAATGGCATTACAATATTGAGGAAGTGAACAGCAATCCCATTACAATATTGTGGAAGTGAACAACATTGGCATTACAATATTGAGGAAGTGAACAGCAATCCCATTACAATATTGAGGAAGTGAACAGCAATCCCATTACAATATTGTGGAAGTGAACAACAATGGCATTACAATATTGCGGAAGTGAACAGCAATCCCATTACAATATTGAGGAAGTGAACAGCAATCTCATTACAATATTGTGGAAGTGAACAACAATGGCATTACAATATTGCGGAAGTGAACAGCAATCCCATTACAATATTGAGGAAGTGAACAGCAATCCCATTACAATATTGAGGAAGTGAACAGCAATCCCATTACAATATTGTGGAAGTGAACAACAATGGCATTACAATATTGCGGAAGTGAGCAGCAATGACATTACGATATTGTGGAAGTGAACAGCAATCCCATTACAATATTGTGGAAGTGAACAACAATGGCATTACAATATTGCGGAAGTGAGCAGCAATGACATTACATTATTGTGCAGTGAACAGCAATCACATTACAATATTGTGGAAGTGAACAGCAATCCCATTACATTATTGTGGAAGTGAACAGCAATCCCATTACATTATTGTGCAGTGAACAGCAATCACATTACAATATTGTGGAAGTGAACAGCAATCCCATTACATTATTGTGGAAGTGAACAGCAATCCCATTACATTATTGTGCAGTGAACAGCAATCACATTACAATATTGTGGAAGTCAGCAGCAATGACATTATAATATTGTGGAAGTGAACAGCAACAACATTACAATATTGTGGAAGTGAACAGCAATCTCATTACAATATTGTGGAAGTGAAAAGCATTGAAATTACAATATTGTGGAGGTGAGCATTCATGTCATGACAAAATACCAATGCTGAAGCTAGACCATTATCTCACAAAAGTTATTTATCCATCATACAACAAGATAACGCTTCAAGCTTCTACAAACTGAAGAAATGAGGCTGCTGTAAATGTGAAACAAAAACAGAAACTACAGGGGAAACCCAACAGCTCTGGCAGCATCTGTGGACATAAAAATAGACAGCTTTTCAAGTCCTGAAGGGTTGGTGTTCTGAAGGAAGGTAATTGGATGTAAACATTAACTCTGCTTTCTCTCCACGGATGTTACCTGACCTGCTGAACTGCTTAGCCAAAGTCTGTTTTTGTTTTATTTGGCTTCATGTTGCATAACCCTCCAAAGAACTTGACACAACTCAGCCTTCATCAAAACAACATGCCTGAAGCTTCTAATACGACCAAGGTGCAGTGTGATAAAGTTGAGTTACACAGTGTAAGGATTCTGATAGCCTGTGTATAAATTGTGTGCAAGGTTCATTAAAATCCATATAAACACTTCAATTAGAAGCTGAACCTAATAGAAAGTTGTTTATTATATGTGGACAAGACTTATGGAAACATATTGTTATGTTTTTTTACCTCAGAGATATATTGAGATGACACAACCATTTCTTGTCTGAACAGAAACTTTGTGTTCAGTGTTTTGAAAATGTGTGCTCTCATGTTTGTTTTCATTTTATTTTCTGTTTCCCAGTCACCTCCAGACTTAACAGCACAGAGAACAGCTAACTGACACACATCATCAAACTCCAACAACATTGAATACTATGGTTTTACCCCAATCAGACTAAAATAACTCATTATACATTGAGCTGTCATAAACAGCAAATATCTGTACATTGGGTTATTCCTTAGAGATCTGGTGTCATTTTTTCTCTTTGATATAGAAAGAATCTTTGAGAGCAATCAACTTAACCTCTTTATCAGGCAACTTACTGGAATCAATAAACTGTCACTTGGAAAGGTACAGAGTAATCGGAGAAAGTCAGTATGGAGTTGTTGAAGAGAATCATGTCTAACACACGTGATGAAATGTTCGAGGAGAAAGGAAGGAGTGTTGATGAGGGCAGTGCAGTTGATATAGTTCATTGGATTTAGCAAGGACCATTATGAAATTGGTTAAAAACGATTGCTTAAAAAAATATAAATGGTCATCAGATCCCAGGGAGTGTACCGAGCTGGATACAAAAGAAATTCACTCGTTGATGAGAAAATAAAGGGTAATTGTTGGTTATTTGGTTTATAAATGCAAGGCTGTATCCAGAATGTTGAACTTTGTGAAGATAATAGAATGAGCTGCAGGGAGATGTTGAACAGGCTGGGGCTGTTTTCCCTGGATCGTCAGAGGCTGAGGGGTGACCTTATAGAAGTTTAGAAAATCGTGAGGGGCATGGATAGGATAAATAGACAAAGTCTTTTCCCCAAGGTAGGACAATCCAAAACTGGAGGGCATAGGTTTAAGGTGAGAGAGGAAAGATTTAAAAGGGATCTAAGAGGCAACGTTTTTATGCAGAGGGTGATACATGAATGAAATGAGCCACCAGAGGAAGTGCTGTTGGCTGGTACAATTACAACATCTGGATGGGTATATGAATAGGAAGGGTTTAGAGGGATATAGGCCAAATGCTAGCAAATGGGATTAGATTTATTAAGAATATCTGGTCAGCATGGACGAGTTGGACCGAAAAGTCTGTGTCCGTATTGCAAATCTCTATGACTCTATAATCAGGATATTGTGCTAATTGATGGGAGAATGAGGAAGGCTATACTTACTGGGAATAATTACTTTATTAATTACCTTCGGGTTGATGGGTAGTCTAAGTTATGGTTTTGGAAAGTAAGGGTTGCCTCCACAATTTGGGCACATTTCTGAGGCCATGCGTCTGACAGCTCTGGTCAAACATACACTGTTTAATAACTCCACATTGCTTTGTCCCAAAATATTTTATAGAGGCACTTACTGTACTATCATGTTTCAATGGACTGTTCTAATATTTGCCATTCCAGAGACAATGATCTATCCGCTTATGGACCACTGTTACATCTGGCGTGTGAAACACAGAGAGAGGAAGTTAATGCTGAACTCTAAAATCCCTCAGCAAGGAGAGAAAAAGCGAAAAAAATGGTAAATTTCCACCATTATCTTGTCCTCATCACCAGTTGTTGTGGTTTGTGCCTGTGTTTTGTTGAGATGGCACATCCCACATATATACAAATAGTTCACATTTTTGGAAAGATTGTGACTGAAGAATGAAAGCTGTTAGTAAAAAAGAAAACAAGAGGAAATATACAGGTCCAAATATTTGAGCTTGGCTCCCCAAATAGATGCAAAGGATAATTATCCTGACCACACAAGTAGTAATTTGAATATTTTTGCATCATAGTTTCTTGCTGGCAACAAATGAAGCCATCCACTGATAAACAGTATAATTTTGTCTGATGGAATAATTTAATAGCCATAGCTAAATCAGCTATATCTCTCTTTGCGAGTGAGGTTTACTGAAGTTTACTCTGAGGACATTTGGTGAGTTTCTGCAGTGCACCTTGTAGATAGTACACACTTGCTGCTACTGAGCGTCAGTGGGGGAGGGAATGGATGTTTGTGGATGTGGTGCCAATCAAGCGGGCTGCTTTGTCCTGGATGGTGTCAGGCTTCTTGAGCGTTAGTGGAGCTGCACCCATCCTGGCAAGTGGGGAGCATTCCATTACACTCCTGACTTGTGCCTTGTAGATGGTGTGACAGGTTTTGGGGAGTCAGGAAGTGAATTACTCATTGCAGAACTCCTAGCCTCTGACATGTTCTTGCAGCCAGTGTATTTGTATGGCGAATCCCATTCAGCTTCTCATCAATAATAGCATCCAGGATGCTGATAGTAGAGAATTCAGCACTGGAAACGTCATTGAATGTCAAGGGCCAATGGTATATTCTCTCCCACTGGAGATGGTCATTGTCTGGTACTTACGTGGTGTGAAAGTTTTTTGCTGCTTATCAGCCCAAGCCTTGATATGATCCAGATCATGTTGGCCACATGTCATGACAGATGTCCTGTGATCCTGCCCCATTAGCTACCTGACAAACGAACAGTGCTCTGAAAGCTTGTACTTCCAATTAAACCTGTTGGACTATAATCTGTGTTGTGATTTTTAACTTTGCCCACCCAGTCCAACACCAGTACCTCCACATCATGTTGCATTTGAACATGGAGGACTTCAGTATCTGAGGAGTAGCAAATGATGCTGAACATTGTGCAAACATCAGCAAACACCCTCACTTCTGACATTGATGAAGTAACTGAAGGTGGTTGGGCCCAGGACACCACCCTGAGGAACTCCTGCACAGATGTTCTGCAGCTGAGATGACTGACTCCCAACAACCACAAACATCATTCTCTGTGTCAGGCATGATTCCAACTGGTGGAGAGTTTTCCCCTTAATACCCGTTGATTCCAGTTTTGCCAGGGCTCCTTGATGCCACACGCGATCAAATATAGCCTTGATGTCAAGGGCTGTCACTCTCCCCTCCCTCTGGAATTCAACTCTTTTGTCCATCTTTGAACTAAGGCTGTAACAAGGTCAGGAGCTGAATGGCCCTGGAGGAACCCAAACTGGGTGTCACTGAGCAGGTTATTGCTGAACAGGTGCTGTTTGTTCGCACTGTTAATGACAACTTCCATCACTTTAAATGTGGAATAAAGAATCCTTACAGTGTGGAAGCAGTTCATTTCACCCATTGAGTCCAATCTGACCCTCCAAAGAGCATCCCATCCAGGCACCTTTACTAATGATTGAAGGAGACTGATAGGGTGGTATTTGGCTGGTAAAAACAATGACTGCAGATCCTCGAAACCAGATTCTGGATTAGTGGTGCTGGAAGAGCACAGCAGTTCAGGCAGCATCCGAGGACAGGCAAAATCCGAGGACAGGCAAAATCGACGTTTCGGGCAAAAGCCCTTCATCAGGAATAAAGGCAGAGAGCCTGAAGCGTGGAGAGATAAGCTAGAAGAGGGTGGGGGTGGGGAGAGAGTAGCATAGAGTACAATAGGTGAGTGGGGGAGGGGATGAAGGTGATAGGTCAGGGAGGAGAGGGTGGAGTGGATAGGTGGAAAAGGAGCTAGGCAGGTCGAACAAGTCCGGACAAGTCAAGGAGACAGTGTTGAGCTGGAGGTTAGAAACTAGGATGAGGTGGGGGAAGGGGAAATGAGAAAGCTGTTGAAGTCCACATTGATGCCCTGGAGTTGAAGTGTTCCGAGGCGGAAGATGAGGCGTTCTTCTTCCATGCGCCTGGTGGTGAGGGAGCAGCGGTG
The DNA here is from genome assembly GCF_037043375.1 of Chiloscyllium plagiosum. Lineage (NCBI taxonomy): Eukaryota > Metazoa > Chordata > Chondrichthyes > Orectolobiformes > Hemiscylliidae > Chiloscyllium > Chiloscyllium plagiosum. The sequence goes on from NW_028270161.1 coordinate 2,795,549, forward strand.
AAGGAGGCCCAGCACCTCCATATCCTCGGCAGAGTGGGAGGGGGAGTTGAAATGTTGGGCCACGGGGCGGTTTGGTTGATTGGTGCGGGTGTCTCGGAGATGTTCCCTAAAGCGCTCTGCTAGGAGGCGCCCAGTCTCCCTGATGTAGAGGAGACCGCATCAGGAGCAACGGATACAATAAATGATATTGGTGGATGTGCAGGTAAAACTTTGATGGATGTGGAAGGCTCCTTTAGGGCCTTGGATGGAGGTGAGGGAGGAGGTCTTTGCGGAAGGCGGAGAGGAGTGGGGAGGGAAATATATCCCTGGTGGTGGGGTGTGTTTGGAGGTGGCAGAAATGTCGGCGGATGATTTGGTTTATGCGAAGGTTGGTAGGGTGGAAGGTGAGCACCAGGGGCGTTCTGTCCTTGTTGCGTTGGAGGGGTTGGGTCTGAGGGCAGAGGTGCGAGATGTGGACGAGATGCGTTGGAGGGCATCTTTAACCACGTGGGAAGGGAAATTGCAGTCTCTAAAGAAGGAGGCCATCTGGTGTGTTCTATGGTGGAACTGGTCCTCCTGAGAGCAGATACGGCGGAGGCGGAGGAATTGGGAATACGGGATGGCATTTTTGCAAGAGATAGGGTGGGAAGAGGTGTAATCCAGGTAGCTGTGGGAGTCGGTGGGTTTGTAGAAAATGTCAGTGTCAAGTCGGTCGTCACTGATGGAGATGGAGAGGTCCAGGAAGGGGAGGGAGGTGTCAGAGATGGTCCAGGTAAATTTAAGGTCAGGGTGGAATGTGTTGGTGAAGTTGATGAATTGCTCAACCTCCTCGCGGGAGCACGAGGTGGCGCCAATGCAGTCATCAATGTAGCGGAGGAAGAGGTGGGGACTGGTGCCGGTGTAATTACGGAAGATCAATTGTTCTATGTAGCCAACAAAGAGACACGCATAGCTGGGGCCCATACGTGTGCCCATGGCTACCCCTTTGGTCTGGAGGAAGTGGGAGGATTCAAAGGAGAAATTGTTAAGGGTGAGGACCAGTTCGGCCAAACGAATGAGAGTGTCGGTGGAAGGGTACTGTTGGGAACGTCTGGAGAGGAAAAAACGGAGGGCTTGGAGGCCCTGGTCATGGCGGATGGAGGTGTAGAGGGATTGGATATCCATGGTGAAGATGAGGCGTTGGGGGCCGGGGAAACGGAAGTCTTGGAGGAGGTGGAGGGTGTGGGTGGTGTCTCGAACGTATGTGGGGAGTTCCTGGACTAGAGGGGATAGGACAGTGTCGAGGTAGGTAGAGATGGGTTCATTGGGGCAGGAGCATGCTGAGACAATGGGTCGGCCAGGGTGGTCAGGCTTGTGGATCTTGGGAAGGAGGTAGAACCGGGCAGTGCGGGGTTCCTGGACTATGAGATTGGAAGCTGTGGATGGGAGATCTCCTGAGGTGATGAGGTTCTGTATGGTCTGGGAGATGATGGTTTGGTGATGGGGGGTGGGGTCATGGTCAAGGGGGCAGTAGGAAGAGATGTCTCCTCGAGTTGGCGTTTGGCTTCAGCGATGTAGAGGTCAGTGCGCCAGACTACCACTGCGCCCCCTTTATTTGCTGGCTTGATGGTGAGGTTGGGATTGGAGCAGAGGGATTGGAGGGCTGTACGTTGTGAGGGTGAGACGTTGGAGTGGGGGAGGGGGGTCGACAGGTTGAGGCGGTTAATGTCCCGGGGGCAGTTGAAAATGAAGAGGTCGAGGGCAGGTATTAGGCCAGCGCGGGGTGTCCAGGTGGATGCAGTGCGTTGGAGGTGGGCGAAGGGCTCCTCTCTTCCCTGACCTATCACCTTCATCTCCTCCCCCACTCACCTATTGTACTCTAGGCTACTCTCTTCCCACCCCCACCCTCCTCTAGCTTATCTCTCCACGCTTCAGGCTCTCTGCCTTTATTCCTGATGAAGGGCTTTTGCCCGAAACGTCGATTTTGCCTGTCCTCGGATTTTGCATGTCCTCGGATGCTGCCTGAACTGCTGTGCTCTTCCAGCACCACTAATCCTGGTATTTGGCTGGATTGGACTTGTCCTGCTTTTTGCGAATGGAACATACCTGAGCAATTCTTCACATTGTCAGGTAGATGCCAGTGTTTTAACTGGTCTGATGAGCTTGGTTAAGGGAGCATAAGTTCTGGAGCACAATGAAGTTATGGCCTATAGACTTTGTAGTATCCAGTGCCTCCAACTGTTTCTTGATATCATGTGAAATGAATCAAATTCGATGAAGACATCTGGGATCTGTGATGCTGGGAACCACTGGAAGAAGCTGAAATGGATCATTCCTTCAGCACTTCGTTGAATAATGAGTTCCATCCTCATTTTCACAAAATATTTGACTTTGAAGCATTTCAGCTTAAAAGATATTTTGCCAATTCATTTTTCTCAATTATAAAACATGATATTTTGTCTAAAATTGACACTCTTTCCTTGCCATAAAGCATTGTTCCTTAATAATAGCCTGGAGGTCATATTAATTGGTTACTACTCACACAGTACTCTTACAGTAAACACTCCGTTACAGTTAATATCATTTTAGACTCAATAGCATGCAAATTAATACTACATTTTAAAGTTGTGAAATCTTCATAATAATATGCACAACATACTAATTTAAAATTAAATTTCATGGGAATCTTTCTGATAATTCATTGATGACTTATGCCAAGTATTTTATACAAATGAATTACTTTATTTTTATAAGTGGGAGCTACTCAGGTCACATCAACTGGATCAGGGCTTAAATCGAAAGAAAACATTTGTTGTGCGTGACAAAGAGAAGTTATCTAACGATTCTGCATTCACACTGCACAGATCAACACTTCAACTCCAAACAACTAGCTGCCAGCATCAAAACAGCTTTGAATAAAGACCAGCCTCAAAACAGGACTGAACGAAATGCACAGAGTTCTGATCCTCCGACTTAGAAACTGTTTGTTCTTTGAGAAATTCAGGACTGCATCAGTGTTCTGAAATACTTGTTTTGTCTCAAGTGTGTGAACAAGATTCTGAAAGACAACAAGGTTATTTAGTGATCAAGATTTCCCAACTTCATTAGATATCTACTTGGAAACCAAAGGTTTATGTTCGAGTTGTGTTGACGATTGTATGGATCAATACAAATGCAGGAGCAATCAGAAACAGGCGAACCAACAATGTCACTATCTGGCCAGTGTTAGCTGATGCCACCTTTAGCTGGAGAAACATCAGGGACATTACATTTGGAATTATCACTCCTGGATGAGGAAAGGAGAAATATCAACTGGAAATGACACAGTGAGTTCTGTTGGCAAGTTCGTTTGGTGCAGAGGCAAGTGTTTTGTCAATGGATGATTCTGAAAGGGTTAAAGATCGAGACTGCATTCGGTTCCAACCAATCTAGAGTCATAGAGTATAGAAATTCACAGCATTGAAACTGACCTCTCAGTCCAACTCCTCCATGCTGACCAGATATCCTAAGTTAACCTAGTCCCATTTGCCAGCATTTGGTCCACATCCCTCTATATCCTTCCTATTCATGTATCCATCCAGATGCCTTTTCAATGTTTAATTGCACCAGCCTCCACCACTTCCTCTGGCAGTTATGATTAGATTATAGGGAATTGAGTGAGGAAAAGGCAAATATTTTAGATCACCAACCATTACCACTCTCAGTTACCACATCGATATTACCGATGTCGCTTGTGCCTGATTGCTATTATGTAATACAGTACATCTTGTTTAAGATGACAGCATTTTCCTGTTATGACTCAACCACTTTAAAACAAGTACAATCATATCTGTTATAATGCTGTCGCTCCATTCTCGTGTAATCCTGTGTTATAAGAAAATCATGTAATAACAGGGGCAGCACAGTAGCACTGTTGCCTCACAGTGCCAGGGACCCGGGTTCGATTCCAGGCTCAGGCAACTGTCTGTGTGGAGTTTGTACATTCTCTCTGTGTCTGTGTGAATTTCCTCCAGGTGCTCTGGTTACCTCCCACAATCCAAAGATGTGCAGATTAGAGTGAATTGGCCATACCAAATGGCTCATTGTGGTCAAGGATGTGTATGTTAGGTGTGTTAGTCAGGGGTAAATTCAGGATAATAGGGTAGGGGAAAGGATCTGGGTGGAATACCTTTTGGAGGATTGGTGTAGACTTGTTGGCCTGAAGGGCCTGTTTCACACTGTAGGAATTCTATAAAATAAATTTACAGTTTAAACTAATGGGGCTGGAATCGTGTTATAACTAATACACCCTTTAAAGGTTCACACTTTAGAAAGAGTGTCCCCAATTCATCAACCATGTTACAGTGAATTCGCTTTAACAAAATGCGTGTTATAGCAGAATGACTTGTGGGACCTTAGAAACAAAAGCAGAAATAGCTACAAGAACTCAACAGGTCTGGCAGCATCCATGGAAAGAGAAAACAGAGTTGGTGTTTCAGGTCCAATGACCCTTCTTCAGGCCATAGAACCAGCCAAGGGAAGATGGTGCTGGTACAAAACCAACTCAACCATAAGCTGGTTACTATTCCAGCAGCACAAACCAACCCAACCACAAGTTGGCCCAGGAGATATACTAATCTCCTTGCCTCCAATTAAATGATGCAGGAGAAGGTTCATTGAGTCTTCCATGATGTGTCAGTGGTTTAAGACTGACATGGTTATTTAATGACACTTGGAGGCTCCAGCTCACACTAGCATGAATACCCACCTTCCTTGAAAGCAGGGGAGTGGCTTGTTTCCCAATTGGGTAACCGCTGCCCTGTCTAATGGACTGGGGATGGGAAAGGCCATGATTTGACCCTAACATTGGGTCTGTCAGAGCCATGAATGAGGATCAAGAGAGAATCCCAGTGAAGCCAATCCTCTCCTGTGACCCCCACCGCACAAGAAGCAAAACAAAAGACCGAATTTTTCACCATCAGATCCCTTGAAAGGTAAACCTTGATGAATGGCCTTTAGCACCCAGAGGTTGCTGTCCTCTGAATGCCCAACAGCTTCTGGCAAGCTGAAATGTCACTGGTGAGGCATGTGATAGGCTGAAACCTCATCGGTCATCTTATTGGTTGATTGGCATGTGGTCTGCTGAGCTTTCTTAGCGCTAGGGTCAGTGAGTTCATCAACACCAAATCCATTATGTTAACACATGTCACTGTGTGGGTTAGATATCCCAACTCTTCATATTTTTCAGAGTTTTCTAAATATGTCGATGTTAAAAATATTAGTGCATTCCAATGTTGTAATTTTACTGCTCTGTTGAATTTGAATAATCCCATTTGGATCTAACCCTTGCACCAGGATCCTCATCCCACTTTCCTGAGTTTCATTGAGTTAGTTAATGGGCAGATAGATTCAATTTCTATACAGAGGGGCTCTAAGTTTAAACTGTCCCTACCTGTGAGAATGAGGTAAAAGTGATGTTAAAATGATCGATACTAAACAAAAAAAAAACAGAAGAACTGCATATGCTGGAAATTAGAAACAAAAACAGAAATTATGGAGGAACTCAGCAGGTCTGGCAGCATCAGTGGAGAGAGAAACAGAGTTAGTGCTTCAGTCCAGTTACCCTTCCTCAGAACATTCTGTTTTTGTTAAAATATTAGTTAACTCACTAATCTGCTCTCTCTATGGTTGGTCCCATTTTAACCAAGTTCTTTTGAGCAAGAAAGCAGGAAAATTGGGGAATAAAGGCTGTCCTTTCCAAGTATTCCATGTATAAAATAGAAAGGGGGATCCCATTTTAAGTATGTGGGGGAGTCATCATCAACACCTGATTCACATTATTAACAATGAGCTTTGGACGGGAAGCTGTTAGAGAGAGTGTGAGCATTCCCATCTGTCTCCCTCACTCCCATTTCACCCCATCCTCCGGATGAGATCACAGACTGATTCCCCTCACTTCACCTTGATCCTCCCACCTTTCAATTCTATTTCCCTTTCCGATCATGTTCAGCCCATTCCCTCCCAATCACCATTCTGGGATCTCCACCAGGAAACTGCAGGAACACAATCTTAGACTCCTGTCTCATGTCCCAGGCTCTCAGTCACGCTGGCTGTATGACAGGGCACTGTGGCTGATTATTCCAATGAGACTCTATCGTCATGGTCAGCACAGCTTTCGTCAACACCCCACCTTGCCAGGAATTCCGCAGTCATTCCCACACCAGCCTTGCATGCTCCTGCTTCATTCATGTGGCCCCCTTCCCCCTCTCTCCATCTCTGAGCTGTGACTCCCCCACTATGACTTCCTTCACTCCTTCCTGTCTGCTCCCTCAGCTCCAATTCTCCTACATCTCTCACTGCCCTCCCTCTGTCTTCTCTCACTCACTGTGATTCCTAAGCCCCAGGTCATGTGTCTGCTCCTGCACCTACCTTGACACCCAATCCTTCCCTACACTGCCCACACTCTCTCCCTAACCCTTCTGGTTTCTCTCAGCTCTTTTCTCTACACCCCACACCCTCCCAAAACATTAATATTGAGTCCTCTTATTCCGAATTTGTAAAAGTCAGTAAATGAATTGTGAAAATGTCTTTGGGAAACTTGGTTGGCATCTGTGAGTTGGGCTGAAGGGTCTGTTTCTGTGCTGTATGACTCTATAATACTAAACTGACAATGTTGCAAAACTGAGCTGAAAATGTGTTGCTGGAAAGGCGCAGCAGGTCAGGCAGCATCCAGGGAACAGGAGAATCGACGTTTCGGGCATAAGCCCTTCTTCAGGAATGAGGAAAGTTTGTCCAGCAGGCTAAGATAAAAGGTAGGTTTCCAATCCTCCCACTTCCTCCAAAGGAAAGGAGTAGCCATGGGCACCCGCATGGGCCCCAGCTATGCCTGCCTCTTCGTAGGACATGTGGAACAATCCATCATCCGCAACTACACTGGCCCCACCCCCCACCTTTTCCTCCGCTACATCGATTACTGTATCGGCGCTGCCTCGTGCTCCCACGAGGAGGTTGAACAGTTCATCCACTTCACCAACACCTTCCACCCCGACCTCAAATTCACCTGGACAGTCTCAGATTCCTCCCTCCCCTTCCTCGACCTTTCTATTTCTATCTCAGGCGACCGAATCAACACGGACATCTACTACAAACCGACCGACTCCCACAGCTACCTGGACTACACCTCCTCCCATCCTGCCCCTATAAAAACGCCATCCAATTCTCCCAATTCCTTCGACTCCGCCGCATCTGCTCCCAGGAGGACCAGTTCCAAAAACGCAAAACCCAGATGGCCTCCTTCAAGGACCGCAATTTCCCCCCCGACGTGGTCGACGATGCCCTCCACCGCATCTCTTCCACTTCCGGCTCCTCCGCCCTTGAACCCCGCCCCTCCAACCACCACCAGGACAGAACCCCACTGGCCCTCACCTACCACCCCACCAATCTCCATGTACAGCGCATCATCCGCCGTCATTTCCGCTACCTCCAAACGGACCCCACCACCAAGGATATATTTCCCTCCCCTCCCCTATCAGCATTCCGTAAAGACCACTCCCTCCGTGACTCCCTCGTCAGATCCACACCCCCCACCAACCCAACCTCCACTCCCGGCACCTTCCCCTGCAACCGCAGGAGGTGCAAGACTTGCGCCCACACCTCCCCCCTCACCTCCCTCCAAGGCCCCAAAGGAAACTTCCATATCCGCCACAGATTCACCTGCACCTCCACACATATCATCTATTGCATCCTCTGCACCCGATGTGGCCTCCTCTATATTGGGGAGACAGGCCGGCTACTTGCGGAGCGTTTCAGAGAACACCTCTGGGACACCCGGACCAACCAACCCAACCACCCTGGAGCTCAACATTTTAATTCCCCCTCCCACTCCACCAAGGATATGCAGGTCTTTGGACTCCTCCATCGTCAGACCACAACAAAACGACGGTTGGAGGAAGAACGCCTCATCACCCTCCAACCACAAGGGATGAACTCGGATTTCACCAGTTTCCTCATTTCCCCTCCCCCCACCCTGTCTCAGTCAAATCCATCAAATTCAGCACCGCCTTCCTAACCTGAGATCTTCTTCCCAACCTCTCCGCCCCCACCCCAGTCTGACCTATCACCCTCACCTTGACCTCTTTACACCTATCACATTTCCGACGCCCCTCCCCCAAGTCCCTCCTCCCTACCTTTTATCTTAGCCTGCTGGACAAACTTTCCTCATTCCTGAAGAAGGGCTTATGCCCGAAACGTCGATTCTCCTGTTCCCTGGATGCTGCCTGACCTGCTGCGCTTTTCCAGCAACACATTTCCAGCTAAGATAAAAGGTAGGGAGGAGGGACTTGGGGGAGGGGCGTCGGAAATGTGATAGGTGGAAAGAGGTCAAGGTGAGGGTGATAGGTCAGACTGGGGTGGGGGCGGAGAGGTCGGGAAGAAGATTGCAGGTTAGGAAGGCGGTGCTGAATTTGATGGATTTGACTGAGACAAGGTGGGGGGAGGGGAAATGAGGAAACTGGTGAAATCCGAGTTCAAAATGTTGCAAAACCGCCGATCAACACAATGTAACCAAACACTATTACTAATTCAACAACGTAAAAAGACCAGTGATGTAAAGAAAATCGCAAATAATGTTGTTTTAGTAAGCTAACAGTACCTGCAACATACTAAAAAAGAATTATTTCAAAACTAAATAAAAATCCTGAAATCAGCAAAATTGAGCCAAAGACTGAAAACATTAATGGTTCACTCAGCAAAACTGCTCCCTTTCATCTTGCCCTTTTCGAGAACTCTGTTTGGATGTTATAAAATGCTGTGAGGGGGAATTTAATAAAGGCCAGACTGTGTGAGCAGGTCTCTGAGGGTGGCCCTGTTTCTTCCAGTTTTCCTTTTTGTTTATCTTTTCCGGGAATTTTTTGTAAGTGCTTGAACTGCCTGAGGTGATGGCCTAGTGGTATTATCACCGGACTATTATTCCAGTAAACCCAGGAAATGTTCCAGGAACCAGTGTTCAAATCCCCTCATGATAGGTAGGGGAGTTGAATTCAATAAAAACAATCTGGAATGTTGAGTTGAACAGCAGCCATGACCCTGTTGTTGACAAAAAAACCCATCTGATTCCGTGCTGAAAGGAAATTGGCTGCGTTTACCTGGTCTGGCCTACATGTGGCATGCAGCTTACTCCTAACTGCCCTCTGGGCAATTAGGGATGGGCAATAAAAATGCTGGCCTAGCCAGTGACACCCTCACCTATGAATGAATAGAAAGAAAGTCACTTTGAAGCTTTCCTGCGGGTTTTGCTGCACTAAATTGTAGCACTTTGTTTGACATGAGCATAGAAATGGAGAAGCAGCAAGACCCCTCAGACCCTCTAAGTCTGCTCAAGCTGATCTGATTTTTCCGTATTCACAGTGACTCCCAATTAACCTTACGTCTGTCATCAGAAATGAACTGTTATGTGGAAAATTAACAAAGAAATTTCAAGCCACTCAAAACCTAATCCACAATTATTATATCTCCTAGACTTGCATCCACCCTCCCCTTGCTCATGGCCACATTAATAGGCAGATTTCTGAGGGAGAGTATAAATCATCTGTTATAAAGGTAGCGATTAATCAGGAACTGTCAGCAGGGATTGTTTGATGGAAGGTTATGTCCAGAGAACTTGTGTCCAGAGTTCTTTTGAGGAAATAATAAGGAGGGTTGAGGAGATTCGCACATTTGAAGGATATATTTGATCTATCCATGTGATACATTCGTCTTTGTGAAGGTTTTGATGAGGCCCCACATGGCAGCCTGATCAGAAAGATACAAACTCATCAGATCCAGGGAAAGTGACAAACTGGATCCAAATTTAACAGAAAATTAATTGTCAGTGGGTGTTTTTGAGATTGGGGTTTCTCACGTTCCCTGATTTTCCTGAAATAGATAAACGATTTAGATTACATGGTGGGGAATATTATTAAAAGGCTTGTAGATTTTAAAAACATTTTGTGTTCAACAGTGAGGAAGAAAGCTGTGACATTAATGGGTTGAAAATGTGTTGCTGGAAAAGTGCAGCAGGTCAGGCAGCATCCCGGGAACAGGAGAATTGACGTTTCGGGCATAAGCGGAGATCAGAGTCAAAAAGTGTGGTGTTGGGAAAGCATAGCAGATCAGGCAGCAGCCAAGGAGCAGCAGAGTCAACGGAAGGGCTTATGCCCGAAATGTCGATTCTCCTGCTCCTTGGATGCTGCCTGACCTGCTGCGCTTTTCCAGCAACTCATTTTCAGCTCTGATCTCCAGCATCTGCAGCCCTCACTTTCTCCACATTAATGGGTTGGTCAGGTGGCCAGCAAAATGGCCAATGGAGTTCAGTCTGGAGGGGTACAGACACCTTGGATCAAACATAGACAAAACAGCTGAATTCTAGAGGTGAGGTGAGAGGGACAACCGATGGCCTCAAGCAAGATGGAGTCAATGGGTATCAAGGGACAGATTCTCCATTGGTTGGTGTCACTCCTGGTACAAAGGAAGACCGTTGCGGTTGTTGGAGTCATCAAATGTGGTGCTGGAAAAGCACAACTGGTCAGGTAGCATCTGAAGAGCAGGAGAGTCGACATTTCGGGCATAAGCCCTTCCGTTGACTCTGCTGCTCCTTGGCTGCTGCCTGATCTGCTATGCTTTCCCAACACCACACTTTTTGACTCTGATCTCCAGCATTTGCAGTCCTCATGTTCTCCTTGTGGTTAGTGGATGTCAGTTACCTCAGCTCCAAGACATTTCTGCAGGAGATCCTCAGGATAGTGTCCTAGGCCTAACCATCTTCAGCTGCTTCATCACTGACCCTCATTCTATTATCCAAACCAGGTGGTTTTCTTTTACCAAACTCAATGCACTTCTTGTTCACCGTCACTGAGACTGGTTTTATAATCCATATTTATTCACTAATTCAAAGTCCAACCATCTCTTCGAGTTGGATGTGAACCCGTATCATCACAGCATTAGCCTGGGCCACTGGATCATCTGTCAGTGACATTAGTGGCACTGGTGAGGAAATGTTAACCATATATCAGGGGTTTTGTTCGCCACAGAATGATAACCGGCATTACATAGGTACAATGGGTCCATCTTTCTTTAGATAAAGGGCCCAAAACTGTTCATGGTATTTCATTTGTTTCATCAGTGACCTTCTCTCTATTATAGGGTAAGAAATGGGGATGTTCACACAATGTTCAGCTCTATTCATGACCCATCAAATACTGAAGCAGTCTGTGTCCAAATGCAACAAGGTTGGGACAATATCCAGGCTTGGGCTGACCAGTGGCAAGTAACACTCACATCACACAAATGCCAGGCTGTGACTATCTACAATTAGAGACAATCTAATCATGGCCCTTGACATTCAGTGGCATTACTTCAGTTCCTATCAGTTGACTGATTGCGATCTCATTGGAGTCTCGATTGATTTCAACAGTGTGTCCTGCAGAGAAATGTGGAATCAGTGATAGCAATGTCTGCATGTCCATTTTTAACTGTTCATGGGGCTCCAGGATTTCCTGTGACCTACAGGGGTAATGGCAATGAATACTGACAACTACACTGGCATTACCACTGGGAAATCTGGGCCATTTCCTATTCGTAACTTCCCTTTCTCAGTTCATATTGATCTAAACATGGAATTAATTTCTTTTGTCTGATAGATTGCCTCACATTATCTTATAAACAAGCAACTTTGGGAAATATGGAAAAACTGTCAACGCAACAACCATTGAAGCGTATTCTTTAGTAACTTAGAACACAGAACATTACAGCGAGTACAGGCCCTTCGGCGCCAATGTTGCGCCGACCTGTGAAATTAATCTGATGCCCATCTAACCTACACTGTTCTATTATTATCCATATGCATGTCCAATGCCCATTCAAATGTCCTTAACGTTGGCGAGTCTACCACTGTTGCAGACAGGCCGTTCCACTGCCCTCTGAGTGAAGAAACTACCCTTAATATCTGCCCTAAATCTATCACTCAATTTAAAGCTATGTCCCCTTGTGTTAGCTTTCACCATCTGAGGAAAAAGGCTCTCACTGTCCACCTTAGCTAACCATCTGATTATCTTATACATCTTGACTGAGTCACGTCTCAACCTTCTCCTCTGTAACGAAAAAAGCCTCAGTTCCTTCAGACTTTCCTCATAAGAACTTCCTTCCATACCAGGCAACATCCCAGTAAATCTCCTCTGAATCTTTTCCAAAGCTTCCACATCCTTCCTATAATGCAGCGACTAGAACTACATGCATTACTCCAGGTGCGGCCTTACCAATGCCTTGTACAACTGAAGCATGACCTTGTGGCTGTGAAACTCAATCCCCCTATCAATAAAAACCAACACACCATATGCCTTCTTAACAACCTGACCAACCTGGGTGGCAACCTTCAGGGATTTATGTATCTGTTCATCGACACTGCCAAGAATCTTCCCATTAGCCCAGTACTCTGCATTCCTGTTAGTTCTTCCGAAGTGAATCACTTCACACATTTCCGCATTAAACTTCATTTGCCACCTCTTAGCCCAGCTCTGCATCTTATCTATGCCCCTCTATAACCCAGATCATCCTTTGGCATGATCCACAAGTCTGCTGAATGTTATCCGCACATTTACTAACCCATCCTTCTACGCACACCTCCGGACCATTTATAAAAATGACAAACAGCAGTGGCCCCAAAACAGATCTTCGCTGCACACTACTGGTAACTGAGCTTCAGGTTGAACATTTCCCATCAACCACCACCCTCTGGCTTCTTTCAGCTAGCCAATTTCTGATACAAACCGCTAAATCTCCTTTAATCCTGAAATTCCATATTTTGTACAATAGCCTACTGTGTGGGACCTTATCAAATACCTTACTGAATGCATATACACCACATAAACCACTTTACCTTCATCCACCTGTTTTGTCACCTTCCCGAAGAACTCAATAAGGTTAGTGAGGCACAACCTACCCTTCACAAAACTGTGTTGACTGTCCCTAATCAAATTATTCCTTTCCAGATGATTATAAATCCTATCTCTTCTAACCTTTTCCAACACCTTACCCACAACCGAAGTAAGGCTCACTGGCCTATAATTACCAGGGTTGACCCAACTCCCCTTCCTAAACAAGGGAACAACATTTGCTATCCTCCAGTCTTCCGGTACTACTCCTGTCGATAATAATGACTAAAGATCAAAGTCAAAGTCTCTGCAAATTCCTCCCTGGCATCCTAGAGAATCCGAGGATAAATCCCATCCGGCCAGGAGTCTTACCTATTTTCAGATCTTCCAAAATTGCTAAAACCTCCTCTTTGTCAACCTCAATCCCATCTAATCTTGTGGCCTGTATCTCCGTATTCTCACTAACATTGCCCTTTTCCAATGTGAATACTGATAAAAAGTATTCATGAAGTGCTTCCCCTATGTCCTTAGATTCCTCACTCAACTTTCCACTACTATCTTTGATTGGCCCTAATCTTACTCGAGTCGTTCTTTTATTCCTGATATATCGATAGAAGGCCTTAGGGTTTTCCTTGATCCTATCTGTCAACAACTTCTCATGTCCCCTCCTGGCTCTTCTCAGCCCTCTCTTTAGGTCTTTTCTGGCTAACTTATAGCTCTAAGCTCCCTAAATGAGCCTTCATGCCTCATCCTCACAAAAGCCTTCTTCTTCCTCTTGACAAGAATTTCAATAATGTGTTCACTTTACCAATATGTTGAATATGTATTTGCTTTTATGAAGTAGAAAATCTTGCATAAGACCATAAGACATAGAAGTGGACGTAAGACCATTCGGCCCATCGAATTCACTCCACCATTTAATCATGGCTGATGGGTCCTTGTTTCTCTGCCTAACGGAAACAACTTCCCAGCATCTACCCTTTCTAAGCCATGCATTATCTTGTAAGTTTTTATTAGATCTCCCCTCAACTTTCTAAACTCTAATGAATACAATCCCAGGATCGTCAGCCATCTATTGTATGTTAGGCCTACCATTCCAGTGATCATCCGTGTGAATCTCTGCTGGACACGCTCTGGTGCCAGTATGTCCTTCTTGGGGTGTAGGGCCCAAAACAGTATTCTAAATGGGGCCTAACTAGAGCTTTATAAAGTCTCAGAAGCACATTGCTGCTTTTATATTCCAACCTTCTTGAAATAAATGGCAACATTACATTTGCTTTCTTAACCACGGACTCGACCTGCAAGTCAACCTTTAGAGAATCCTGGACTAGCACTCCCAGATCCCTTTGTACTTTGGCTTTATGAATTTTCTCACTGTTTAGCAAATAGTCCATGCCTATATTCTTTTTTCCAAAGTGCAAGACCTTGCACTTGCTCCTCACATTTGCATCATCCCATTCAAAATGCAAATTCTGCCTTTGTATCGGCAAGGAAACACATTTGATTTTCTTACAATAAATCTTAAAAAGCTGAATAGGAAATGGTTTAATGGAGATAGATAACAGTTCTGAATGAAGGTCACTGAACCCGAAATGTTAACTCTGATTTGTAGCTCGGGTGCTCGTTGTTATGGTTCTGTTCGCCGAGCTGGGAATTTGTGTTGCAGACGTTTTGCCCCCTGTCTAGGTGACATCCTCAGTGCTTGGGAGCTTCCTATGAAGCGCTTTTGTGATGTTTCCTCCGGCATTTATAGTGATTTGTATCTGCCGCTTCCGGTTGTCAGTTCCAGCTGTCCGCTGCAGTGGCCGGTATATTGGGTCCAGGTCAATGGTTTGTTGATAGAATCTGTGGATGAGTGCCATGCCTCTAGGAATTCCCTGGCTGTTCTCTGTTTGGCTTGTCCTATAATAGTAGTGTTGTCCCAGTTGAACTCATGTTGCTTGTCATCTGAGTGTGTGGCTACTAAGGATAACTGGTCATTGACTTCGATAACAGAGTCAGAGTTATACAGCATGGAAACAGACCCTTCGATCCAACCAGTCTATGCTGACTACATTCTCAAAAACGAGCATAGTAGGTCAGTGGTTAGCACTGCTGCCTCACAGCACCGGGACCCTGCTTTGATTCCAGCCTCGAGAGACTGTGTGTGTGGAGTTTGTACATTCTCTCCGTGTCTGCTTGGGTTTCCTCCAGGTGCTCTGGTTTCTTCTCCAGTCCAAAAATGTGCAGGTTAAGTGAATTGGCCATGCTACATTCCCACAGTGTTTAGGGATGTGTAGGTTAGGTGTATTGGCCATGCTACATTCCCACAGTGTTTAGGGATGTGTAGGTTAGGTGAATTGGCCATGCTACATTCCCATAGTGTTTAGGGATGTGTAGGTTAGGTGCATTAGTCAGTGGGAAATATAGAGTAATAGGGTAGGGAAATGGGTACTTTTCGGAGGGTCAGTGTGGACTTGTTGGGCCAAATATCCTGTTTCCACACTGTATGGATTCTATGAAACTAGTCCTGTATCCCTCCAAATTTTTCCTCTTTATGTATTTATCCAAATGCATTTTAAATGTAACTATACCTGCACCTACCACTTCCAATGACAGTTCATTTCAAATTCCAACCACTCTCTGTGTAAAAATGTTGCCTCTCATGTCACTTATAAATCTTCCTCCTCTCACCTTAAAAATATGCCCTCTAGTTTTGAACTCCATCACCTTAGACAAAAGACCCTTGTCATTCACCTTAACTATGCCCATCATAATTTTATAAACCTCAAAAAGGTCACCCCAAACCCTGTACGCTCCAGTGAAAAATGTCCCAGTCTCTCCAGCCTTTCTTTATAACTCAAATCTTTTGTTCCCAGCAACATCCTGTTAAATCATTTCTGAACCCACTCCGGCTTAATAATATCCTTCCTATTATAGGACAATCAGAACTGGACACGGTACCCCAGAAAAGCCCTCACCAACATCCTGTACAACTTCAACATGACGTCCCCCCAACTCCTGTACTCAAACATCTGAGCAATAAAGGCAGCTGTCCTAAACACCTTCTTAACCAACTGCCTACCTATGACACAAACTTCAATGAATTATGTACCTGGACTCCTAGGTCTGTCTGTTCCACAACGTTATCCAAGGCCCTACCATTAATTGTATAAGTCCTGTCCTGATTTGTTTTGCCAAAATTGCAACACTTCACATTTATCCAAATTAAAGTCTATCTGCCACTCCTCAGCACATTGATATAATTGATCAAGATGTCTTTGTAAAAATTAGATAACCTTCTTCATAGTCCACTATATCACCGATTTTGGTGTTATCCATACATATCCATACTAACCATACCTCCTAAATTCCCATCCAAATCATTTGTAGAAAGGCCCAACAACAGTGAAACCGGCACCAATCCCTGTGGAACACCTCTGGTCACAGGCCTCCAGCCCAAAAAACAACCCTCCACCATCACCCTCTGCCTCCTACCATCAAGCCAATTTTGTATCCAGTTGGCAACCACTCCCTAAATCCCATGTGATCTAACTTCACCAATGGGTTTACCATGCAGAACCTTGTCAAAGGCTTTACTAAAGTCCATGTGAACAATGTCTACTGCTCTGCCCTCACCAATCTTTTTGGTTACTTCCTCAAAAAACTCAAGTTTGTGAGACACAATTTCCCTGTGACAAAGCCATGCTGCCTCTCCCTAATCAGTCCTTGCCTCTCCAAATGCATGTAAATCCTATCATTCTGAATCACCTTTAACAACGTATCCATCACCAATGTCAGACTCGCTGATCTATAGTTCCGAGGCTTCTCCTTACAGTCTTTCTTAAATAAAGATAATGTTAGCCACCCTCCAGTCCTCCGGCACCTCACCCATGGTTATAGATGTTACAAATACCTCTGCTAGGGGTCCTGCAATTTCTGACCTAACTTTCCACGAAGTTCTGGGATATACTTGATCAGGTCCTGGAGATATATCCACCATGATGTTTTCCACTATCTTGGAAATCGGCAGCAAAATGATCATTGAGAATTTGGAAAAGGTCCACAGATAGCAACAAAGATTATTCTCATGATAATTCTCAAGAAGAGATGGCATGTGATTTTATTCATGCAAGGAGTAAGAGGAACAAGTTGATATAAGGGATCAGATAGTCCATTTGTGCAGTTAATGCAATGTCACTGAGTACGACAAATGTCTTCTAAATGTTTCAACGTTCCACTGATCACAGAATTATAACGGTGCAGGAGGAGGCTATTCAGCCCATTGTGCCTGTGCTGGTTCTATTCCCTCGTGCCAATCTCCAGCCCTTTCCCTAACCATCATTTCGTTCCAAGTAATCATCCAATGCCCCTCTTCAAAGTCTTAATTTGAACCTGCCTCTTCTACATTCCAGGAAATGAATTCCACAGCCTAAATATGCACTGTGCTTTCCTTTATTGGCCAGGGTATTGAGTACAGGAGTTGGGAGATCATGTTGCAGCTGTACAGGGCATTGGTTAGGAATATTGCATGCAATTCTGGTCTTCCTAATGGAAGGATGTTGTGAAACTTGAAAGGGTTCAGAAAGGAGTTACAAGGATGTTGCCAGGGTGGGAGGATTTGAGCTATAGGGAGAGGTTGAATAGGCTGGGGCTGTTTTCCCTGGAGCATCGAAGGCTGAGGGGTGACCTTATAGAGGTTTATAAAATCATGAGGGGCATGGATAGGATAAATAGACAAGGTCTTTTCCCTGGGGTTGGGGAGTCCAGAACTAGAGGGCATAGGTTTAGGCTGAGAGGGGAAAGATATAAAAGAGACGTAAGGAGCAACCTTTTCATGTAGAGGGTGGTGCATGTGTGGAATTGGCTGCCAGAGGAAGTGGTGGAGGCTGGTACAATTGCAAACTTTAACAGGCATTTGAATGGGTATATGCATAGGAAAGGTTTGGAGGGATATGGGCTGGGTGCTGGCAGGTGGGACTAGATTGGGTTGGGATATCTGGGTTGGCACGGACGGGTTGGACCGAAGGGTTTGTTTCCGTGCTGTACATCTCTACGGCTCTAAGTCTTTTTCTCAAAATCATTTGCACATCACTTTAAGTCTGTGTCCTCTCACTCTTGATTTGTAGGAGCCGGTGTTGGACTGGGGGGGACAAAGTTAAAAATCACACAACACCAGGTTGAATCTGTTGGACTATAACCTGGTGTTATGTGATTTTTAACTTTGTCCCTCTCAATCTTGCATCTTTTATGAGTGGAAACAGCTCCACCCTCTCTATTCTGTCCAGCCCGCTCATGATTTTGAAAACATCAGTCACATCTCCTCACAGGCATATTCTTCTCTTCAGGAGAACGATCCAAAAGTCTTCAATCTATCCTCATCCCAGGAACCATTTCAGAAAATTACTTCTGCATTACGTCTAACTCATTTTCATCTTCCCGATAACATGACACTGCCAAATGTACACAATACTTCAGATGAGATCTTGCAAGTGTATGAAACATTAATTATGCAGGAGGATGTATGGCAATAGAATCTTAGAGAAAGATATTACTAATTAGATCAATCTCCAGACTTGCATATTCACGGTCAAATTACCCACAGAGACTGCATTCCAAACAGTGAACTGTTAGCACAGAGCTCAGTGATGATCTGAGGACAGGGCAAGTGTAATATAAATGTAAGTTGTTTTAATAATTTTTCTTCAAGCCTATCTGAAACATAAATACATCGGTGGAAGTGAGCTTTTTCCCTTCTTGTATAATAAAGGCAAAATACTGCAGATGCTGGAAATGAAATCAGAAAATGTTGGAAATACTGAGCAGGTCTAGCAGGGTCTATGGAGAGAGACAGAGCAAGAGAGACAGGGTTGAAGTTTTGAGTCAATCGTGTTTTCTTTTCAGAACTAAGACCTTTTCCCTAAATTTTCAGCTTTCTAAAATAAACTGTACAATACTGTTATCAAAATATGGAAATTAATAATTTAATTAATGAAATAGAAAACATTAGTCTGAAGTATCGTATTCAGATTGCCATGTAATATTTCTTAAAACAAAAATTAATGCCTTTAATACGGCAACATGGATGTGATCTGTCTTAATTTATGGAGAAGGAAAATATTTATATCTCCTTGTATGTACATGCATGTCCCTGATGTTGTACAGCCTAACAGGAGACGGCATTAAGGTCCACACAATCTAAATATGTCAATTAGGCATTTGTGGGGAAAAGGCAGAATAGATTATGATATTGTAGAGATGACCGTTTTTATCTCTACAATGAGAGGGTAACCAGGGAGAGATTAGAGTCCGTCAAAGATCAACAAGGCAGCCTTTGTGTGGAGCTGCAGGAAATGGGGAAAATACCAACCGAGTATTTTGCATCAGTATTTACTGTGGAGAAGGACATGGAAGATATACCATGTTGGAAATAGATGGTGACAGCTTGAAAGAGGAGGAATTGCTGGATGTCTTGAAACACATAAAAGTTGATAAGGCCCCAGGACCTGATCAGCTGTACGCTAGAACTCTGTGGGAAGCTAGAGAAGTGATTGCTGGGCCCCTTGCTGAGATATTTGAATCATTGATAGTCACAGGTGAGGTGCCAGAAGACTGGAGGTTGGCAAACGTGGTGCCACTGTTTAAGAAGGGTGGTAAGGCCAAGCCAGGGAACTATAGACCAGTGAGCCTGACATCGGTGGTGGGCAAGTTGTTGGAGGGAATCCTGAGGGACCGGATGAACATGTATTTGGAAAGGCAAGGACTGATTAGGGATAGTCAACTAGGCTTTGCGTGTGAGAAATCATGTCTCACAAACTTGATTTGAGTTTTTTGAAAAAGTAACAAAGAGGATTGATTAGGGCAGAGCTGTGGATGTGATCTACAGAGGAACCTCGATTATCTGAATATCAATTATCTGAATATTGGATTATCCGATGAAGATTTCAAGGTCCCGCATCAGAGGTAAGTGTACTATATTTCATTTACCTGTACTGAAGAAGATTTTAAAACACTGGCAAAAACAAAGAAACACAAGCAGCTCAAGCATTAGCGACTGGATATTTTTAGTTAAGGGTTTTACACAGCCCTTTGTGAAAGTAAGTATTTTACAGTATTCCCGACACGTTACCAAGATCTTCATTTAAAAAAAAAACGCCGAGAATGTAAACGCATGCATGAGGCGGGCCTTCCATCTTTCTATCACGAGACTGAGTTCCCGGAAACTGATACTGTAAATGGTCTTGCGATCATAGAAGTGGTTTGGGACATTGTTTAACGCTGGGATTTCATGGGCAGGGTTTAGTTCTTCTCATGTTAACCTGGAACTTGCCAACAGCAAAGATTAGTTTGTTTAAATGACAGACTCATTAAAATTATAGATTTAAACAAATTCTCCGGTAGAGCACAACATTAGATCAATATGGCTTCCTCTGTTCAAGCTAAAATCAATTATCCAAATAATCAATTATCTGGATGAAATAGTGCCCACCTATCTTCAGATAATTGAGGTTTCTCTGTACTGTATATGGACTTCAGTAAGCTGATTTGACAAGGTTCCCCATGGGAGACTAGTTAGCAAGGTTAGATCTCATGGAATACAAGGAGAACTAGCCATTTGGATACAGAACTGGTTGAAACGTAGAAGACAGAGGGTGGTGATGGAGGGTTGTTTTTCAGACCGGAAGCCTGTGACCAGCGGTGTGCCACAAGGATCGGTGCTGGGTCCACTACCTTTTGTCATTTATATAAGTGATTTGGATATGAACGTAGGAGGTATAGCTTGTAAGTTTGCAGATGACACCAAAATTGGAGGTGGAGTGGACAGCGAAGAAGGTTACCTCAAATTACAATGAGATCTTGATCAGATGGGCCAATGGGCTGAGGAGTGGCAGATGGAGTTTAATTTAGATAAATATGAGGTGCTGCAATTTGGGAAAGTAAATCTTAGCAAGACTTATACACTTAATGGTAAGGTCCTAGGGAGTGTTGCTGAACAAAGAGACCTTGGAGTGCAGGTTCACAGCTCCCTGAAAGTTGAGTCACAGGTAGATAGGATAGTGACGAAGGCGTTTGGTATGCTTTCCTTTATTGGTCAGAGCATTGAGTACAGGAGTTGGGAGGTCATGTTGTGGCTGTACAGGACATTGGTTAGGCCACTTTTGAATTATTGTGTGCAATTCTGGTCTCCTTCCTATTGGAAGGATGTTATGAAACTTGAAAGGGTTCAGAAAAGATTTATAAGGATGTTACCAGGGTTGGAGGATTTGAGCTATAGGGAGAGGCTGAACAGGCTGGGGCCTGTTTTCCCTGAAGCGTCGGAGGCTGAGGGATGACCATATAGAGATTTATAAAATTAGAAGGGGCATGGAGAGGGTAAAAGTCTTTTCCTGGGGTGGGGGAGACCAGAACTAGAGGCCATAGTTTTATGCTGAGAGGGGAAAGATATAAAAGGGACTTAAGGGGCAACATGTGCACACAGAGGGTGGTGTGTGTATGCAATGAGTTGCCAGGGGAAGTGGTGGAGGTTGGTACAATTACAACAATTGAAAGGTGTCTGGATAGGTATGGGAATAGAAGAATTCAGATGGATATGGGCTAAGTGCTGGCAAATGGGACTAGATTAGGTTGGGATATCTGGTCAGCATGGACAGGTTGGGTTGAAGGGTCTGTTTCCGTGCTATACATCTCTATGACTCTATGTTGGACAGGGATGGACAAAGTCAGAAGTCACACAACACCAGTTTATAAATCACCCGGTGAAGGAGCAGTATTCTGAAAGCTTGTGATTTCAAATGAACCTGTTCGAATACAACCTGGTGTCACATGACTTCTGATGCTGTTGGATAAAGATCTATACTCTGTGTTCCTCATGGACTGAGTAACAGTACCTATCTTACTCATACAAAGTTGTACCTGCTTGCTATCATGCAATAAACCACATCTGACTTCTTCTCATTAAGCCCGAGTCGTGGTTTTCCCTGTAACCCCAGTATAACCTGACAGCAAACTACTCTAACCACAAGCTGCTAGCAGATGACATCGTAACCTATTCAACACTTAACTCAGTCAAAAAGAGGACAAGTGAACATTCTGTGTAGAAGGTCAATTATTCCTGAGAAGAATGTTCTCTTATATTGACACCAAATTGCACAATATTTTTTTAAATGCACATTTTCCAACATTAAGAATACCAAAGTTTAAAGAATTTCAGGCTCAAATTGAGATTCTACAATGCTTTACATCAGGAGTTGTACCAGAAGTTAGCCATACTAAAACACTAATGAAGGATTCAGATCAAATTCACCCACATAGGGAGGTTTTACTAAATTCACATGTTTGTAGTCCCTTGAGGAGACTCAAAATATTGAGCTCCTTTGCATCCAAAACATGTCTCTTAAAAGATTTTGAATAACAGCTTAACTTATTAAGACTGTTAGTAAATGTAACTAGCAAATGGCTGTACATGATTTTTGTAAATCATTTTCAGTTGTTTTAAAATTAGTTACTCACACATAATAGACCGGGAACTCTATTTGAAAATGCTTATATTTTGAAATAACTTTGTTTTCGTGTGTATTAATCAGACTGCACCAACTTACCGCATTTAAATATATAAATTGCTAAAATATAGCTCAGGGCAGAATCTGCATGAAAAGCTAAAATGTAAATTTTCCTTCACCTCATTCCCTTCACAAAAAGCACTGAGTGGACCATGCACCATGTGTTATAGATATCCTAAGGCAAAGTTTTAGAAGGTACATGATTTAACATGTGCAATAGCTGTAACACATGGTGAAATTTTCATTCATGCATATGATATATCACATTCATAATGCATCAATCATTTATAATTTTGCATTTTATAATTCCTTTTCCTCACCTATTCCATAAACATAAAAGATGATTCACCTGCAATACGTTGCATGTATTTTTAGTTCGAGTACAATTTGGTGTCACACAGTTTGCTACTAAACTGTTCAATATAATGTACTTGTGCCAATCATGACTGAGGAGCTCTGTGACATTTTCAGTACTTTATTGTGAAGGTGGTCATTAATGCCAACTACGTTATATTTTGTTTACAAGTGTCCTCGTGAGCACACGAGGTACAGTGGTCGTGTTGCTATCTCTGAGTCTGGAATCATGGGTTCAAGTGCCACCTGCTTCCAGAGTTGTGTAGAAAATATCTAAGTGTCTTAATTTTCAAATTGTAGTTTATTATGGCACTTTCACAGATATAATTGAGCTCTAATTATGTTTATAATGTCTTTGATTGCTGTTGTCAGATCAGGATGATGCATCAATTAGGGTTCTGACAAAAGTCATCCACTGGCAAAGTTATATTTACCTTGCTCTCCCAGCAGTGTGTCTGAGTCTGTTGAATCTCTTTACTTGTTGTATCAAATGAGTTTAGTGAACAGCTAGGATATCACATGATCACTTAATGCGGAGGCACAGTCGCTCAGTGGTAG
Organism: Chiloscyllium plagiosum; assembly: GCF_037043375.1. Lineage (NCBI taxonomy): Eukaryota > Metazoa > Chordata > Chondrichthyes > Orectolobiformes > Hemiscylliidae > Chiloscyllium > Chiloscyllium plagiosum. The sequence continues at coordinate 2,818,842 of NW_028270161.1, forward strand.
GCACTGCTGCCTCATATCACCAGGGACATGGGTTCGATTCCAGCCTCAAGCAACTGTCTGTGTGGAGCTTGCACGTTCTCCCTATGTTTGCATAGGTTTCCACTGGGTGCTCCGGTTTCCTTCCACAGTTCAAAGCTATACAGGTTAGGTGGATTGACTATGCTAAATTGCCCCTAGTGTCCAGGAATATGCAGACTGGGTGGATTAGCCATGGGCAATGTGGGGTTATGGGAATGTGGTGGGTCTGGGTAGGACCATCCTTGGAAGGTCAGTGCATATTCAATGGGTCCATTGCTAAATAAATACTGCAAAAACTGTGGATGCTATAAATCAGAGACAGAAATAGAAATTGCTGGAAAAGTTCAGCAGGTTTGGTATCATCCATGGAGAGAAATCAGAATTAGTGTTTTGGGTCAGGTGAGGAAGGGTCACTGGACCCAAAACATTAACTCTGATTTCTCTCCACAGATATTGCCAGACTCACTGAGCTTTTCCAGCAATTTCAATTTTTGTCAATGGGCCCATTGGCCTCTTTCCCAACTGTAGGAATTCTATGACTTGGTCAAAATCCCCCTCAAAGCTATTTCAGAACATAGAACATGGAACGCTAGACTGCAGTACAGGCCCTTTGGCCCTTGATGTTGCAACGACCTGTGGAACCAATCTGAAGCCCATCTAATCTACACTATTCCATTCTCATCCATATGCCTATCCAATGACCATTTAAATGCTCTTAACATTGGCGAGTTGACTACTGTTGCACACAGGGCATTCTACGCCCCTACTACTCTGAGTAATGAAACTACCTCTGACCTCTGTCCTATATCTATCACCCCTCAATTTTAAGTAAGGCTCTCCCTGTCCATCCTATCTAACCCTCTGATTACCTTATATGTCTTAGTTAAGTCACCTTGCAACCTTCTTCCTTATAATAAAATCAGCCTCAAGTCCCTCAGCCTTTCCTCATAAGACCTTCCCTCCATATCAGGCAACATCCTAGTAAATCTCCTTTGAACCCTTTCCAGATCTTCCACATCCTTCTATAATGTGGTGACCAGAACTGTACACAATACTCCAAGTCCGATTGCACCAGACCTCCTGGTAGCATGACCTCATGGTTCCGAAACTCAATCCTCTACCAATAAAAGCTAACACACCGTATGCCTTCTTAACCTTATCAATTCGGTTGGCAACTTTCAAGGATCTGTGCACATGAACACCAAGATCTCTCTGCTCATCTACACTGCCAAGAATCTTACCATTAGCCCAGTACTCTGCATTCCTGTTACTCTTTCCAAAGTGAATCACCTCACACTTTTCTGCATTAAATGCCATTTGCCACCTCTCTGCCCAGCTCTGTAGCTTATCTATGTCCCTCTGTAACCTACAACATCCTTCGGCACTATCCACAACTCCACCAAATTTAGTGTCATCTGCAAATTTACTAACACATCCTTCTATGCCCTCCTTCAGGTCATTTATAAAAATGACAAACAATAGTGACCCAGAACAGATCCTTGCGGTACACCACTAGCAACTGAACTCCAGCATGAATATTTCCCATCAACCACAACCCTCTGTCTTCTTCCAGCTAGTCAATTTGTGATCCAAACCACTCAACCACCCTCAATCCCATGCCTCAGTATTTTGTGCAATAGCCTACCATGGAGAACCTTACCAAATACCTTACTGAAATCCATATATACCACATCAATCGCTTTACCCTCATCCACCTGTTTGGTCACCTTTTAGCATGATGAACATAGCAGCAGGAAGAATGTAGCATGGTAGATTGAGCATTCTGCTCAGTCGAGTTGTCTGTTCAGTCATGAGCTAATTGAACTGCAGAGCAGGTTCAAGAAGGGGAATGACATCATTCTGTTCCTATCATTGGTTAGAAAATCAGCCTCAAGTCCCTCAGCCTTTCCTCATAAGACCTTCCCTCCATATCAGGCAACATCCTAGTAAATCTCCTCTGAACCCTTTCCAGACCTTCCACATCCTTCTATAATGTGGTGACCAGAACTGTACACAATTGGAGATGTGTGGGCGGCACGGTGGCACAGTGGTTAGCACTGTTGCCTCACAGCGCCAGAGACCCGGGTTCAATTCCCACCTCAGGCGACTGACTGTGTGGAGTTTGCACGTTCTCCCTGTGTCTGCGTGGGTTTCCTCCGGGTGCTCCGGTTTCCTCCCACAGTCCAAAGATGTGCAGGGTCAGGTGAATTGGCCATACTAAATTGCCCGTAGTGTTAGGTAAGGGGTAAATGTAGGGGTATGGGTGGGTTCGCTTCGGCGGGTCGGTATGGACTTGTTGGGCCGAAGGGCCTGTTTCCACACTGTAATGTAATCTGTAAAAATCTGTAATCTGTAATCTGTAATAATGTTATGAACATCTCTGGAGCAGGTGGGAATCCAACCCAGGCCTTCTGGCTCAGAAATATTGGACACTACCACTGTCCCTGACGGGTCCTTACATCCTATTACCAAGTCAGAATTAACATGACACCAGCAGCTCTCCGAAAGCTTGTGATTTCAAATAAACCTGTTGGATTATAACCTGGTGTCATGTGACTTCTGACTTGGTCTGAGCCAGTCCAACGCCGGCTCCTGCACATCATTCTATGATCAAAGGAACAGTTTTAGTTGCTTTTGCTCTCCAGGGTGCAGAAGCAAATGGCAAACCATAGGTTTTCAAACAATATCCAGGCATGTGTTTACAGGTAGATGGTAATCACATATTGAAAGGTGAAAACTGAAACCTGTACAAAAGCAATTCCATAAAATCGATTGGATGAGAGAGTTAGTCACAATTTTCATTGACTGTAGGCTCCAAATGCATCAATAGCCACAAAACTACTGAGAAGAAAAAGCATCTTGGTCGTACCACAGTGTTTTAATTTTTCTGATGTATTAACCCTGAAATGCTCCGTAAAAGCAATTTTTATTTACAGGATTTGCAGAAATGAGCACATTTCTTCAGGTGAGGTCAGACCTGTGGAATGCAAAGAGAATATAAGTGGTTTCATCTCTGCAGTTTCCCAGCACTGTTGAATGATGTGACTCAGTTATATGAAAATGATGAATGGGGTCACATTTCACTCTGTTCTCTGTATTGTTTCAGTAGCAATACATCCATATAATGCATGTTTACATCAGAACAAGAATCAATGTCCCTACTTAATCTTCTGTACTGCAAAGGATACAAACCTTATTTGTATAACCTCTCCTTATTATTCAACCCACTGAGACCTCCTTTCATTGTGATCAATCTGTGCTGCTTTTCCTCCCTAATCAATACTGCTGTCTGACTTGTGATTGCCCAGAACTGAATGTTGTCATTCTAAATAGGATCTAAGTCAGTATTTTATGTAACTAAGCTTTTGCTCTTTTGAAATCCAACCCCTTGGGCTGAGGCTAACATTACACTAGAAACAAACAATCCCTACAGTGCAAAAAGCAGCCATTCAGCTCACTAAGTCTGCCCTGAGCGTACAAAGAGGATCTCACTCAGAACCCCATCTTCAGCACCACCCTAACCTGCACATCTTTCAACTGTGGGAAGAAACCAGAGCACCCCAAGGAAACTCACCCAGACAGTTACCTGAGGATGGTATTGAACCCGGGTCCCTGTGCTGACCACTGAGGCACTGAGGTACCTCACCTTTTTAATGAGTCTTTGAGTCTATCAACCAGGCTTCTGCACTGAAATCCTAAACTTTTCTGCCATGGTTCCCAATTTCTCTCCATTAAAACAGGATAAGGCCATTCAGCCCATCAAGCCTCATCTCAGACATAAGTGACATGTCACTTATTTTTAAATTGTGTCCCTTCACTCTCAGTATTTTGTAAACATCAATGCGACTACATCATATTCGAGAAAATACATGAACAGAAATTGCTGGAGAAACTCAGCAGGTGGCTGCTGCTGTGGAGAGAAATATTTTGAGTTCGGTGACACTTCTTCAGAAACTGTTTAAATCGTTGGAACAGGAGCTTTAGGCTTGCATGGAGTCAGGCATTTACAGAGCAGCAGAATAAGCCTCACATAGGCCTGATTCTGCTGTATGAGGTCTGGATGGTGTAGAATTTGTAAGAAGCATCCAGGAAAGTTTTCTAGAGCAGTATGCCAATAGTCTGATCAGGGAAAGGGCCATATTGGACCTGGTACTGGGGAATGAGCCAGGACAGGTGATAGACATTGCAGTGGGTGATTTCTTTGGGAACAGTGACCATAATTCTGTACGTTTTAGAACACTTAAGATGAGAGTGGTCCTAAGGGAAGAATACTAAACTGGGCCAAGGCCAATTATATGAAAATTAGGCAGGAGCTGGGAAACGTGGATTGGACACAGCTATTTGAAGGGAAGTCCACATTTGAGATGTGGGAGGCTTTCAAAGGTAGGTTAAAGGCAGTGCAGGATGGGCATGGCCCGTTGAAGACAAAGGATAGGAAGAGCAAGATTCATGAACCATAGATGACAGGAGAAATTGTATGACTAGCCAAGAGGAAAAGGGAAGCATACATAAGGTCTAGGCAGCTCAGAACAGAATGGGCCCAGGAAGAATATCGGAAGAGTAGGACAAGTCTTAAACGAGGAATCAAGCTGGCTAAAAGGGGTCACGAAATAGCTTTAGCGAGCAGAATTAAGGGGAATCCCAAAGCATTTTACTATTATATAAGAAGCAAGCGGGTAACTAGAGAAAGGATTGGTCCACCCAAGGATTATGAAGGAAGGCTGTGTACTGAACCTGAGAGAATGGGTGAGATTCTGAATGATTACTTTGCATCAGTGTTCACTGAGGAGAGGAACATGATGAATGTTGAGATTAGAGATAGAAGTTTGATTAGTCTGGATCATGTAGACATAAGTAGGGAAGATGTGTTGGGTAGGCAAGAGGTTATTAAGGTGGACAAATCCCCAGGACTGGTTGAGATCTATCCCACGTTGCTGAGGGAGGTGAGAGAGGAAATAGCTGGGGCCCTGACAGCTATCTTTGTAGCATCCTTAAACACAGGTGAGGTGCCGGAGGACTGGAAGGTTGCTCATGTTGTCCCCCTGTACAAGAAGGGTAGTAGGGATATTCCAGGTAACGACAGACCAGTGAGCCTGACGTCAGTGGTGGGAAAGTTGCCGAAGAAGGTACTGAGGGATAGGATCTATTTATATTTAGAAAAGAATGGGCTTATCAGTGATAGACAACATGGTTTTGTGCAGGGGAGATCATGTCTTACCAACTTAATAGAGTTCTTCGAGGAAGTGACCAAGTTGATAGATGAAGGAAGGGCTGTTGATGTCATATACATGGACTTTAGTAAGGTGTTTGATAATGATGGAGGAGAAAGTGAGGTCTGCAGATGCTGGAGATCAAAGTTGAAACTTTATTGCTGGAACAGCACAGCAGGTCAGGCAGCATCCAGGGAACAGGAGATTCGACGTTTCGGGCACAGGCCCTTCTTCAGGAAGAAGGGCCTGTGCCCGAAACGTCGAATCTCCTGTTCCCTGGATGCTGCCTGACCTGCTGTGCTGTTCCAGCAATAAAGTTTCAACTCATGTTTGATAATGATCCCCATTATAGACTAATGGAGAAAGTGAAGTCACATGGTGTGCAGGGTGTTCTAGCTACGTGGATAAAGAACTGGTTGAGCAACAGGACACAGAGAGTAGTAGTTGAAGGGAATTTCTCGAAATGGAGAAAGGTGCCCAGTGGTGTTCCACAGGGGTCAGTATTGAGGCCACTGTTGTTTGTAATATACATAAATGATCTGGAAGAGGGCACTGTTGGTATGATCAGCAAGTTTGCAGATGGCACGAAGATTGGTGGAGTAGCAGAAAGCATAAGGGACTGTCAGAGAATACAGGAGGATATAGATAGACTGGAGAGTTGGGTGGAGAAGTGGCAGATGGATTTCAATCCAGACAAATGTGAGGTGATGAATTTAGGCAAGACTAATTCTAGAACGAATTATACAATGAACGGAAGGGCCTTTGGAAAAGTTGATGAGCAGAGAGATCTGGGAGCGCAGGTCCATTGTACCCTGAAGGTTGCTGCACAGGTGGATAGAGTGGTCAAGAAGGCATATGGTATGCTTGTCTTCATTGGTCAGGGTATTGAGTATAAGAGCTGGCAGGTCATGTTAAAATTGTACAAGACATTGGTTCGGTTACATCTGGAATACTGTGTACAGTTCTGGTCTCCACATTACCAAAAGGATGTGGACACTTTGGAGAGGGTGCAGAGAAGGTTTATGAGGATGTTGCCTGGTATGGAAGGTGCTAGCTGTAAAGAGAGGTTGAGTAGGTTAGGATTGTTTTCATTAGAAAAAAAGGAGATTGAGGGGGGACCTGATTGAAGTTTACAAAATCATGAAGGGTATAGACAGGGTGGATAGAGACAAGCTTTGTCCCAGGGTGAAGGATTCAGTAACGAGAGATTACATTTTCAAGGTGAGAGGTGAAAAGTTTAAGGGGGATGCACGCGGTAAGTACTTCACACTGAGGGTGGTGGTCGTTTGGAACGCGTTGCCAGCAGAGGTGGTAGAGGCAGGCACGGTAGATTCATTTAAGATGCAGCTGGACAGATGCATGAGTAGGTGGGGAGCAGAGGGATACAGATGCTTAGGAATTGACCGACAGGTTTAGGCAGTGGATTTGGATCGGCTCAGGCTTGGAGGGCCGAAGGGCTGTACATTTTCTTTGTTCTTTATTTGTGTGTCGTAGACTTGAGGAACAACACCTTATTTTCCACTTGACAGCCTTGAGGTCTCAACATTGAATACAGTAACTCCATTATGTCTGTTCTCCATTTATCTTGCTTTCTCTCCCTCCGCCCGACCACACCCATGTCATATTTGTATCTGAATAAAAGCCAAAAGGACCACAGGTGTTGTAAGTCAGAGACAGAAACCCGAAATTGTCAGAAAAGTTCAGCAGGTCTGGCAGCATCTGTGGAGAGAAATCAAAGTTAATGTTTCACATCAAGTGACCAAAGGGTCTGAGTTTCTGAGGAAGGGTCACGCAAGCCAAAATGTTAACTCTGATTTCTTTCCACAGACGCTGCTGAGCTTTCCCAGCAGTTTCTGTTTTTGTCTCCTATTTGTATCTTGTTTAATTTGTACTTCATAGAAAAGGCCAATTCTCTCCCTTTCACACTTTTGTTTATACCCATTGTACACCTCCTTTCATTTCTCCACCATTAACAGAACCTTTGTCTTTTACACTGGGCCTCCTCCTCTGTCAAAAAGATTTTAAAAAACATATTTTTCAACAACTTTTAGTTCTGAAGAAGAGTCATATCAGGCTTGAAGTATTAACTATATTTTTCTCCTCCTCGACGCTGCCAGACTCACTGACTTTCTCCAACATTCTTGGTGCTTGATGCAAACAGTCTTCTCTTGAACATGAGAATGGAAGTTCCTGATGAGAATGAAATGGTTCCTGATGAAGGGCTTTTGCCTGAAACGTCGATTTTCCTGCTCATTGGATGCTGCCTGACCTGCTGTGCTTTTCCAGCAACACTCTAATCAAAACATGACAATGGAAGTTCAATGTGGACAGGGGAAGTAATGTTGAATGTAAGTTCTGGCCAATCATAACTCAAATTCAAAGTCACATGACACCAGGTTACAGTCCAACAGATTTTAATAGCACAAGCTTTCAGAGCACTGCTCTTTTGTCCATCCCAGTCCAACACCTCCATATCATGACAATCATATCTCAAGTTCCCATTCAAGTGACTGCAAACTAGTGCTGAAACTGTGTATCTGCAGCATAGAGAACCAGATCCATACAGGTATCCTAGATTCATAACACTTGCTCAGGTCAGTAGGGTCACCTGCACCTTAGGGTGAAGTCGGTTGCAAATTAAACCTAACACTAGAATTATGCCAGAAAATCAGGCAAGTATTTTGTATTATGTGTTGGAATCATATCCATGTATCATATTACAACTTATCATCTAACATTTAGAGAAGACAATGGTGTGGTGGTGATAATATTGGACAGGTAATCCAGAGGCATGGGTTGTTTCAGGAAATTCAAAGAACTGCAGAAATGCTGGAAATTGCTGGAAAAACTCAAGAACTGAAAAACTGAAGAAGAGTCACTGGACCCAAAGCATTAACGTTGCTTTCTCTCCACAAATGCTGCCAGATTTGCTGAGTTTTTTCAGTAATTTCTGTTTTTGCTAATGTTCCAGCAGCACCACAGCAGCTGGTGGAAGTTGAATTCAGAGAGTCAGATGTCAACAGCACAGAGAAAGGCCCTTTGGCCCATCAAGCCTATATTGGTCAAAAATAAACACCTAACTACTCTCATCCCATTTCTCAGCCCATGGCCCATAGCTTTGCATGCCTTGGCATTACAAGTGTATATCTCAATATGTCTTAAATGTTATGTTATAATTCAATTGGTAAAAGTGAAATTGAAAGCTAATCTCAGTCGTGGGGCCATGAAGCTGCCATGAACTTTAACAAGAGTCTAATTGGTTCACACACGTCTTTCAGAGGAGGAAATCTGCTGTCCTTACATGGTCTGACCCACATGTGACTCCAGACCCACAGAGATATACTTGGCCATCACACCTACTGACTGTCCCCATGCTCAGAGGAGCAGTTTCCAGCAGGGATATGGAAATCATTTACGTTACTGTGCCTGTTGACACTGAGCTAACCCAGCCCTGACAGACTCACCACACTGATTACACATGTCGGCAGGTCACTGAATGAAATATTGACTGGGTTGAGGTATAAATGTTTAATACTTACAGTAGATGAAAATTCATTGAAAATCAGAGCCTAAAAACAAGTGCATAAACTGCCATAAACTTTCCTGTCCCGAGGAGAGAGATGCTCAAAATTGAAGGAATTATGTCGACTGGAATGTACTGGGATACTGAGAGAGTATAAACAGCCTGGTCTAGAAACTGAAATTAGCAACAACTAAATGACCAGATATAGTTATCGACAGATATAATAAGTTTAATAATAATGTTAACAAAATTGTTTGATTTTAAGTATTGGCAGAAAGACCTACAAGTTGATTTTCTGGTTGAATAATAACCACAGTTCATGGTAATTAATAGAAGATGACAATGGACTGCATTACCAATCCCACTGGAGGGAGGAAACAGTGAAAGGGAAGCATTAATTTCACACTATTGACCAGTCTGCCTGTTCCTCAGAACATCCCACATGCAGCAAATAGAAAATTGATCCATTTAAAGGCCTATTATTGGACTGGATTTTCCAGTCAGTCTCCAAGTGCCTGTAGAGGACCTCTTTTGGTGTAATGGTAGTGTCCCTACACCTGAGCGAGGAGGGCTGTATCAAGTCCTATTCCTTCCAGATGTGTGTAATAACATCTCTAAACAGGGTGATTCAAAAATATTTCGAGTGCCTGCAGATGGTGGGGCTAAGTACATCGACCCAAAGGTAATACGCCAGCCGCACCCTGGGGGGAGGGTGTCAATACAATATTCTGGATTAGTGGTGCTGGAAGAGCACAGCAGTTCAGGCAGCATCCAAGGAGCAGCGAAATCGACGTTTCGGGCAAAAGTGGTTCATCAGGAATAAAGGCAGAGAGCCTGAAGCGTGGAGAGATAAGCTAGAGGAGGGTGGGGGTGGGGAAAAAGTAGCATAGAGTACAATAGGTCAGTGGGGGAGGGGATGAAGGTGATAGGTCAGGGAGGAGAGGGTGGAGTGGATAGATGGAAAAGGAGATAGGCAGGTAGGACAAGTCATGGGGACAGTGCTGAGCTGGAAGTTTGGAACTAGAGTGAGGTGGGGGAAGGGGAAATGAGGAAGCTGTTGAAGTCCACATTGATGCCCTGGGGTTGAAGTGTTCCAAGGCGGAAGATGAGGCGTTCTTCCTCCAGGTGTCTGGTGGTGAGGGAGTGGCGGTGAAGGAGGGCCAGGACCTCCATGTCCTCGGCAGAGTGGGAGGGGGAGTTGAAATGTTGGGCCACGGGGCAGTGTGGTTGATTGGTGCAGGTGTCCCAGAGATGTTCCCTAAAGCGCTCTGCTAGGAGGTGCCCAGTCTCCCCAATGTAGAGGAGACCGCATCGGGAGCAATGGATACAATAAATGATATTAGTGGATGTGCAAGTAAAACTTTGATGGATGTGGAAGGCTCCTTTAGGGCCTTGGATGGAGGTGAGGGAGGAGGTGTGGGCGCAGGTTTTACAGTTCCTGCGGTGGCAGGGGAAAGTGCCAGGATGGGAGGGTGGGTTGTAGGGGGGCATGGACCTGACCAGGTAGTCACGGAGGGAGCGGTCTTTACAGAAGGCGGAAAGGGGTGGGGAGGGAAATATATCCCTGGTGGTGGGGTCTTTTTGGAGATGGCGGAAATGTTGGCGGATGATTTGGTTTATGCGAAGGTTGGTAGGGTGGAAGGTGAGCTCCAGGGGCGTTCTGTCCTTGTTACGGTTGGAGGGGTGGGGTCTGAGGGCAGAGGTGCTGGATGTGGACGAGATGCATTGGAGGGCATCTTTAACCACATGGGAAGCGAATTGTGGTCTCTAAAGAAGGAGGCCATCTGGTGTGTTCTATGGTGGAACTAGTCCTCCTGGGAGCAGATACGGCAGAGGCGGAGGAATTGGGAATATGGGATGGCATTTTTGCAAGAGGTAGGGTGGGAAGAGGTGTAATTCAGGTAGCTGTGGGAGTTGGTGGGTTTGTAAAAAATGTCAGTGTCAAGTCGGTCGTCACTGATGGAGATGGAGAGGTCCAGGAAGGGGAGGGAGGTGTCAGAGATGGTCCAGGTAAATTTAAGGTCAGGGTGGAATGTGTTGGTGAAGTTGATGAATTGCTCAACCTCCTCGCGGGAGCACGAGGTGGCGCCAATGCAGTCATCAATGTAGCGGAGGAAGAGGTGGGGAGAGGTGCCAGTGTAATTACGGAAGATCAACTGCTCTACGTAGCCAACAAAGAGACAGGCATAGCTGGGGCCCATACGTGTGCCCATGGCTACCCCTTTGGTCTGGAGAAAGTGGGAGGATTCAAAGGAGAAATTGTTAAGGCTTAGGACCAGTTTGGCCAAACGAATGAGAATGTCGGTGGAGGGGTACTGTTGGGAATGTCTGGAGAGGAAAGAAACGGAGGGCTTGGAGGCCCTGGTCATGGCGGATGGAGGTGTAGAGAGATTGGATATCCATGGTGAAGATGAAGCGTTGGGGGCCGGGGAAACGGACGTCTTGGAGGAGGTGGAGAGCGTGGGTGGTGTCTCGAACGTATGTGGGGAGTTCTTGGACTAGGGGGAATAGGACAGTGTCGAGGTAGGTAGAGATGAGTTCAGTGGGGCAGGAGCAGGCTGAGGCAATGGGTCGGCCTGGGTGGTCAGGTTTGTGGATCTTGGGAAGGAGGTAGAACCGGGCAGTGCAGGGTTCCCGGACTATGAGGTTGGAAGCTGTGGGTGGGAGATCTCCTGAGGTGATGAGGTTCTGTATGGTCTGGGAGATGATGGTTTGGTGATGGTGGGTGGGGTCATGGTCGAGGGGGCAGTAGGAAGAGGTGTCCTCGAGTTGGCTTTTGGCTTCAGCGGTGTAGAGGTCAGTGCGCCAGACTACCACTGTGCCTCCTTTATCCGCTGGCTTGATGGTATTCAGGCAGAGGAGTCCCCACCCTCCTGCCTCCCTGCTCCCATGTGCATGGGTCCAGTGACAGTGGGCAATGTCGAGGAGAGGTTCTTTACAGTGGAGAGCTGGATGTGAAGGCTGTTTTTGACTTGACATGTCAAGGCAGCACGGTGGCACAGTGGTTAGCACTGCTGCCTCACAGCACCAGAGACCTGGGTTCAATCCCTGACTCAGGTGACTGACTTTGTGGAGTTTGCACATTCTCCCCGTGTCTGCGTGGGTTTCCTTTGGGTGCTCCGGTTTCCTCCCATAGTCCAAAGATGTGCATGTCAGGTGAATTGGCCATGCTAAATTGCCTGTAGTGTTAGGTAAAGGGGTAAATGTAGGGGAATGGGTGGGTTGCACTTTGGCGGGTCGGTGTGGACTTGTTGGGCCGAAGGGCCTGTTTCCACACTGAAAGTAATCTAATCTAATCTATTGTTTATGTGACCAAGTGGGAAAGAGTGTTGCCCGTTTGACAGAAATCACAGTTAAGTGACTGCCTCACACAAAGTGTTGAAGCCAGACCCCCTTTTGTCCCTGAGGGTAGGGTTGAGAAGCACACAGAGTAAGCTCTCCATAATGTTTCACATTTATAAATGGAGCAGACACCTGTCCCTCCAATGGCTTTCTCTTGCTGCTAATGTTTATGAAAAGTTTGCAGTCATCCTGGTTCGGAGGAGGGGGAATGTGAAGATTTGGTTAAATTTGAAATCTTTCACCTAATGTCAATGTGAAGATACATGTTGGTGAGTATTTGTTCCTTGATTTTTAATATCTATTCCTTTAACAGTGGGGTTTATGCGACCGGGCAAGGATTAAAAGCAGCTGTGGCTGTCAGGATATTATTGAAGATGTGAATCTTTAATTGTACTGCTCACATGGTCCGGTATTGGCAGCTCTTGCAATGCTGTTAGTGATTTATTGACAATGTTTTACTTCAGGGTGTGTCCTTCACTGGGAAAGAAGGAGAAAGTCCTTTTCTCAGTGTCCTCTCTGTTGTATGCCTTTCCACAAGGCTGTGATTCAGAGTTCTATTCCTCACAGTGCAGAGATGATGATCCTTGTCTCTTCTGATAGTTAGGATATTCCAATCACTTAATCTGCACTATCAACACTCTTTGCCCCCAGCACTCCAATCTCCCTCCCATCCCCCACCCTACTATTGCATAAATGCTGCTCCCTCCACACTTCACTTCAGCTCTGATGAAGAGTCATCTAGACTTGAAATGTTAGCTTGCTCTCTCTCCATGGATGCTGCCTGACCTGCTGGGATCTCCAGCATTTTTTTTCAGTCTATGTCCTGTAGTGGTTTCCTTTACTGATGAGTAATTGGTGTCTGACTATGGTAGGTATTTGTAAATTCTACTTTATACTATTACACATAATAATTTTCTCTGTGAATGCATCTCTCACGACTGCAGACTACTGCATCTTTCCTTCATCATCTCTTGCACGTGACTACTGACAGTACTCTTACATCATGGTATCCATCACCATCTCATTAACATATCCATCCTCAATATTACCACCTGTGCCTGTGGGTTGTTGCACATTAATGTTGTAAATAGTTCTGAAAGGGTTAATACAGTGGAGTGTCACAAACACCACCCAATACAGTGATATAATAAGGATTGGTGGGCAGGATAGCTTAGCACCTTGAAGGACTGGGACCTAACATTTGATTCTCCTCAAATGTGTCTGTAATAAGGGGGCGCATGGTAACGCACAGTGCCAAGGACCTGGTGCAACTCCAGCCTCAGGCCATGTTTGCGTGGGTTTCCTCCGGGTGCTCCAGTTTCCTCCCACAGTCCAAAGATGAGCAGGTTAGGGTGGATTGGCCATGGGAAGTTGTCCTGTGATTCCACAAATCAAATCAAATCAAATCAAAAGGCAGATGAGGTGGATTAGTCATGGTAAATGTGGGATGGGATGGGATGGTCTTTGGAGGGTCAATGGAAACTTGATGGGCTGAATAGCTTCTTTCCACCCTCTAGGGATTCTATTCAATGATTCTAATGTTTATCACAGCAATGTAACTTGTTGATAACGTACAATGAACTACATTGTTAACTTGAAGGGGCACTTCAAATTGGACCAGGACGTAGTTGTCCTCTCCCACACCAGACAGAATAGGGCCTTATCCTTTTCTGCACTTAATGGGGATGGTACAGGAACTATGATCAGGATCAGCAGCACACTGTGCAGAAGGCTGCTGTGGTCTGACAACAGTTAAAACAATATTTCTACAGAAACCATGGAGCACATTGTGAATTTTACAAAGGTCGATGATTTGTATGATTGTAGCTGGGAGAAAATGAGGCACCAGCCAATGAAGAATTGAACGTCATTTTGCCAAGAAAGAGGAGAATCAGCTCCAGAGAGTTGGCTGCAATTGCAGGAAAATGAAATTCTTTGCAATTTCAACTAAAATCAATAACATTGTTCAATATTCCTCAAAGTTCTCAGAGAATTCTACAATGAAAGCTCAGATACTGCTGTAATAAGATTCCTTCTCAAATAATGCAGGTATGCAGGTCAAGTTACAATTAAAACCAATTATCACAATAAAAGAAAGTCCAGTAGTTCAAGAACATTTTATCAGAGCTGTCACAACCATCCCAAAGTAGTCTTTATGTTATGCACATGGGTGCAACTTTGCACTCTGCAATGAGATGAGTGAACACTCAGTAGTGATTTTCTCTGGAGTTATTTGAGGGGATGATAATGGACATAACACCTGGGATACCTCTGTTTTTCCCCATGGAACACCATGATGGTTCATCCAAATGGATAGATATAGCTTTCGGTTATCACAGCCAGCTTCAACAATGTGACATTTCTGAAATACTGATTTGATTCATCAACTTTTCTTAAGTCCTTGACAGCAAAGTGGATCTTAAATCCACACTTCTCCAATTCAGTAATAGTACTGTCACCAACATGGTCAAGTTGATATTTGATATAAAGATTAACAGTCACTAAAGAATTACAACAAGAGTAATAAAAATGAAAGAGCTACTAGTCGTGAGCAGAATATGGCTTTTTCTGGGTAACTAAGCTCTCTACTTAGTTTTTAACTTCTGGATGTCCTGGAGATTGTACAGAGGAAACATGAATTTGCAATAGGAAGAGGCCATTCAGCCCTTCAAGCCTATTCCACCATTCAACCAGATCATGGCTTATTTTCTGCCTCCATACCATTTCTCACACTATCCCTATATCCCTTAATCTTTTGAATATTGTTTGGAATACATACATATATGAGGACGATGAGAAACTGGAACATGGGACTTTCTGGGTTGAAGAGGCTTTACCATGTTTTTTCCTGGAAACAAAAAGCCTAAAGGCCAAATAGAGTCATGCCCTTTTTTTACTGTTCACTGAAAAAGAAAATAGGAGAAAGAGTGGGAGAAAGACTCAGAAAAAAGGTTTCTTAAATGAGATGAGAAGTGGATTTATGACCCTTAATGGCTGGACAAACAGACTTATAAAAATCCTAGAACCTTTGTAGTTTGTTGCCTAGCAACAGATTTTGGATTAAAATTGCCGTGTGTTTTCATGGTCCTCTACACTGCAGTAGTTACACATGCTGACAGACAAAAGCTGCTTTCACTCTCAGTTAGTAAGAGACTCAGGAAGAAGAGTCATACTGAACTCAAAACATTAGTTGCGTATTTCTCTCCCTCTACAGGCACTCCCAGATCGCCTGAGTTTCTCCAGCACATTCCACTTGAGCAGGAAGCTGAGACACTGAGTGTGTCCAGGAGAGGAATTGATAAATGTTCAGGTATTAAAGGCTTCAGAGGGAATGGGGAGAAAGCAGGGACATGACCCTGAGATAAAGGATCAGCTGTGACCATATCAAATGAAGAAGCAAGCTTGAAGGGCCGAATGGTCCACTCTTGCTCCAGATTTCTGTTTCTGACGTCAGGCTCTTGACCCACACGTTTGTTTATCCTTTTCACCTTATGTTTTCAAAACCTTAATAACCCTGCAGAACTGTGTGGTTTAGTCTTGTTGTGCATGAATGTGTTTGGGATTAAGAGGATACAGTTTAATTTGAATAGTAGCTTCAGAGTTAATCAGCTTTGCCACTTGTCTCAAGAATTATGTTGAATTTTTAATATACAAGTTATTTTTGAGTTTATTGAAGCAACTTGTTGTTGGTCCCCTGTGTTCCAGCAGTAATAAAGAGAAAGGAATTGGCTTTTTGGTGATTGAAGGAAACATTTATGCTTTGGTTCCAGTTCATAGGGGATGCAATCTCTAGCATAGTCCTCCCATCAGAGCTGTAAGAATAACGAGAAATCTTTCAACCTCAATCCTGAACTCATCCAGTGACTGAACCTCCACAGCTCTCAAGGGCAAAAGAACTTTTTTTCTGTGCTGTATGACTCGAGATTACAGGCCCAGACTCCTCAATCTCCTCTCTCAAGATTATCCTATTCTCTGTGGGATCTGTCTGGTGAACGTTTATTGCACTCCCTCCAGGGCAAACATAAACTTACTTCATCAGGAGAACCAAAAGTGTCCTATTCTTACAGGCATAGAATGTTGACAGTCTAGAAAGAGGCCATTCCACTCATTGTGACTCTACTGGCTCCTGAAAGAGTGACCCGGCTGGTCCCACTCTCCAGCTCTATTCCTGTAACCAGGCAAAAGTGAGGACTGCAGATGCTGGAAATCAGAGTCTAGATTAGAGTGTGCTGGAAAAACACAGCAGGTCAGGCAGCATCCGAGGAGCAGGAAAATCGACGTTTCAGGCAAAAGTACTTCATCAGGAATGCCGAAATGTCGATTTTCTTGCTCCTTGGATGCTGCCTAACCTGCTGTGCTTTTCCAGCACACTCTAATCTCGACTCCTATTCCTGTAACCCTCTAGCTTCATCCCTTTCAAATACATGATGGTGTGATGTTACCTGCCCTGACATCCCCGGCTTCCCTTCTCCCCACCGTCACTGCCACAGACGTTAGACTGGCTTCTTGAGGGTGAACCCATGGAAAGTGACCGGCCTGGCTGGTGTCCCTGGCTGTGCACTCAGATCCTGCGTGGACCAACTGGTGGGAGTAGTCACTGACATCTTTAACCTCTTCTTACCACAATATGAGGTTCCCACCTGCTTCAAGAAAACCACAATCATCCCAGTGCCAAAGAAACATTAGGCAATGTGCCTTAATGGCATCCATCATTATGAAGTGCTTTGAGAAGATAATAAAGACAACAATCTCTCAGCAAAAGAAAGGAGCTGGTCATTAACTTCAGGAAGTGGAGTGAAGGCCATGCCCCTGTCTGTATCAGTGGGGCTGAGGGGGAGATGGTCAATAGGGTCAGGTTCCTGGGAGTGATCATCACCAAAAATCTGTCCTGGTCCACTCATGTTGATGCTACAGTCAAGAAAGCACACCAATGCCTCTACTTCCTCAGGAGGCTAAGGAAATTCAGCATGTCCACAATGACTCTTACCTATTTGTATAGATGTACCATAGAAAGCATTCTATCTGTTGCATCGCAGCTTGGTATGGCAACTGCTTTGCCCAAGACTGTAAGAAATTACAGAGAGTCATGAACACAGCTCAGTCCATCACGAAAACAGCCTTCCACACACTGACTCCATCTACACTTCGTACTGTCTCGGGAAGGCAGCCAACATCATCAAAGACCCTTTCCGCCTCAGTTATACTCTCTTCCACCCTCTTCCATCGGGCAGAAGATATAAAAGTTTGAAAACATGTACCAACAATTTCTTCCTCATTGTTATCAGATTTATGAATGGACCTCTCATATATTAGAGTTGATCTTTCTCTGCACCTTCTCTGTAGCTGGAACACTACACAGAGGAACCTCATTGATCCGAATGACACAGGTTGGGACCATGTTGTTCAGATAATCAAATGTTCAGATAATTGAATGCCAGATAAAACAGTTTAGCCACGCATCAGGACCTTGTGATCTTTCTGAATAATCCGAAATTCGGGTAATCGAATGCCGGATAATTGAGGTTCCTTTGTATTCTGCATTCTACTACCTTGATGTAGGTGTGATGTATTGGGTAGCATGTAAAACAATACTTTTCACTGTATCTTGGTACATGTGACAATAATAAACCAAAGTAAATCAAATATATATCCAAATACAAAACTGAAAGAACTGCAGAGGTGAGAAATAAGAATTAATAACAACAATTGCTGGAAAATCTCAAAAGATCTGCCTGCATCTGTGGAGAGAAATCAGAGAAACATTTCAGGTCCAGACCTGAGTTCTGAACAAGGGTCACTGAGCCTGAAACATTAACTCAGATTTCTCTCCACAGATACTGCCAAACCTGCTGAGATTTTCCAGCAATTTCTGCAAATATATATCCAGCCTTATTTTGAGACCTTATATAGAATCTGCCCCCACCACTCTCCCAGGCAATGCATTCCAAATCCTAATAATTCTCTGAGTAAAGAAGTTTCACCTTATTCCATGCCTAGCTCTCTTGCTGAAATTATGATCCCGGGTCACTTAAAACCCTGAAGAATGTATAACAATGAGACTGTTAGATGCTTTCCGTTTTGTGTATATGCATGTGAAATGGATTTATTTCTGGAGAAGGATGAACTAAGAGATTCTAACTTGTTGGCAGTGGGGCTGACTACATAGGCAGCCCCCAAGTTAGTCAGTGTTGACCCACTGCCCAAACCAGGATTGAGGGTGGGCTCTCACACTGGCAACTGAGGTAGAAAGGCCCTGAGACCCCAGGCACCTCCAGTCACGTGAATCAATCATCAGGGAGATGGGTGGACAAAGACAGAAAACGTGGATTCCTGACCTTACCCCACACCACTCCCCCCCCCCCTCCTCAATCCCCAACTCAAGTGCAGTTGGCTCCAGTGAGTGGGACCTGATGTACCCCATCCCTATCCCAAGTGAGAGGGAAACCTCTGAGACAATCACTGGACTCAGAGGAGATGCATAAATCCCCTCAGCCCTCTCTCTGAGCTAAGCACACCAAAGCTCCAATGCTGCTGGCCCTAATTAATGCCCCCGAATTGGAGCATTCCTAATGCACAGGACACCTTTCCACCTCTGGGGGGTAGCTGTCAATCCATATACTCCCCCAACATTAAAAACCTCCCTCTTCCCCTCTGTTTGTGCCACCTAGGACTGGTTACGATTCTGCTGTGTTAGTTTGTGCTGTTTTGCTGACAAAGTAAGCAACAATGACAAACATTTTCACATGGAGCATGGTCAGAGTCTGAGAGTGTGGTGGTGGCCAATTCAATCAAGTCTCACGAAAGGAAGTTGGATAGTTATCAGGCAAGGAACAAGGTGCAGGCTGAAGGGGGAAAGACAGGAGAATGGCATCTGGCATAGACCCGTTGGACCAATTGGTCTCCACCTGGAATATAACTATTCAGTGACTCCTTGAACTGATAGTCACATGGACATAGTCACACAGTTAGCCAAGGTTAAAACTCTATCTTGACATATTTAAAACTGACCACAGTTTTTTAGGTACCTGGATTATTTGACAACTGAGCATGTATAAGACATACAGATTTCAGACCTAAAGCACCCCTGAGTTTGTTTGCAATCATTTCTGATATCTCAGGAGCATTCATTCAGATGCCACAGCCACAGGCAAACACAAAAAGCATTGTTAGGAGCTTTGGGTAGAAGATTCATTTTCTTTTCATCGGTCTAATTGAGGCAGTTATACATCTTAACTGCATCTGAAAAGAGTGGATCAGCAGGGGCTGCTGATAATGTGGGGGTGGACAAAAATGCAAGAGGCACAAAATGCTTTTCCATACCATAACTGGAAGCTGGAAAGATTTTTAACAATTAACTGCTGGAGAATGTTTGTGTTCTAAAGTAACTTCTTCTTCGAGCATGCACAATAACCAAAAAAAAATTATAGCATCAATGAAAGAGAAAAGAAAGCACTTTAGGAAGCAAACAATCAGTGGACGATGTTTCAGTAAATTCGACCACTACATTTCACATATAAATCTTCCTGCAATGCACAGGACATTGACACGCTAGTTTGCTGCATATTTTAAGCGATTCCTGAAGGGGATTTCACAATACATTTTTCAGCACAGACATGTTTGAAATTCAGGATCATCGTCTTCATTATTGTAGAACTAGCAGTAGCTTCCATTTGGTTCACGCTCAGAACATAACACATGATAATTAAGGTTTAAACTTTCTACCAAGTGAACGAGACAAATTGCATGAACAACAGAATCATATGTGCTTATTCTGAAATTGAGGGGAGTTCAGACAAGTCCCAGTCAATTAAATCAGGTTTGATTTTCAGCAAGATGTTGCTGACAGTGTTGCTCTCTCTCTCTCTTTCTTCTCTCACTCATTTATGCAGACTGCTGAGTGAGAAATTATCAAAATTTGATGAATAGACAGTAAGCATTGATTGGCCAAGCTCATCATCAATTTAGGCAAATTGTTTTTGATCAATTTTAATAACAAGATCTCCGAAATATCAACCTGTAATTGCCTGGGCAAAATCACTCACATTAAAAATGCATGACACAAAGAATAAAAGAATTGTCAAAAACAGTTTGATGTTTTAACCATGATGCCTTTAAACTTCATCGCCACAACAAATAGAGGGAGCTACGTGGTGAATGTTTTAATATTCACCCTCCTTTCCCAAATTGTGTGGAGAAATAGCAAGTAATAATAAAGAACAAAGAAAATTACAGCTCAGAAATAGGCCCTTCAGCCCTCCAAACCTGCGCCGATCCAGACCCTGTATAAACCTGCCACCTGTTTTCTAAGGATCTGTATTCCTTTGCTCCCTGCCCATTCATGTATCTGTCAGATACATCTTCAATGACACTATTGTTCTCACCCCTACCACCTCCGCTGGCAACGCATTCCAGGCCCCCACCACCCTCTGTGTGGAGAACTTTCCACACATATCTTCCCTAAACCTTTCCCCTCTCACTTTGAACTCGCGACCCCTAGTAACTGAGTCCCCCACTCTGGGAAAAAGCTCCTTGCTATCCACCCTGTCTATACCTCTCATGATTTTGTAGATCTCAATCAGGTCCCCTCTCAATTGCTGTCTTTTTAATGAAAATAATCCTAATCAACACAACCTCTCCTCATAGTTAGCTCCCTCCATACCAGGCAACATCCTGGTGAACCTCCTTTGCACCCTCTCCAAAGCATCCACATCCTTTTGGTAATATGGCGACCAGAACTATATGTTGTATTCCAAATGTGGCAGAACTGAAATCTTATACAACTGAAACATGACTTGCCAACTCTTGTACTCAATACCCTGTCTGATGAAGGAAAGCATACCGTGGGCCTTCTTGATCACTCTATCAATCTGCGTTGCCACCTTCAGGGAACAATGGACCTGAACACCCAGATCTCTCTGTACGTCAATTTTCTCCAGGACTTTTCCATTTACCATATGGTTCACTCTATAATTGGACCTTCCAAAATGCATCACCTCGCATTTGTCCGGATTGAACTCCATCTGCCATTTCTCTGCCCAACTCTCCAATCTATTTTTGTTCTGTTGTATTCTCTGACAGTCCCCTTCATTAAGTGCTACTCTGCCAATCTTAGTGTCATCTGCAAACTTGCTAATGGTGCAACCTACACCTTCCTCCAAATCATTTATGTATATCACAAACAACAGTGGTCCCAGCACCGATCCCTGGGATCCCAGCACTGGGACACCATTGGTCACAGTTCTCCATTTTGAGAAACTCCTTTCCACTCCTACTCTCTGTCTCCTGTTGCCTAGCCAGTTCTCTATCCATCTAGCTGGAACACCCTGGACCCCGTGCAACTTCACTTTCTCCATCAGCCTACCATGGACAACCTTATCAAATGCATTATTAAAGTTTAAATCCTCCCCAATAGCATTAGCAAAAGCCCAACCTTTGCTTCTCCATGTCAATTCCATGATAACAAGAAATAATTTTACACCTGAAGCTCACAGGTATAACATCGCAAAGACAAAGTACAAAAGGAAAAGGCAAGTGGGCTATTCACAACTCCAAGCAGAGACCATGCAGGGAGCTGTTTCTGCTGACTGCCTGCCTCTCCTTCCCAGCTGTGTCTGTCCTTGGAGACGGAGCACACGGTATTTATCGATGCTCTTGCTGTCTTCAGTGAGCAGGGGACACTGCTGGAGATACAGTGTTTTATCTCCCCCTCCAACTCCATTCTGATTTAGCCTCCCCCTCTCCCTACCACCACTTCACCCTCTGATGGTTACCATTGCCTTTAACAGGACAGTAAATATCTGATTGGCGATGTAGTGGATTTACTGGTGGCGATTAACAGCTAAAACCAGAGTCATGATGATTGGATGATAGGAAATAAACGTTTTCAGATGTGTATAAGAGCCGTCCTGGATATAAGAATAAAAAGGAAAAGGAACATCTGGACAAGTACTTAAAAAGTCAGAGTGTAGAAAGCTATGGACCAAGTGCAGGTAAAGAGATTGGTCTAGTCTGGTCTTTGATGGTGGCCCGAAGAGTCTCTGTCTGTCCTGTATGACTGTAAAACTGGGTATGTGTGGAATACAAGCAAAGTCCTGAGAATGCTGGAAATCTGAAATAAAAACAAAAAATGCAGGAGAAATAAGGAAAGGATTCTGTCTCTGACAGGAGACCCGGACTGCTCCTATGGGATACTGTGGCATTCCTGTCCCTTTAACTGAGTAACTCTCACTCTTCACTCCACTGTCACTCTCAAAGTAGCTGCACTCTCAGTGACAGTCAGTGTACACCATTTCTAACCCTTGACCATGACATACTCTCTCTCTCTCGTGTCTCAGATGTACTAACAGGATGTCCACAGTGTCAGCGGAGACAACGCCCATTGCACCAGAAACTGCTTCCACATCTTCTGAGGAAGAGCCTCCTGACCTTTCTGATGAAGATCCAGCAAGAGTCCGTCCTGCATTCTCCCATCAGCCGAGACACTGACCCCATGGCAGGCCAAGACACCAACTCACCTCCTTCAGATGTAGTCACAGCTATTTTCTTCCCCATTTTGTCCTTTCGATTGATGGTAGGTGACAGATGGTAGGCCAGTGGTTTCCAGCCTCCACCTCAACATGACATTCAGCCCCAAACACCAGAGATCTCCCTCCTGATAGATCCCACTTCCTATGAACCCACAGGCTTCACATTGTCCCAGCTCCCCACCCAAACCATCTACAGGAACCTTCCCAGAGGGCCCTGGTGTGTGAGGTAACTGTGCAAGGCCTGGCCATACTGTTCTCCCTGAAAGCTTGGGTACTCCTGACCACGAACAAACCCCCACCCCCATAATTACCCCTTTCCCATCATGCTTTATTGTTCTCTCCTTACAAATATAGTTGCCCTTCAGCATTATAATTCCCCTTCCCTCCTTCAATAGCTTGCAGCCCCGATTCCTATGAATATACATTCCCAATCTCCTTCTCACGGCAGTGTCCTGCCCCTTTATTTCCCCCATTTGCCCTTCCCCTAGTTTTTGTGGATAGACATGGCCAACTGACTAAGACCCAACTCTTTGAGAGACATAACTGGGAAGCCCTGGATTAAAAGTGACCAGACCACTGACTGAAGCCGGTGCCTCTCCCTGACTGCATGAGCTTTCCCACTCCAGACTGGTCACTATCGACACACAGGACAGACTGCCCAGACCGGAGAGGCACAGACCCCATTGACCACATTCCCTGTCTGGACACTTCAACATGACCAATCCCCTGGAGTGGTGTCAGAGGCTGTCCTTGCCTTACTGTGCCAGGACCCACTGACTGTCAGATGCCTGCATGGATATGGGTGAGAGCTATTCCCCAAAGACTGTACACACCATGTGTTTGTTACGTAAATGCTGCTGCTATATGATCCAGATTTGAGATTGACATAACAGAATACTGTACAGACTGAGGACTGTGGCCTAGCAAAATAGGCTGCCTGGTTTGTATGGTGGCACTAATAAGGTGTGGAAGGTGGGGTAAGGAAGTTCTAAGCATCTGTCTGGTTTTAAAACGAGTTAATATTCAAGAGACCAAGGGAGCAGTCCCGAGATAGTGCTGCATCAAATCAGTGAGCCGAGTCCCTGTCCCTGTGTGCAGTGTCCTTGCAGCAGCCTTCCAATGCTGATGGTCAGTGTACCCTGCAGTACAGGTCTATAATTCCCAAACATCCCACAAGTGGATAGGACAGGGTGTCATGGGGATCCCAAAGAGTTGGCAATTATCAGATTCCGATAATATCTGATGCCAAGGGTGGACTTGGAGTGTGCCCTGAGCTGTTGTTTGGTGCTGAGTGATACAGAGATTCCTCACAGAAAGCGGGCAGCTGTAATCTGCTCAGACAGCCATGTTAAGAATTCGCAACATCTCGTTTGCTCACAGAACATTTTAGCTGAAAATGTGCTGCTGGAAAAGCGCAGCAGGTCAGGCAGCATCCAGGGAACAGGAGAATCGACATTTCAGGCATAAGCCCTTCTTCAGCCTATTTTGCTAGGCCGCAGTCCTCAGTCTGTACAGTATTCTGTTATGTCAATCTCAAATCTGGATCATATAGCAGCAGCTTTTACGTGACAAACACATGGGGTGTACAGTCTTAGGGGCTTACGCCCGAAACGTCGATTCTCCTGTTCCCTGGATGCTGCCTGACCTGCTGCGCTTTTCCAGCAACACATTTTCAGCTCTGATCTCCAGCATCTGCAGACCTCACTTTCTCCTCACAGAATATTGTAGGACAGGAGGGTGCATGTTAACAATGTGGTCGCTATCATCCAATAATTCCCTCAACAGGCACCATGCCTCTGCCCAGTGAGAATCTCACCCTGATGCCAGGAGCTTGCTTGAAAGGTGCAGTGAGCTATTCTTGACATCGGGATAAGCCTCACAGACGTTCTACGTGATACTGCCACAGCCCACATCAGACAGGGTAATATTACACTGTTTTTGTTCTGACCCACTCTGTCACAAAGCAAACATCTTTAAGGTAATATTTTGCAGGTGGATTGCCTTCGCTGGTACCTCATCAGGAAAAAAATTAAATATGGACGATTCCACCTTGAAATCATGAGGACAAAGAACATTGGAACAAGATTGCTTCAGTTCCAGTGAGCTCTGAACTGAAGAATGAATGTTTGTCTGGTATTAGCTCTGGCAGAAAACTGATTATTATATTTGGGCAGGCATAATTCTTCTTTCTTATTTTCATTTTAGGTGTCAACTGGCAAATTGCCTTTTCCCCAGATAATTATTTATATAGTGAAAGTAATCACTGAATTAGCAGATAGCTTTTTTAGCACTTAAAAAAAACGAAACAAATCTCCCTTGGATTTCTGCATGCATTAGCATTAACATCTCCACATGACTATACCCTCAATATAGAATATGTAGCTTCTCATTGTGTAATAATATCAAACGTTCACTCTCTTAACCCTTGTGTGTGATTGGCTTTTCATGTCACTAGAGCAACATGATAGCATAATCCTCCAAACAGAGCCAGCATTCCCATAGCTTTGTGAATCCATGAATAAACTTGTTAGAATTTAAATGTAAATCCATTTGAAGTTTCAATAATTTGACAGAACTAAATGAATATAATTTAAATTAATCAGCTGTCCTTTCCTTCCAGAAAAATGTCCCATTACAGTTCAGATCCACAAATAGAGAAAATAAAACTTTCTGATGCCTAAATATTTGCAAATCTGGCACAGAGGAAGATGGTTGTGGTTGCTGGAGGTCAGTCAACACAGCTCCCGGACATCTCTGCAGGAGTTCCTCAGGATAGTTCCTCAGGATAGTTCCTCAGGCCCAATCATCTTCAGTTACTTCATCAATGACCTTCCGTCCATCATAAGGTCAGAAGTGAGGATGTTCACCGATGATTACACAATATTCAGTACCATTTGTGACTCCTCAGATACTAAAACATTCCCTACTAATAGCCAACAAGATATGGACAATATCTAGGCTTGGGCTGACAAATGGCAAATAACTTTTGCGCCACACAAATGCCAGGCTATGACCATTACCAATAAGAGACAATCTAACCACCACCTCTTCACATTGAATGTCATTACCAACACTGAACACCACACTATCAACACCCTGGGGTTTACCATTGGCCATAAACAGTATTGGATTTGCTGTGTATGCACAGTGGTTTTGTTGTTAAGAAAAAGCAGGTCAGAGGTTAGGAATCCTGTAGGGAGTAACTAACCTCGTGACTCCCCAGCACCTGCCACCACCTACAAGCCACAAGTCAGGAGTTTGTGATGGAATACTCTCCATTTGCCTGGGTGGGTGCAGCTCCAGTAACATTCAAGAAGCTTGACACCATCCACGAGAAAGCAGCCTCTGCTTGATTGGCATCACATCCAGAAACCTCCACACCCTCCACCACTGTCACTCAGTGCAATAATTCACCAAGGCTGTTTAGACAGCATCTTCCAAACTGACAGCCACTTCCATCTGGAAGGACAAGAGCAGCAGATACATGGGAACATGATCACCTGCATGTTCCCCTCAAAGCCACTCCTCATCCTGACTTGGAAGTATATCTCTATTTCTTCAATGTCGCTGGGTCAAAATTCTGGAATTCCCTCCCTATTGGCAGAGATACAAGAAGGCAGCTTACCACCACCTTCTCAAAGACAACCAGAGATAGGCAATAAACGTTGGTCAGCCAGTGATGTCTATGTCCCATGTCCACACCCCACAAGTGAATAAAAACTATTTGTTCCTGCCTGGCAAAGAGGGACTTTGCCCAGTAATCTGATACATTGGAACCAAAGCTTTCTGCTCCTTACCAGCACCACAGACAACTTCAGTGGGATAATGAGATGGAAGACAGTCTGCGTGAGATCTTCTTTGTTTCTTCACATGCTCAGTTTGCTCCCTGAAGTAGAAGGGCCTTCAGAGTGATGGTAAGCTGAGCACTACACTCATCCATTGAAAGCACTAATGAACCATAACTATTTGCCAGGCTTGCTGAGGAAGATATCTTCTGGAACCCTACAGAGTCAGGCTTCAGCTCCACATGGTCTGATGTCTCTTTGAAATAGTCCTTTCGCACATGTTCAGTAGCTATGCTTCAAGTAAAGTTACTACTGCATAGCCTTTATGGAATGAGAATGAATCGTAGCAACCATTTAGCATCTCCAGCTTTCCCTCAGTTGTCCCAAGATCTATCTGTCTCAGATAAGACCCTGAGGGGGACATTTATTCAAATCTTCCTGTCATTTCTCCTTCCTTTGAGGTTCCCTACCCAACTTACTTTGTTGTAGCAGAATCCTCACATCACCAAGAGTCTCTTGTTTTGCACTGGTGAAGACTCCACAATGGGATGACGGGTTGCACCGTGCAAACTGAACAAGCCCCAGTGAACAGAAATGGTTTTGGATGAGACAGATGTAAGGCAGCAGGTGGAGGTCACAGCTCTCCAGAATCCCAAGCTGGTGAAGACACATGTTTTTTTGAAGATGATTGGTGACAATTTAACAACGCATTGACCAATAGTGTAGCATGATATTGGACACAGAGCCTTGATATCATTGGTGGATCCTCTATGCTATTGCTTTTAAGGGTTTGGGAGATTGGAACAAGGCACACGTTATACAAAGAAGAACTCCTCTTCAGAATCTCTAATAAAACTAACTGATCTGCTAGTGGCTGATTAAGATGAAGAGTTTAATTAAGAGAACTTTGTCACTGGTTCTCTGAGTCAATGAAAGGAAGGTTGAGGTCCTATAAACCTTCATTACACAGATACATGTTGATTTCGTCAGTTTTTGTAACATTTCGATGATCTGATTGATACTAAAAAAAAATTCAATTTTGCTCTGTGCAGTAATTCTAAAGTTGCTTGAATAATATAAATTATTTCAAGATATTAGTAACATATGAAGTACCGTTATTCTTAACAACAAAAAAAAATTCTCATCAATCAAGCCCAGAGAATGTCAGTGAGGATTTCTCAGCAGCAGAACTTTCTTAGGTAAATACTGCATATTAAGATCTTTTGAAGTTTATCATTTCTGTTTAGAACTGGTATTTAATTGCTCTGCCTGTTGGGATAGTGACTGGACCCTGAATTTCCAAGTGATTGATGAGACATATACACAATGGAGCTACATTGGAGACTTTGCAACAACATAAAATTCTAACAGAACTGGACAAGGTAAACACACAAGAAAGATGTTCCCAATGACCAGTGAGTCCGAACCAGAGGTCACAGTGTAAGGGTTTGGGATAGGCCATTTCAGACTGAGATGAGGAGAAATGTCTTCACCCAGAGAGTGGGGAGCCTGGGGAATACTCTGCCACAGAACGTGATTAAGGCCAAAACATTGAATGTTTTCAAAAAGGATAGAGATATAATTCTTAGGGTAAGGGAACCAAAGGGTACAGGGAGAAAGAGGGAAAAAGGGGGCTGAGTTGCATGATCAGCCATGAGCAAAAGATGTGGACGCTTTGGAGAGGGTGCAGAGAAGGTTTATGAGGATGTTGCCTGGTATGGAAGGTGCTAGCTATGAAGAAAGGTTGAGCAGGTTAGGATTGGTTTCATTAGACAAAAGGAGATTGAGGGGGGATTTGATTGAGGTCTACAAAATCATGAAGAGTATAGATAGGGTGGATAGAGATAAGCTTTTTCCCAGGGTGAGGGATTCAATAATGAGAGGTCATGCTTTCAAGGTGAGTGGTGAAAAGTTTAAGGGGATACATGCAGCAACTACTTCACACAGAGGGTAGTAGGTGCCTGGAACGTGTTGCCAGCAGAGGTGGTAGAGGCAGGCACGGTAGATTCATTTAAGATGCATCTGGACAGATGCATGAGTAGGTGGGGAGCAGAGGGATACAGATGCTTAGGAATTGGGCGACAGGTTTAGACAGTGGATTTGGATCGGCTCAGGCCTGGAGGGCCGAAGGGCCTGTTCCTGGGCTGTAAATTTTCTTTGTTCTTTGTTCTTTGTTCATATTGAATGACAGGGCAGGCTCCTGCTTCTACTTTCCATGTTTCCAATGAATACTCCAGTTTTCCACCCAGTTACTTCTAGTTCTCGGTCAATTTGGAAATAGGAGAGGATGTAAGATGTGGCTGTGAAGCAAAGTCTTTCAAAGGTACGACAGAGTCAAGTAATCAATGTATCATTAATTCTAATTTCCATCATTTATGCTGTACAATCCACAAGTCCAATGGAACAAGGTTAACTAACTGTGGCAGTGCAGGATTGCTGCCAATTACCTCTAGTGCTGTTATATCGAGACTCATACCTTTGCTCTTTTGATAATTATTTTTGTTGCATTTTACTGGAGGCTCTGGGCTTTATATAGAAGACTCCCCCGAGAATTCTCTTGGAATTTATCTCAAATCAAAGGAAGCACGGGAATGTTTTTTTCCCTTTGTGAATTTCCCACAATGATTTATTTAGTGGAAGAAGAAAAGGCAGCCAAGTAATCATCAGAATATCTACACTCTGCAATCTCCACAATGTACCATTCCACAAACTATTCCTGGAGTCAGGAATCAGAGAAATGTCTGTTTTCTGACTTGGATACCGAAGTTGTTTGAGTTGTTACGGAGCTGATGATGTTCTGTGTTGTAGAGAAAGCAGGGCTGGCCAAGGTTGGTTTTAGTTACTGTTCTCATTGCTGTCAAGTACTGAGTATCTACAAGATGCACTGCAGAATTTCACCAAAGATCGTCAGACAACACCTTCCAAACACATGACCACTTCCATCTAGAAGGACAAGGGCAACAGGTACATGGGAACACCACCAGCTTCAAGTTCCCACCTAAGTCACTCACCATCTTGACCTGGAAATAAATCAGCCGTTCTGTCAGTGTCACTGGATTAAATCCTGGAATTCCCTGCCTAAGGGCATTGTGGGTCTACCTACAGCGCATGGACTGCAGCGATTCAAAAAGACAGCTCACCCCCACCTTTTCAAGGGGCAATTAGGGATGGGTAATAAATGCTGACCCAGCCAATGAGGCCCACATCCTGCAAATGAATAAGAAAACTTCAGGTGTTCTTCTAGAGTATGTTCATGACCCCTTTCCTTCCTCACAGCTTTATCTCGAGAGTTCCTTCTCCAAAGTGGGCTGTACCAATAGCTAATGAGTCTCCTCAGATCTTCAGGTGGATCACAGGTAGCCCCACTTGTAGGAGAGGGGTCTAATCCAGTCAGTGATCTGGCATGAGCTGAGATCAGCTTGGTGCCATGGTTGGAGGTGGCACTGAATCTGAGTATCCTGGCTCCAAGCTGGAAGTACAATTGTGATTATGGAGCCAAAGGGCACGACCACCTGCATACCAGAAACTCTGCTTGGCATCAAGAATAATCTAATCTGTACTTGGGGAGACATCAGGAGCTCACAGCACACCATCCCCCACCCACCACATTGTGACTCAGGGAGTGGAGTAAAGAGACCTCATTGTAAAATATATAACAGAGATTACAAAGCCATTTCACTTCTGTCCCTGTGAGAGAGCACAGCCCCATGGTGAGATGATCGATTGAGATAACCAGTCCTTTCATTGGTTACCATCTTCCAGGCCTGAGGTGTTGGGGCCAGGTGGTGGGAGGTGAACACAATGAGGCAGATTAGGACCATTGGCCCTGATTCCATTCTAGGGCTGAGGGGACAGGTCTAAGCTCAATTCTCTAACCCTACCCCAAACTGAGGCCCTTAAATTGTTGAGTCCCACTGGCTCAGGGCTCCATCTAGCCTGGGCATCAGCAGGAAAGAGTCACGGTGTATCACCAGGATGGCTCTCTCCACACTGACCTGTGCACGATTGAGGGCCTGGACCAAGGGCAGGAGGTTGCAACCTAAGACCAACTCGTGTTCTGTTCTTCTCTCCACCCCTCTCTCTGAGACCCTGAATCCCAGAAACAGAAACCCTTCCCTCTCCCAAACAGCACTTCCCTTTCCCAGCATGGATCACACATCCTGGGAATCTGGGGTCACAGATGTCCCAAGGCAGACCCGCACTCTCAATATGGCTGAGCTGGAGCTGCTGGCCTCTGATTGGATGGCAGCTCCCAATGGCTGGATATCATGCTTCAGGAGGGATATCATCCTGATGAAAAGCTTGCCGTCAGCCAATCAGCTGCCTGAATGCTGGTAGATCCGGCAGGTTTCTCTAACTCATTTAGCCAGGCTTTTCTCAATTGAAAATTCTCCCACTTTAACTGGGAAATTCTAGATTCTGGATTGGTCATCAGCAATAGGTCCATCGCTTAATGCACCATTGTTCTTATGAGCTAGCAACACTGAACAATGAAACAGCCACAACCATTTGTGGTCAAAAATTGCAAAGATTCCTAACTCCCAGTGTGAATAAATCCCTGCTCATCTCAGTTCTAAAGATCCAGCCCCTTATAAGAGCTGAAGTCGGCCATTCAGCCCTTTGAGTCTGCTCTGCTATCCGATGAAGTCACTGTTGATCTGATAATCCTCAACTCTAATTTCCTGCTTTTCCCCCACAACCATTCATTCCCTACTGATGAAAAATCGATTGATCTATCTCAGCCTTGAACATACTCATCGCGGTTGTCCCTGTGCTCTACATTTTCCAGACAAATGAAACAATCCCTCAATGCGTCCCATCTCATTATTCCAAACACCAGAGAGTATTGGCCCAAACTGATTCTCAAATGAGAAGCAAACACAAAGCAGTCAGCACTTTAATGAACAAAACTTAAGGAACACCCTATTATTTCCCAAAATAATCACTTTCATTTTTCTGCAAGACTCATCAAACTATGGCTTTAACTGTTCTTGTTACATTGCATTAATCAACTGTTACCATAAGATTTCCATTGTATTTCTCTTCATGGTGTGGATTAAGTGATGAAGTGAGGATGATTAATTCTTCACTAGTCTTAATAAAACTTCTGATTGCATAAAACTGAACTCAGTATACAATAATGCCAATCTTTGAACTAATTTGCTCAGTTTGGGTGCCTGAATTTTTGTAGTTCTGTAATGAAAATGTAAAAAAGTCATCTCACGATCATGGGATGTATTGAATTCAGTCAACAGAACAAATTTAAATTGTCACATTTTGAATGTAGACTTTTAGGAATAAAGACAGGGCTCACAGCGTAAGAACATAGCAATTAAGATGTATAATTACATCGACAATGAAATGCACATCACTCACTAGTGTCTGACTTCTCACAGAAGTATGAAACAAGTGATTCATGGACAAAACAAAACCTCATTGATCCATAAAGTTAATATTTAATTTCAGTAAAAATATATTGCAGGTGTATTTTCAATATTGATGATGGTTTGACAGTAAACTGAAACAATCATGCTTCATCTGTGTAAATTGTGCCAAAATCTGCAAGTTTGCAGCCTTGGTAAAGTTATGAAAATGGTATTCTGTGTCTTATGGAGGATGCAGACTCCAAACTGCCACAGATGATCTTACTGTAGACTGAGTTTGACAATCAAAAAGATTTAGGCACTTTTTCTGGAACGTTTGAAGCGATGCATTTATAATTACTGTGTATGATCTGCCATGTCACAGTCACATGACTTCTGATGTAGTCACTTTTATGTAAACATTAGCCGTAATCTGGCCACATGGCACATGGTGTCAGGAGGATGTAGCTGAAAATGTATGCATGTTTTAGAGCTTTAAGAAACAGAAAGAAGGAATTAGAATAGCAGCCTGCAACCTTGAGCTATTGGATGAGTCAGAATGGCTGTGAATGTTCCAGGCCCTAGTGCCATGGATATGAAAGAGGTTATGAGATAGATTTAGAATTTCTTCTGTTCTCAATGGCAACATTATAAGATAGCCACTGAATTAAACAAAAAACTCTAAACAGACAAGAGTAGCAATTCTGTCGTTAGTGCTGTATTGTCAATTTCACTGAAGAGCAGAAAGGCCAGATTGGGGAAATTTTGAAGGCTTTGTAGATATATTTTGACGCAAGACAAATGCTATTCGTGTGTGGTATGTGCTCAACATCGTAGCTCAGGGACAGAAGACGAATATCGATCAGTATGTGACAGTACAGAGATGGCTAGCTGAATCCTATGATTTTGAACAACAGAAAGATGATCTATCTGAACAACATTTAAAAAGAATAATAGATCCTGCCATGACAGTATATCTTTTGAGCAAGCAGAAACATACACTCAAGAAAACTACCAAGATATTGCAAAGTTCTGAGGTTGTTGATAATCAGCTAAAGAATATTGAGGGAGATTACATGATGCTTTACATTATGCTGAGAGATTTTTCAGGCCTAACAAGATCTAACTAAGAAGAAAATAGAAATATTTGCATAAAGGCCAGCAGAAAGATCAAAGCCAGACTACACAAGGTAAATATTGCAGAGAACACCATACAAAAGAAAACTAAGCATATCCATCAAGGGGAAAGCCATGCTCTTGCTGCAAGAAGCAAAATCTTTTGAGCCTAACTGTTTAGCCATAAAGAAACAAAGCAAGCCAAAGGATCGAAAACAAAGATCTGGAGATACTGTAAATCTGAAACAAAAACAGGAATTGCAGGAAAAACTCAGCAGGTCTTGCAGCACCAGTGGAGAGAAAGCAGAGTTAATGTTTCAAGTCCAGTGACCCTTCTCCAGAATTGGTCAATGAAGGTAATAGACAGAGCTGCTGCAGATTTATCAGATGTTAATGTTGATGAATCACCATGCACCATAGAACAGACTGCTGTCATTAGATCTGAAGGTGACAAATGGTTTGTGACTATTACAGTGCTGACTATAGAAGGAGAGCAGCAATTGAAACCACCACAAAAAAACATGAATATCTTGTTTATTTTAACATAAAGGTGCCCTGATCTGAACTCACCTGCCATGTGCAGTTGTAAAATTCTGTCTTTATTGAACATCAGTGAAAGTGTATAAACATCAAATGCATATGTGACATCCTACACCTTGACATTATACCATCATTAATCAAATTCTTGCTTGGTTACAATTCTCTGCCCGTTTTGAAAACTGGCCAAAGGCTAATCCTGAAATAACAAAGATGGAATTATGGGCACTGAAATTTGTTGCCAATGTAGTTTACTGCTCAGTATCCCAGTGTTTGAGGATGACATTATGGGAAGTTTACACAAACTGAAAACTCCAAAGAAAAATTTTGAGCTTGAAATTAACTTCCATGATATACTGTACAGATTCTTCATTGAGAGTCAGTGAGATGAATTTTCAACCTGATCCATGTTGTAGGAGGTACAATATTCTACTTACTTTTTGTCAATAATAGTTAATCCACCTGAGTTACTGTAACCTATATGTAATTATTGTAATAAATTACATTATGCTCTCTAAGACATAAACTGAGACTACTTTTCTTTTGATTTATTCATATGTAGGACCTGGGCTGAGAACCTGGAATGGTTCACATTCCTGCAGCAAGACTGAGTGAGACCTTTTGCTGGAGAAGATATTAGAATCAGGGGCGAGCAGCATCTAAAAATGAAATTGAGGTCCTCAAAACTCAGTCAGAATTTGACTTTCCATTTTGGGTTTGTACCGGAAGTACTGGGCATGGTGCTCAATCACTGTGTGTTGGTAGCCCAGTGTAAGAGGATTCTAAAGGGAAGACTCTCTCGTCTCCCTTTCAGGGGGAGTGTGTGGTGTGTAGACCAGCAGATCTGCCACTTGAGGTTTCACGCATTGAGTATGGGTCACCACTGCTCTGGCACTCCCCCACCCCAACCTCCTCTTTTGGCCCAGACACTGGTCAGGTTAGCTGTTAGTGCAGTGGCCTGGAGGCTAGCTATTCTGGTGCTTTCCATCTCTGTCCACTGCCAGAGTCCTCAACAACATTTAGGGCCAGTCTGAATATCACAGTGGGAACTACAGAGCAGCTGGACAGTGAGTCCCATTCCGGCCATCAGGACGAGATTTCAGGCAGGGTGGAAATTGGCCCCAGTCATTTGTTTTAAAATGAGTGTGGACTGTCTGAAACAAAATACAGGACAAAGGCAGCAAAGCTGAAAACGTGAGGAGATCTGCTGGCATGACTGTGGGAGGTGCTAAGGGAATTCACTTCGAAATGTCTCCAAAACACCTGGAAAAATTTAATCATGGGGCAGCCAATCAGAGAAAAGTTTAGCCCTGAGTACATTGGTCAAGATCTGTGATCACACTGACCCCATTCTTCGCTGACCTGTCAGAAGGCAAAGGAAATGGTAACCCCAAAAATCCAAAAGTAGCCCTTCAAAAAATCGCCACTGGAACTCACAAAACACATAAAGGTGTCCCACGGCCAGCACAGATGGAGACTGGAATCCTGGCATATTTAGTCTTTCCTGTAAGCACAACTGGGTTATGAAATTAAATCAGAGAGGAAGAAAAACCCTTTTTGCAAAGAAAAAAAACATTTTAAAGCTGTAAATTGGGTGTGTCATCACATCACACTATCTGAATGTGTTGTTTTAGCGGATAATGGTTGGTACTCCTCAATGAATTTGGAGATTGGAGGAGTTTGCAAACCATGTAACGGAGACAGCGATGACCAACAGTGCCTGCTCTGTCACTTTTGATGATTAACTTGAAGTAAGATGATATCTGCAGACTGTAATAAATTCATAATTGAAGAAAAGTGTTTTGCTCTGATGTGATCAGCTGTGATTCAAATATAAATATCCACTAATCACCCCATCCATCGAGGGGAAACCCCCCCCCATCAACCACATAGTTAGATTTGACTAATGTTGTGCTTTAACTTTCCAAAGTACTTTCCTGTCAGTTATAAATTGAAATTCTGATATTTAGTTGACGTAATTCTTTGTTACTTTGCACGAAAATCAACTGTTAGTAACATGGTGTAAGCACAACTTCCAAACCTTGAATTATTACTCAGGAATTTACTTTAGCTCAATACACAACCTAACCGAATGTGGAGTGAACCATCACAAATCTTCAGTGTAATGCTCTCCATTAACTCCCATCAAATGAGAATATATTGTCATCAGCTTTACTTGTTTATATGTTTCTTAATATGCATAATCATGTAATCTTAAAGTACTTTTCAACCAATCACAAATATAGTTTATTTTTTTCCTTCATACTGCCGGACACTGGGGAATGTGATAGCTGCCAGTGCTGGAATCTGGTTTGGGAAGTACTGGCTTTAAACTGTAATTGTGCCCACACAGCCTCTGGTGAATAAAATGAGTCCACGTGACAGGATGTGAAGAGACAACAGAAACTGGGCCACATTCAGCAGACTGTTAGATAAAAAAACTGTTACAGGTTTCGCACCTTTAGCTCAAAGCACTTCACAGTCCTCAAAGTATTTCTGAAGTGTAGTTACTGTCACAGTAAGGATAAGTACAGAAGTCAATTCAATTGAAACAAATCAAGAAATAGTCAAATAATCTGTCAGGCAGTATTAGGATAAATGTTGGCTAACGTAACTCCCTATTCTTCTTTGAAAAATTCTCTTGGACCTTTTCAATCTACCCAAGCTGATAGATTGGATCTTGATTAAACATCAAGAAATCTGGTACCTCTGGCAGTGCAGCATTCCTTCAGTTCTGCACACTTGGATCAACCCAGACTTTTCTGAGGCAAAAGTGCCACCACTGAGTCATTTCTGACAGTATTACCACAATTTCTGACGACAGGGGAATAACTCTGTTACTTGTCTGTATCTAATGGAGAATAGTCCCCTCAGAATGCCGATCTCTCTCTATTTAGTACAGTTGTGTTAATTACTAAAATTAAATGACTGAAATATGTAAATTTGGAAATTCTTTGGTTTAATGCATTAGTCTGTAACAAAGGACTCATTCCTGATGAAGGGCTTATTCCTGAAACATCGAGTCTCCTACTCCTCGGATGACCTGCTGTGCGTTTCCAGTGCCACACTTTTCGACTGTAACAGAGGACAGTAAAACACGTTGATGATAATAACCATCAATGGTGGAAAATGTACTGGAATTGTTTCACCTTATTGGAGTAATGCACTGAAAATCAAGCCCTGCTGGACTAAGCATCAAGACAAAGGTTAAAGACTGTCCCAACTAACAGAGTAAGGACCACATTTCTGGACTTAACAAGATTTATTATTTATTGTCTTCAAAATTTAATCTATTTTTCTAATCAACAGGTTCAGAGATGTTATTACACAGCAATGTTATTATACTTGAACCTGGGCCGCCTGGTCTAAGGGTAGGGACACAACCACCATGCCACAAAAGGGCCCCAAAAACTCCCATTTATTCCAAATAAATAGTTTATAACCACAGGTAGATGGGGCTATGAGCTGTTGGTATATCAACTACATAAAACACTAATTTCCTTTGGAAACCTCCCATTCAGACAGACACAGAGAGTCAAAAAACATCGCTGTTACTGGTGAAGGGAAAGGAAAGCATGGTGCGACAGATCAATAGCACCAGTCCTCAGGATTCAATGGGGAGTCCTTTTGCTTCCCAAGTCCTTCAGCTTTTAAACTTTTTTTTCCTTTATGTTCCCTCACTTCTTCACAGGAGGTCCAGAGCCAGTGGCTCATGAATTATAAAGACTCTGACAATTCAGTTAAAATCAACTAGGCAGAAGTGAGGACTGCGGATACTAGAAACCAGAGTTTAGATTAGAGTGGTGCTGGAAAAGCACAGCAGGTCAGGTAGCAACTGAGGACCAGGAAAATTGACGTTTCAGGCAAAAGCCCTTAATCAGGAATAGAGGCAGGGAGCCTCCAGGGTGGAGAGATAAGTTGGGTGGGGGGTGGTGGAGGGTGGGGTTGGGGAGAAGGTAGCAAAGAGTACAATGAGTGAATGAGAGTGGGGATGGAGGTGATAGGTCAGAGAGGAAGGTGGAGCGGATAGGTGGGAAGGGAGATTGACAGGTAGGACAGGTCATGAGGATGGTGCTGAGCTGGAAGGTTGGAACTGGGGTAAGGTGGGGGGAGGGGAAATGAGGAAACTGGTGAAGTCCATATTGATGCCTTGGGGTTGAAGTGTTCCGAGGCAGAAGATGGGGCATTCTTCCTCCAGGCATCGGGTGTTGAGGGAGCAGTGGTGGAGGAGGCCCAGGACCTGCATGCCCTTGGCAAAGTGGGAGTTGAAATGTTGGGCCATGGGGTGGTGAGGTTGATTGGTGCGGGTGTCCCAGAGGGGCAACAGGTTGCAGTAAATGGTGGGTTAAAATAATTTGGCTTCCTTCAGGCTTCAGGGATTTTCCTTTAGCAGAGTGAAATACACTTTCTGCCCTTCTGCCAGTATCATTCACATCCACAAGCTGTTCAGCTACCCAGGAGCCAATCCGATAGTTAGTGTAAGGGTGATGATCTTTGGCATGTTCAACTGATCGCACTTCCACCAACCAATTAGCAACCTGTCACTGGCTGAATCTCACTTTGTATACAGACACTGAATGGGGCCATCTACAAACATCTTCCCCTCACTGTTTGAATAGAGCAGCAATGTCAACATGACATACAATGAGATTCAGCAATATGCCTTTGAAAAGTGCAGCAATTCCTTTCACGGTTCTTGATTTTAATAACAATCCTTTTCCTATTTCAGTCCACAAACAAAAATACGGAAAAGTAAAAATGCCCAGTTTAATAGATTCTTACTAAAGGAAGAGAATAGAACCTGCAAAAATGAGAAATATAATGAAGAATAATCAGCATAAATTACAAAAGGAACATCTTATCATTATATAACCTCAAACTTATAAACTCTCTGCTGTTTTACACTTACCTAAATGGAGAGAAATGTCTGAATGCTTTAGTGCAGAGATTACACAACACCAGGTTATAGTCCAACAGGTTTAATTGGAAGCATTAGCATTCGGAGCCTCCTTCATCAGGCCTGATGAAGGAGTGGCGTTCTGAGAGCTGATGCTTCTAAATAAACCTGTTGGACTATAACCTGGTGTTGTATGATTTTTAGCTTTGTACAGTTCAGTCCAACACCGGCATCTCCAAATCATTAAAGCAGAGAGATCTAGGTGTCTTAACCCAAGAATTGCAGAAATCTAGTATGTAGACACAGCAGTTAATAAGGAAGGTGAGTGGAATTTGGGCATTTATTGCTAAAGAGTATAAATATAGCAAAGTATTGTTGCAACTGTACAAGGCATTAATGAGACTATACCTGGAGTATTATGTACAATTTTGGTCCCCTTATTTTGAAGAGGGACAAAGTTAGTTTGGAGGCAGTTCAGAGGAGGTTCACCAGATTGATTCCAGAGATGAGGGATTTGTTTCCTGAAGAGAGATTGAGCAGTTTAGGCCAACATTCTCTAGAGCTTAAAAGAATGTGAGGAGATCTAATTAAGATCTGAAGGATGCTAAAGGGGGTTGGCAAAGTAGACATAGAGAGGATGTTTTCTAAGTTTGTGAGAAGATTTGTAGCTCGGGTGCTCGTTGTTGTGGTTCTGTTCTCCGAGCTGGGAATTTGTGTTGCAGACGTTTCATCCCCTGTCTAGGTGACATCCTCAGTGCTTGGGAGCCTCCTGTGAAGCGCTTCTGTGATCCTTCCTCCGGCATTTGTAGTGGTTTGAACCTACCGCTTCCAGTTGTCAGTTCCAGCTGTCCGTTGCAGTGGTCGGTATATTGGGTTCAGGTCGATGTTCTTATTGATTGAATCTGTGGATGAGTGCCATGCCTCTAGGAATTCCCTGGCTGTTCTCTGTTTGGCTTGTCCTATAATAGTAGTGTTGTCCCAGTCAAATTCATGTTGCTTGTCATCTGCGTGTGTGGCTACTAAGGATAGCTGGTCGTGTCATTTCGTGGCTAGTTGGTGTTCATGGATGCGGATCGTTAGCTGTCTTCCTGTTTGTCCTATGTAGTGTTTTGTACAGTCCTTGCATGGGATTTTGTACACGACATTGGTTTTGCTCATACTGGGTATCAGATCCTTCGTTCTGGTGAGTTGTTGTCTGAGGGTGGCTGTTGGCTTGTGTGCTATTATGAGTCCTAGTGGTCGCAGTAGTCTGGCTGTCAGTTCGGAAATGCTCTTGATGTATGGTAGTGTGGCTAGTCCTTTGGGGTTGTGGCATGTCCTTGTTCCGTTGTCTTTCCCTTAGGCATCTGTTGATGA
This sequence comes from Chiloscyllium plagiosum, assembly GCF_037043375.1. NCBI lineage: Eukaryota > Metazoa > Chordata > Chondrichthyes > Orectolobiformes > Hemiscylliidae > Chiloscyllium > Chiloscyllium plagiosum. The sequence continues at coordinate 2,858,515 of NW_028270161.1, forward strand.
AATTGCGAGGATATCCGTTTTTGGCGAATACATTGTATAGGTGTTCTTCTTCCTCTTTTTGCAGCTCTGGTGTGCTGCAGTGTGTTGTGGCCCTTTTGAACACACTTCTGATACCCCCGCAATTTCATCAACAGATGCCTAAGGGAAAGACAACGGAACAAGGACATGCCACAACCCAAAGGACTAGCCACACTACCATACATCAAGACTCACCCACTTAAGACTGAGATGGGAAGGCATTTCCTGTCTCAGATGGTCATGGATAAGGCCAGAAGACAAGAAGATGTAGGAGCAGAAAGAGGTCAGTCAACAATTTTTACCTACTCTGCCATTCAATACCATCATGGTTGATCTGATAATATTCAACTCCACTTTTGTGCCTTTTTCCTTGATTCCTTGGTTCCTTTGCTGATTAAAAGTCTGTCTATCTCAGCTTTGAATATTCTGAAAGCCCCAACATTGACAGGGCTCTGCAGTTAAGAATTCCACAGATTCATTGCTCCCTTAGAGAAAGAAGGATCAACTTTTTATTGAGTTCAATGGGTGACCCCTAACTCTGAAATTATTCCCTACGGTCCCAAACTTTCCCACAAGGAGTAACAATCGCTCCACATCTACCCTGTCAAACCCCTTAAGAATCTTCTCTGTTTAATTAAAGTCTCTTCTCATTTTTCTAAATTCCAAAAGGTGCAGACCCAACTTAGAGACATACAGCATGGTAACAGACCCTTCTATCCAACTTATCTATGTGCCCAAACTAAACTAGTCTCACCCTTCTGCATATGATTCATATCCTTCAAACCTTTCCTATTCATATACTGATTCACATGTCTTTTAAATGTTGTATCTGTACCTGCAGCCACCACTTCCTCTGGCAGTTTATTCCACATATGAACCACTTTTTGTGCAAAAAGGTTTCCCCTCATGTACTTTTTAAATCTTTCTCCTCACACCTTAAAAGTATGCCCCCTAATTTTGAATTCCCTCACCCTGGGGAAAAGACCCTTGCTGTTCACCTTATCTATGTCCCTCATGATTTTATAAACCTCAATAAGGTCACCCTCAACCTCTTACACTCCAGTGAAAAAAATCTGAGCCTCTCCAACCTAAGGGTATAACTCAAACCTTCCATTCCTGACAACACCCTGGTAAATCTTTTCTGAACCCTCTTCAATTTAACAATATCCTTCCTTTGGAAGAGCAACCAGAATGGCACACCACAAGAGGCCTCACTAACATCCTGTACAACCTCAATATAATGTCCCAACTTATCAAGAATGGCTAAACAGGATAGGCCTTTATTCATTCTTATGTAGAAGAATGAGGGGTAATCTTATTCAAACAGACAAAATTCTGAGAGGTCTTTACAGGGTTGCAGTTGTGAAAATGTGTCCACTTATGGGAGAATCTCAAACTCAGAAGCATCATTCCAGGTTTAAGTAGACATTAAAGCTGAGAGAAGACATTTCTTCTCCCAGAGGAATGCATATCTGGAATTCTGTACCATGGAGAGTTGTGGAAACTAGACCACTGACAGTATTTAAAGAGATGGGTTGATGGAGTTTTGAAATATTGAGGAGTTAAGGGCTATAAAGCAGATTTAACTTTACCACATTGTTAACATTGACTGCAGTTCTCTGCAAGCAGTACTCCAAAAGTGGCCTAACCAATGTCTTGTACAGCTACAACATGACCTCCCAACTCCTGTACTCAATACTCCGACCAATAAAGGAAAGCATACCAAACACCTTCTTTACTATCCTGTCTACCTGTGACTCCACTTTCAAGGAGCTATGAACCTGCACTCCAAGGTCTCTTTGTTCAGCAACTCTCCCTAGGACCTTACCATTAAGTGTATAAGTCCTGCTCTGATTTGTCTTCCCAAAATACAGCACCTCACATTTATCTAAATTACACTCCATCTGCCACTCTTTGATCCATTGGCCCATCTGATCAAGATCTCGTTGTACTCTGAGGTAATCTTCTTCGCTGTCCACTAAACCCACAATTTTGGTGTCATCTACGAACTTACTAACTATATCCCCTATGTTCATGTCCAAATCATTTATATAAATGACAAAAAACAGTAGACCCAGCACTGATCCTTGTGGCACACCACTGATCACGAGCCTCCGATCTGAGAAGCAACCTTCTACCATCACCCTCTGTCTTATACCTTTGTGTCAAGATTAGAGTGGTGCTGGATAAGCACAGCAGGTCAGGCAGATTCTGAGGAGAAGGAGAAATTACATTTCAGGCAAAAGCCCTTCATCAGGAATTCCCGAAATGTTGATTCTCCTTTTCCTTGGATGCTGCCTGACCGGCTGTGCTTTTCCAGCAACACTCTACTCTTGACTCTGATCTCCAGCATCTGCAATACCCACTTCTGCCTAGTTGACTTCTACTTTTGAGCCAGTTCTGTATCCAATGGCTAGTTCTCCCTGTATTCCATGTGATCTATACTTACTAACTAGTCTACCATGAAGAATCCTGTTGAACGTCTTACTGAAGTCCATGTAGATCACATCCACTGGGAGAAAGTGAGGTCTGCAGATGCTGGAGATCAAAGTTGAAACTTTATTGCTGGAACAGCACAGCAGGTCAGGCAGCATCCAGGGAACAGGAGATTCGACGTTTCGGGCACAGGCCCTTCTTCAGGAATCCACTGCTCTGCCCTCATTAATTCTCTTCATTACTTCCTCAAAAAACTCAATCACATTAGTGAAACATGATTTCCCATGCACAAAGCCATTTTGACTATCCCTCATCAGTCCTTCCCTTTCCAAATACGTGTAAATCCTGTCCCTCAGGATGTCTCCCAACAACTTGCCCACAACTGATGTCAGGCTCACTGGTCCATAGTTCCCTGCCTTTTCTTTACCACATTTCTTAAATAGTGGCAGCTCGTTAGCCAAGCTCCAGTCTTCCGGCACCTCATCTGTAGCTATTGATGATACAAATCCTGTCATCTTCTGCTTCCTTTATTTGACGTGGCTCTGCATCTGATTTTGGTAAACATCAATATTTTTCCTCTCATGCTTATTAGTAAATTATCGACATGGATGGAAATCAAAACAGATTTCATCCGCATAGATTCCTGGGTGTACTGCTACTGGGATCTCATCAATTTAAACAGAAACTATTTCCCTCATTTTTTTGCTTTCTGTTCCTTTAGATGTTTCCTATCAATGTGGCTTTGGTTTATACAACACCAACTGTCCTAATTTTCAGAGCATGTATCCGACAAAATAGTTTATCAAATCTCGTTTGAAAATCCAGACGTAAAACCAGTCAGGCTTCCTTGATCTATACACTCGGATATCTTCAAAAAATGCAATTAGTCAAGAGTGGCTGGGCTTTATAAATTCTTGCTGATTGTTACTGATAAGTCATGGCTCTCTCTGTTCACAAATACATTTCATTATTCTGAACTTTACAAATTTACCTTAACCAAGATAAAAATGACTGGCTTATAATTTCCAAGCTTATCACTTTTCCCTTTCTTGAACAGTGCATGTGTGTAACAACTGTTCTCTCTCCAAATGTAGTTTTCAAAGGTTTTGCAAAGTTATGATTAATGTTCTTGCTCACTCATCAACCTTCCTTAATATTTCAGAACATGTGCAATCTGGAACTGGTGACATTTCTATCTTTAGTTTCATTCTTCTCATTTAATACAGTGCCTTTCATTACTTATCTGCAGTCGTAACTGCTTCACAACTTCTTCAGACACTCCGTCAATTCCACTTTTATATTTCTCTGTAAAAATTCAGCCTAAACATTTATTAAGTAATGGAATAATTTTCTTCTTCTCACATATAAGATAACTTATTTTGTCTCCAAATTTTCATAACTGGCTTGCGATTAATTTATAAATTATGTGCACGTGAGTCATGAATATGCTTTTTTATGTTGACAGTCAGTCTTTTTTTATACAAACACAGAAATTGATGGAAAAACTCAGCAGCTCGGGTAACATCTGTGGAAAAAGAAACAGAGTTAACATTTCGAGTTCTGTTCAGAGATGCGTTCAGTTCTGACAAAAGGTCACTGGACTCAAAACATTAATAATATCCCCATGTCCCAATGAGCAATAGTCAACCTGCCTGTTTCAAAATTTAAACAAAGCCAGGAAGTTAACTGGCAATCATCAGTGGTGGGTGTATTCTCAAATGGATTGCCTCAACTAATCAGAGTTCACTTGCCAGCCATTCAACACTATTCTCTCATGCAATATAAATGTTGGTTTTCCCCTCAAACTGGACTTTCTTGTGAATTATCTTGATAAGTGCAAGGCAAAATGTTTCATCAAAACGTATCTTTTTTTCAGCAGTATTCAAGTTCTGCATAATGAATGAACATTCTGAACTGTTAAACAAGAAACACAATTGCTGATTCCTTTCTTTTTAAAGTACCTTTCTTTTAGCAGTGTGCCGTAATAAGTTTTATGCAAGTTAGCAAAAACAAAATTACATTATAAAATGGCAAGAGAATTTCATAATTACAAATTGGAACTGCCATTTCATAGATAACAACAACAGTAGCCTAATTGACCATTCTGATCAGAACTGAATAAAGGAAAGATAAGTACATTGTTCTTGTACATTCCAATAAATACATTCTTAATCAAAAAATAAATAAATATCATACGCTGATTTTCTAGGATTCTTAATAAATGCTTTGCTCTAGGTATAATTTGATGACAATAACAGGAACAGACTACAATATTCTTCTGCTATGAACAAACTGGTGTCAAAGCAATTTTCAGAAATTAGAGAGAACAATATTATGATCCATAATCATCAAGTTTTCATCTTTCATAATGGCAAGAGACCAATTTCATTGCTCACAATAATGAAAACTGGATAATAGCTGACCATCCAACATGATTGATGAAAGATTTGTGTTCACATGAGTGTAAAGATAAGCACAAAGTATCAGTGATCTCAAACTCTCAGCCTTGCAAGGTCATACACGACATGTAATATCATCATTTCATTTCTTCTCTCTCTCTCTCTCTGATAAGTGTAGGTCAATTTTCAAACACGTAGCTGTCAATACACTATAGCTGGTTCAGTTCTCACCACCTGTTAATGTGTTGTCTGCCACACTTACAGACAACATTTTAAATGATCCCATACCAGGAAGTCAAAACAAGCAATCAGCTTTTGGTTGCAATTATTACAATTTACTGCTTCAGTGAGCAGGAATCAGATAGTTAATACTCACTTACAAATGTAATCTTTGCCAGCAATGGGAATGAAGGAGTAGTCTGCAGGGATTCTGTGGTCAGCATCTGCTTCCCCTGTAGTTGAGATAGCTCCCATTGCCAATATGTGGAGAATGTATTGACAGATCAATTTGCTTAAACAGGCCAGCATGTTGCTGGATGAATAAGGATTTTATATTTTCAGAACATGGATTATGTTAAAATATTACACATCAGTTAAACATTTTTAAAATATATTTTGTGTTTTGTTTTGTTCACAGAATAGGAGCATCACTGACAAAGAGAGGTGGTGGCATATTGATGTTGTCATGGGATCAGTAATCCTGAGATCTGGGGAGGGTGTCAGTCAGTTCAGTTGGCTGGATGGCTGATTTATGATGCCGAGTGGCACCAACAGCATAGGTTCAATTCTCACACAGGCTGAGGTTGCTATGGGGATCCTTTCCTCTGAACCTCACCCCTTGCCTGAGGCACCAGGACACTCAAGTTAAATTCACCATGAGCTGTCTCATGCAATGGAAGAGGATGAACTTATAAGTAATATCAGTATGGACAGGATGAGCTTCTTTCAATATATAAATAGGAAGAGAGAAGTCAAAGTAAACGTTGGTCCATTGAGAATGAGGTTGGGGAAATACTGGTGAAACCAGGAAATAACAGTGGAGCTGAATACTTTGTTTCATCTTTACAATAGAAGACACTAATGGTGTTTCAAAGAAAAAAGCTAAACAATCAACGGTCAAATTGGGAAGAATAAGTAAATCAATAATTATCACTAAAGGAAAAAGTACTAGGGAAACCAATGGGACTAAAAGCTAATATGCTCTCGAGACATGATGGACTGTATCCTAAAGTATGAAATGAAGTAACGCAAAAACAGGAGAGGCACAGGTAGTACTCTTCCAAGATTAGAGTTTGGAAAAGTCCTGGAGAATTGGAAAACTGTGAATGTTACACCCTTATTTAGAAAGGGAAGGAGACAATAAAAGGGGTAACTACAGGCCAGCTAGCTTATGGTCTGTAATTGGAAAAATGTCAGAATGTATTATAAAGGCTGTAATAGCAGAGCATTTAGAAATGCATAATATAGTCAGGCCAAGTCAGCGTGGCTTCATGAAAAGGAAATCATGCCTGATCAATTTACTAGAATTCTTTGAGGAGGTAACAAACAAGTTTGATAAAGGAGAACTTGTTCATTTAATCTAATTGGATTTCCAAAAGACATTTGATACTGTATCACATGTTAGACTACTTATTAAGTTAAGAGCCCCTGGCATGGGAGGTGGTACATGCAATGGATAGCTGATTGGCTAACCGATAGAGAAGAGAATTGGGATATGGAGGGCCTTTTCATGAAGAAAATACATGAGTTGAGGGTCACAGGATCAATGCTGAGGTCACAATTATTTACATTATACTTTAAAGACCTCACCTGGATAATGAAAGTGAATGTTACCAGAGCCATGTTTGTGGGTGACAGACAAGAAGATGGGAAGGCAAGTGATGACAATGACACAGCATCAACACAAGATTATAGACAGGCTAAACAAATCAGGAAAAAACTTGGCAGAGATTAGCACTGCTGCCTCACAGCGCTAGGGACCGGGTTTGATTCCAGCCTCAGGCGACCGTCTGTGTGGAGTTTGCACATTCTCCCCGTGTCTGTGTGGGTTTCTTCTGGATGCTCCAATTTCCTCCCATGGTCCAAAGATGTGCAGATTAGGGTGGATTGGTCATGCTAAATTACCCATAGTGGATGTGTAGGTTAGGTGCATTAGTCAGGGGGAAATGTAAAGTAATAGATTAGAGGAAAGAGTCTGGGTGGGATACTCTTTGGAGGGTCAGTGTGGACTTGTTGGGCCAAATGTCCTGTTACCACACTGTAGGAAACAAAGCATTTACAAACATTCTATGTTTGTATGGTTCGAAGGTGGAATATAAGGTGGGAAAATATGAAGTTATGCACTTTGGCAGGAATAAGATAAACATTATGCAAATAATGGAGAAAACCACAGCATGGAAGGATTTGGAAGTCCTTGTGCATTACTGACAACATGCTAGCATCCTAGTTCAGCAGGGAATAAGGAAGGCAAATAGAATGTTTTTATTTCAAAGGGAATGGAATATAAAAACAAAGAAGTCTCACTAAAACTATACAAGGCACAGTCAGGCTACAGCTCAAATACTGTGAACAGTTTAGATCCCCTTGTCTAAGTAACAATATATTGGCATTGATGGCAGTGAGACAATGTTAACTAGGTTGATCCCAGGTATGGAAGGATTATCTTATGAGGAGTGGTTGAGTCAGTTGGACCTGTACTCAGGTATTTCAAAGAATGAGAGATGATCTTATTGATACACACATGATTCTTGAAGGATTTGACAGAGTATTTGCAGAGAAGGTGTTCACCTTGTGGGACAGTCCAGGACCAGATGATATAATCTCTGTGTGAGTGGCTCCCAAGTTATGTCAGAGATGAGGAGCAATTTTGTCTCTCAGAGGAAAAGGTAGGAAAGTAGAGTTGAGGATGATTAGATCAGCCAGAACTCATTGAATGGTTGAGCAGACTTGATGGACTGAATGGCCTACATCTGCTCCCAGGAATAAGACCTTATAGAATCTTGAGGAATCATATTGGACTGAAAGCATTCACTCTGCTTCTTGCACCACAGATGCTGCCAGACCTGCTGAGCTTCTCCAGCACTCTCTGTTTTTAATATTGTGATGGTATTGTGCCTTTAGGTGATATGTTCAGTCCCATTTCTCTTGTAGAGGGAGTTGCCACAATGGTACGTGAATGTCTCCCTCAGACAGGCAGTTGGTAAACAGCTTTTGAATTTTCCCTGGGTATGTTTTTTTTAAAGCAAGACAAACGAATCATGAGTGGATGGGGTTGAGGCCCACATGGACCCACGAAGGTTTTTGGTTTTGCTTTCAGGTCTACAGGCTGTTGAAGCTAAACGCTTGAGTTCTCTGCTGTTAGAGTCTCAGACAATGAGATTTCTTCCTAAAAATCAAAAATGCACAGATTGTTTCTTTCTTCTGGATTGGAGAGAGACTGCATGTGACAATCAGAATTGTTGAATTACATTTTTGCCAAAGGGTCTTTACTCAGTGAGTCATGAGTTCATGGAATGCCCTGCCAGTAGCAGTGGTGGACTCTCCCTCTTTATGGGCACTTAAATGGGCATTGGATAGGCATATGGAGGATAGTGGGCTAGTTTAGGTTAGGTGGGCTTGGATCGGCGCAACATCGAGGGCCGAAGGGCCTGTACTGCGCTGTATTTTTCTATGTTCTATGTTCTATGTTTATGGGATGCAGACTATATTGGAACAGTGGATGATTTGTGGTTAAGTAGCATTAGTTTGTTAAGTATTTTAATAGAGCTAAAGTTATGCCTTTTTTTTGTATTTTAACTGTGTTGGAAGTATAACGTGTGTTTTAACTAAAGCCTGGTGGTGAACCAATTGAATCACATCTGGAACACAGCACATTACAATTGCTTTTAAATAAATATAACAGTTTAAGTATAGGCTATCTCCTTAATATATCTTGGAGGGGCCTGGTCTGGTCCTTGGTTTGACAAACAGAATCTGAGGGCAAAGCAAAAACAGTGGGTGCTGAGAATGCACTAGCCAGGAGTGTGGTGGGAACTCAACTAACTCATAAAGAGCAACCAGACAAACACCTGAAGGGAAACTATTCAGATGAGACTGTGCTAAAAAGGATGAGGATCTTGATCAGTTATCAGAAAGCCAGTAGGGTAACAGAAGGTGAAATGATCTCTTCCTGTGCTCTGTCCATTCGATGCAAACATCACCTGTTCAAATTCCATGTGAAACTTACCTAAAAGTTATTCTAGCTATTTAAAAAAGAATCTTTATGGTCGTAATTTTTCAAATCCTATTCTATCCCATTGCCTCACATTAGCTCTGATGAAGAGTCATCTGGACTCAAAACGTTGGCTTGCTCTCTCTCCATGGAAGCTGCCTGACCCGCTGTGATCTCCAGTATTTTTTGTTTTCAATCCTATTCCCTGCTTATTCCTGGAAATGTTAAGTTCTGTGCTGTTCTGTCAAATAAAATCTTTTAAAATGTTAATTGTGACTCCTAATGTTTAGTGGTGTGGGCGATTTCCTGTGAATTCATTTCAGCAAAAAGATCATTTTGTTCACGTAATTATTCATGTAATTATTCATGTATATATACATAGTTCAGGATCAATTGCATTGATTCCAAATAATGTATTAATCCCAGCAACCCAGAGACTGACATCAGGAAGCAAAGTCTGGTCTAAATATACCAGGAACACTGCAAAATTTATAAAACTTTGAGTTCAATTAATTGGAATCGTCCAACATGTTTCAGCACAATTGTTATTTTCAGTTCACTAATTCAAAGCCCTGATTATTGCATTATGTCCAGAATAGAATCTTGAATTGCCATTAATGTAATTGACTAACCTGAATGCATGAGCTGAGACTACTGTCAACACAGGAAGTCTTCGCAAACTCATCACAAATTTCAAAAATATTGCAGTTTGCATCCGAATAAGCATCTGTAAGGATTACTTGTTATATTTCCCATACACTCCACTTTTCCAATATACGCAAGGTCAGCATCTTTGAAATCATCTATTTACCATCTACTCAAATCTGAGCCCCAGAATGAACTCTAAATCTACACCTTGACATATTTTAACTTCCACTGGAAAAACTAGCAGCCAATCAGCTTCCACACTCATCTAATACCATGATAAGGTCTTGGAGAATTGCTTGGACTGACATTATTTAACATGAGCGATGTCTGGTATCAACAAATGAGAGAGAGTGCTATATGAGAATTGTTGTTCACTTGACTGCATCTGCAAGTGAGGTTACAGAGACCAACACTCGTCCATCACCAACACAGATTGCCATGATCTCAGTGAACTAGTCTGTGTTGCTGATCAGACAATTTCCCAGTTTCTGCAATAAATCATTTGACAATGACATTTCCACATGTCTGGATATGATTGGATTGCAATTTTTGTTTTTTGCTCCCCTCTTGTAGATGTGTCCAAAGATTACAAAAATGTCAGTTTCAATCAGTTATTACTTGCAGAATCAGTTCTGGTTAGCCCACTTTTGGAATATTGCGTGCAATTCTGGTCTCCTTCCTATCGGAAAGACATTGTGAAACTTGAAAGGGTTCAGAAAAGATTTACAAGGATGTTGCCAGGGTTGGAGGATTTGAGCTATAGGGAGAGGCTGAACAGGCTGGGGCTGTTTTCCCTGGAGTGTCGGAGGCTGAGGGGTGACCTTATAGAGGTTTATAAATCATGAGGGGCATGGATAGGATAAATAGACAAGGTCTTTTCCAGGGGGTGGAGGAGTCCAGAACTAAAGGGAACAGGTTTAGGGTGAGAGGAGAAAGATATAAAAGAGAGCTAAGGAGCAACTTTTTCATACAGAGGGTGGTGCGTGTATGGAATGAGCTGCCAGGGGAAGTGGCGGAGGCTGGTACAATTACACCATTTAAAAGGCATCTGGATGGGCATATGATTAAGAAGGGTTTAGGGGATATGGGCTGGATGCTGGCAAGTGGGACTAGATTAGGTTGGGATATCTGGTCGGCATGGACAAGTTGGACCGAAGCACCTCTTTCCATGCTGTACATCTCTATGACTCTATGACTGTAAACTGAAATCTCAAGTTGATTTTCATTCAAGGTTGCATTGCTCCTATTTTACGGGAAATGAGCAAACAATTTCCATTAGATACAGCAGGATAAAGATATTACTTTCAATCCATGTGGTACAAAATGAGTCTTTTTTTTGTAAACAAATGTGAAAGATCAATTCCAGAAAAGAACGATAACAATAGTTGGTGAAAAAGGTATAATAAAACAGAAATTGCTGGAGAAACTCAGTAAGTCTGACAGCATCTTTGGAGAGAGAAACAGAGTCAACATTTTCATGCTCAGTATAACTCTTTTTCAGAATTGAATAGAGATGGATTTTCTACTTTAATCAAGTGGATCAAATGGAACAGGGAAAGGTCAGGTGAAGGTTAGAGGGCAAGCAAAGTGAGAGACACCAATGTCCCAGAACAAAGTCAGACAAAGTGATAATATTTGTAGAGAAGAGAAACAGGTCCAAAGTAGAGTTTTTAAAATGTGTTCATGGGATGTGTACTTCGCTGGCTAAGATAGTATTTATTGCCCATCCCAAATGCCCAGAGGACAGTTGAGAGCCAACCACATTGCTCTGGGTCTGAACTCATATGTAGGCCAGACCAGGTAAGGATTGCAGATTTCCTTCCCCAACTCCTCATTCTCCTCCCATGCCACCTTCCCATGGAATCACAGTATGGGTAGCACTTGCCCCTCTACCTCCTCTCTCCTCACTGTCAAAGGCATTACGCTGCTTTCAGGTGAAACAGCAATTTGATTGTATTTCTTACACATGGGTCTACTGTTATTTTTAGAGATTAGATTCCCTACAGTGTGGAAACAGGCCCTTCAATCCAACCAGTCCACACCGACCCTCCGAAGAGTAACCCACCCAGACCCATTTCCCTCTGACTAATGCACCTAACACTACGGGCAATTTAGCATGACCAATTCACCTGACCTGCACATCTTTGGACTGTGGGAGGAAACCAGATCACCCGGAGGAAACCCACACAAACACGGGGAGAATGTGCAAACTCCACACAGTCAGTTGCCTGAAGCTGGAATCAAACCTGAGACCCTGGTGCTGTGAGGCAGCAGTGCTAACCACTGAGCCACCATGCCATCGGTGCTCACAGCATAATTGGGCAGACCAAACGGAGCCTGGTTTGTGGAATACCTCCACTCAGACCACAGGCATGATTTTGACTATCCAATTACTACACCATCTTGCTTTCATTTTTATGTTCACATTTCCACTGCGGCATTCCAGCGAAACCAAACCCAAACTGGGGCAATAACATCTCATTTATTTGTTTGGGCTTTTTGTAGCCTCAGAACTCACAAGTTAGTTCAATAGCTTCAGAGAATTACCACTGCCCTCCATTTTGTTTTGTTGCCTTCTCTTACCAACTCACTTCCCTACCAAACCTGATCGAGTGTGTCTTGATTTGTTTGGTTTTGCTCTCAGTTCAGCTGACCTATATTCTGCCATTTACACATCCTATTGACACCCATCCTGGTCATCTCTACAACCATTATCACAAACACTGTCTTTGTCCTTAGATCTGCAAATCCTATGATCTCTAAACTCTCTTGTTTCCCAACCTTCCTCTTGTCTTTCTTTAAACAGCAATAGATCTTTCCTTTGCTTTTCGGTTGAAGGGTGAGTTGACTTCAGTCAGGATTCATGTTCAAAACCCTTTTCCAATCTCCTTCAAATCCTCTTTCACGTTTTAAGTGATGCAGAAGCATTTAACCTTTGATACAGATTAATGTTTATTGTGGGTTGCTGCCCAAGCTATTCATCAACAGCAATACTTCTGGGATGTAAGATATTGTACATTAGACAGTGACGTGGTTTAAAAAATGGAGAAAATAGTGATGTTTATGCTGCTTTCTCCTGATCAGTCTGTTATTTTTAGTCTTACTGCATGAGCTGGAAAGCCAGTTGGCCCAGACAAATGTTATTCTCAAGACCTGCTTACAACTTAAAGGTTAATTGAAAGTTAATCAGAGGAAGTAAAATTCACGCACAGCAGTGGTCATTTATTTAATTGAAAATGGTGTTGAAAAGCAAAATACTTGACAATATTAATTTAGTTTGTTATTATAGTTTCAAGTCTTCAATGTTCAAGATGACTTTTCTGAAATTGTCAGTGAAAGTGGCTGAGTAATACAAAGCTTTTTCAAATTACCGTTTTCCAGTTGTACGGCAGATGATACATATCCCAAACAGCACAGTATTGAAATATGCAGTAGTACCAGACAGATGATTAATCACACACAATGAGCACTTAGACAAATAATATTGGACACCATAGAAGAAATTTGGGGCTTTATGTTTCAATCAACTCATTTATTAAATGTTGCCCTCGTGAATATTACACTTCATCCTTTAAGCAACAGCCTCTATAATAATTGTGTTTGAATGGGAAACCATCTGACAGGTTGTGTTGGAGCAGGTGCTAAGGTAACTTGAACATGAATATCAGCTGAACACCTGAACATGAAAGATATGCAATTTAACATAATGCCACAGTTCCTTCTCGTAACAATCAATCAGAAAGCAAATCAATGTCAAAGCTGTGGTGCTTTGTCAAACACAGTCTGGATCCCTTCACATTAAAGGAGATGCAGAAGTACCTGGAAATTGCAAATTGTCAGTAAGATTAGAACAAAAACACAGTTTGAAACTGTAAACAAACCTTTGTTTGGAAATTTCCAAAATTGCTAATAAGTCAAGCATTATTTAACAAATGTCAATTGATGCATCAAGCTGAGAGAGGGAGTTAAGCAATATGTGCTAAAAAAAACCCAGAGCCCAATTATTGGTATTTTTACAAAACCACACAGTTTATTTACAAATAGTATTTCTGTTCTTTTATTTAATTTATGCAAAATGATGAACTCTATATTGTAAGTTTGGAAAATACTCTACTTACTTTTATTCAGCTTTACTAATGCTTTGGAGCACTTTATTTAAACATGGAATTGGGTTTCACTGGCTGGGATAGCATTTATTGCGCATCCCTAGTTGCCCCTTGAGAAGGTGGGGGTGAGCTGCCTTTTGAACTGCTGCAGTCCATGTACTGTAGGTAGACCCACAATGCCCTTAAGGGAGGGAATTCCAGGATTTTGACCCAGCAATATATTTTCAAGTCAGGATGGTGAGTGACTTGGAGGAGAACTTGCAGGGGATAGAATTCCCATGTATCTGCTGCCCTTGTCCTCGATGGAAGTGGTTGTGGGTTTGGAGAGTGCTGTCTAAGAAGTCTTTATGAACTATTACAGTCCATCTCATAGATAGTACACATTGCTGCAATTTGGTGATGGAGGAAGTGAATGTTTGTGGATGTGATGCCAATCAAGTGGGCTGCTTTGTTCTGGATGGTGTCAAGCTTCTTTGAATGTTGTTAGAGCTGCCCCATCCAGGCAAGTGGGGATTATTCCATTACATTCCTGACTTGTGCCTTGTAAATGATGGACAAGCTTTGAGGAGTCAGGAGGTGAGTTATTTGTGACATGATTCCTAGCCACTTGCTCTTGTAACCACATTCAGCTGTGGAAATGTCATTGAGTGTCACAGAGCTATGGTTAAATTGTCTCTTGTTGAAGATGGTCATTGCCTGGTAGATGTGGTATGAATGTTAGGTTCCTGTTATCAGTCCATTTCTAGATTTTGTCTAGTTCTCACTGTATTTGAGTGTGGACTGCTTTGAAGGAGCAATAGTTGATCTTCTATTTAGGAGATAGGGGAGGCATGTTTTGGAAGTGTCAGGGAGAGAGCACTTTGGGGCAAGTGATCATAATTCTACTGGTTTTTGAATAGTTATGGAAAAGGATAGAACAGGTGAAAAAGTGAAAGTTCTAAATTGCAGTAAGGCCAATTTTGATGGTATTAGGCAGGAACTTTTAAACATTGATTGGGGGCAGCTATTTGCAGGTAAAGGATTGGTTGAAAAGTGGGCGACCTTCAAAAATGGAATAACGAATGTTCAGAGACAGTGTGTTCCTGTTAGGGTGAAGGGCTAGGCTGGGAGGTGGAGGGAATGCTGAATGACTCAGGAAATTGAGGCTCCAATTAAGAAAAAGAAAGAGGGATTGATCAGGTTTGGCAGCTGGGTTCAAGTGAATCCCAAGAGAAGTAAAAGGGCAGTTGGAGGATACTCAAGAGGGAAATCAGGAGGGCAAAAAGCAGACATGAGATGGCCTTGATAAATAAAGTCAAGGAGAATCCAAAGCGATTCTGAAAGTACATTAAGGCAAATGAGTAAGTAGAGAGGGAATAGGGTCCCTTGCAGACCAATGTAACCGTCTAACTGTGGAACCGTCGAAGATGGAATGCGATACTAAACAAATATTTCATGTCAGCATTTCCTGTGGAGAAGGATATGGAAGCTAGAGAACTTGAGGAAATAGATAGTGATGTCTTGAGGAAAGAGTTCATATTACAGAACAGGAGGTGCTGGAGGTCGTAAAACACATAAAAGTAGATAAATCCCCAGAACCTGATCAAGTGTTTCCCAGAATTCTGTAGGAAGTTAGGAAAGTGATTGTTGGTTCTCTTGCTGAGATATTTGCATCATTGACAGCCATGGGTGAGATGCCAGAAGACTGGAGATTGGCTGACATGGTGCCATTATTTAAGAAAGGTGGTAAGGAAAAGCCAGGGAACTATAGACCAGTGACTTCAGCGGTGGGTATTCTGAGGGATAGGATTACATGTGTTTGCAAAGGCAAGGAAATGATTAGGGATAGTCAACAAGGCTTTGTGTATGGGAAATGATAGCTCAGTAACTGGATTGAGTTTTTTGAAGAGATGACAAAGAAGATTAATGAAGGCAGAGCTATAGACATTGCCTACACGAACTTCAGCAAGGCAGTCAACATGGTTCCACATGGTAGACTGGTTAATAAGGTGAAGTCCAGAGGGAGCTAGCCAATTGGATACAAAACTGGCTTGAAGGAGACAGAGGATGGGGGGAAGAGGGTTCCTTTTTAGATGGGAGGCCTGTGAAAATCAGTGCTGGGTCCACGGCTTTTCATCATTGATAAACATGATTTGGACATGGATAAATAGAACATAGAACAATCCAGCGCAGAACAGGCCCTTGGGCCCTCGATGTTGCACCGACCTGTGAACTATTCTCAGCTCATCCCCCTATACTATCCCAAAATCATCCATATGCTTATCTAAGGATTGTTTAAATCTCCCTAATGTGGCTGAGTTGACTACATTAGCAGGTAGGGCATTCCACGCCCTTACCATGCCTCTGACATCTGTCTTAAATCTATCACCCCTCTATTTGTAGTTATGCCCTCTCATACAGGCTGACGTCATTATCCTAGGAAAAAGTCTTTCACTGTCTACCCTATCTAATCCTCTAATCATCTTATATGCCTCTATCAAATCCCCTCTTAGTCTTTTACCTGCCAATGAGAACAGACCCAAGTCTCTCAGCCTTTCCTCATAAGACCTTCCCTCCAGACCAGGCAACTTCCTGGTAAATCTCCTCTGCATCTTTTCCAATGCTTCCACATCCTTCCTGGGTAATGGGGCAACCAGAACTGTACACAATATTCCAAGTGTGGCTGCACCAGCGTTTTGTATAATTGCAGCATGAAAATAAATGAGGTTTAGTTCATAAGTTTGTCGATGGCAGCAAAAGAAGTGGTGTCTGAAGAAGATTATCTCAGAGTACAACAAGACCTTGATCAGATGGGCCAATGGGTCAAGGAGTGGCAGATGGACTTTAATTTATGTGAGGTGTTGCATTTGGATAAGGCAAACCAGGGCAGGACTTAAACAGTTAATGGTCGGGCCCTAGGGAGTGTTGCTGAACAAAGAGATCTAGGAGTGCAGGTTCATAGTTCCTTGAAAATGGAGTTGGAGGTAGACAGGGTGGTGATAAACGTGCTTAACACACTTGTCTTCATTGGTGAGAACATTGAGTAGAGGAGTTAGGATGTCATATTGCGGCTGTATACAACATTGGTGAGGCACTTTTAGAATACTGTGTTCAATGCTGGTCTCCCTGCTATAGGAAAAATGTTGTTAAACTGAGGGAGTGCAGAAAAGATTTACAAGGATGTTGCAGGGACTGGAGGGTTTGAGCTATAGGGAGAGGTTGAATAGGCTGAGGCTGTTTTCCCCGGAGCGTCAGAGGCTGAGGGGTGACCTTATGGGGGTTTATAAAATCATGAGGGGCATGGATAGTGTAAATAGACAAGGTGTTTTTCCTTGAAACTGGGGGGGGGCAGAGGGAGAAGGAGTCCAGAACTAGAGAGTATAGGTTTAAGGTGAGAACAGAAAGATTTAAAAAGACCTAAGGGGCAACTTTTTCACGCAGATGTTGCTGAGTGTATGGAATGAGCTGCAGAGGAATTGGTAGAGGCTGGTACAAATACAACATTTAAAAAGCATCTGGATGGGTATATGACTCGTAAGGGTTTAGAGGGATATGGGCCAAGTGCTGACAAACTGGACAGGGTCAGATTGGGATGTCTGGTCACTGCAGATGGCTTGGACAGAAGAGTCTGCTTCCGTGCTGTATATCTCTGTAATTATCTAAGCAGTTGCCGAGCATTGTCCAATCACGGTGGGAGACTACAGAACATTTGCTCAGTGACTCAATCCCCTTTCCGTGCAAATTATGTAACTTCCCTCCATAAGAAAGGTGAACCAATGGAACAGCCAAAGATTGGAGTAAGTGGTTAAGGGACAGGAGCAATGTGTATACCATTACGTGGAGGCATCATGTACAGCCAGAGGAAGCAGCGATGGTGGCAGGTCAGAGGTCAACAGTTAATACCCAGGGTGCAACAGAATCTTTCCTCACTTCAGCTTTTGGTCTCACAGGAAGGTCTGGGTGACAGAAAGCCATCATTATGGGAATGATGCTGGAAAGAAAGTGAGAGAAGTTAAGAACAGAAATAAGGAATGGTGCAAGGTTTCCTGTTTCAAAAGAATAGTCAAGGAACCTTTTTAAAAAATATTCAATCATGGGACATGGGTGTTCAGCATTTATTACCTATTCCTAACTACCCTTGAACTAAGTGACTGCTGGGCAATTTCAAAGGGCAGTTGAGGGTCTCAAGTCACGTGTAGGCCAGACTGGGTAAGGATGGTGGATTTTTAGTGAATGAGACAGATGTTGACAACAACAGTGGTATGAGTGCTATTAGACCAACTTTACATTCCAGATTGTTCATTTTAAATCATTATCAAATTCAAATTTCACCAACGTTAGGAATTCAAACCAATGTCCCCAGAACATTCAGACCTCCAGATTACTCCTCTAATGATATTAACAGTGCGCCATGGTTTCTACTAAACAAAGAAATCTGAGCAGCCTGGGAGCCTGTCAATCTGATGAGCTGCTGTGTAGAAAGCTGAATTCAATTTTGAAGGTGAGGTTTGGCCATTAAGTTCGGCAAGAATTGCTCCCCTCCAGAACTTCTGGGTTTCTCTGCAGATTGACAGCAAATATTTTCAAATATAAAGTCAGTTGTTAAGCTGCCTCATATCCCCCGTTCCTTTTAGGGTTAGCAACAGCCTGGAGGTACGATGTATAAGTTTAGTTGAAATTCCTCTCTCGATATTTTGAATGTCATCATTTTACCCTGTGTCAACCACAGAAAGCACTGAGTTGTGAACTAAGAGAAAATCATTCTGAGGATTGTTTAACAACTATTGCTGAAAGCTCTCCCACAAATGAAATGGAAGAGTGGTCTGAATGGAATGGACAGGGTGAAATTGTTCCCATCTGTGAAAAGATGAGGAGTGAGAGAACACACATTGGTGGGATTTTTTAGTCAGTCAGCTTTAGTCTAGGAGACGTTTACTCTGTGTTTACAGAATGATGGATATGATTGTTTTGTGTTGTGTCTTAGATCATGTTTTAGTCACTGAATCACCAAACTGTTATAGTATAGAAAAGGGCCACTCAGCCATCATGCCTGTACTGGCTTTTTAAATGAATATCATTACTTTGAGTCGAACTTCTGCCTTTTCCCCTATTCCCTGCACACCATTTTGATCCGAATAACCATCCAATGTCCCTCTTGAAAGCACCAATTAAACCTGTCCCCACCACATTTCAGGCAGTGTATTCCAGACCCTCACTACTTGCTGGGTGAGAAAGATTTATTTCATAACACATTACTTCTTTTGCACATCTCTTTAAATCTGTGCCCTCTCATTCTTGCTCCTCTTACAAGCCAGAACAGCTTCTCCCTATCTACTCTGCCTAGTGCAATCTCTATTGAAAATTTCTAATAAATCTCATCTCAGCTTTCTTCTCTCCAAGGGGAACTGTCCCATCTGCTTCAATCCATCCTCATCACTGAAATCTCTCATTTCTGGAACCGTTCTTAGCATCACTTCTGCACTCTCTCCAACGCATTCCCATTTTTCTGGAGGTCAATGGGAAGATGTTTAGAGGACACAGTTAGTTGGAGCAGAGGATTTGTTTGAAAGTGTTATACTTCTGGGAACCCACCTGAATCGCACACTGATTCTGCTCAAACATCAAAGTCACACAAGTCAGGTTGTAAAATCAGTTTGGCAGTCTGGGCTGGGATTAGGCCATCATTTGGAGATCCTTGGGAGATTTGAAATCCAGAGAGAATTACAAGTACTGGAATTTGCTGAGGTTAAGGCTGGTAAAGAATTTTGCAGTAAATTTGACTATACACATCAAATATAAAATTGTTTCTTCCTGGCTATGTTGCCAGTTTAGGGAGATTCAGGTTGCGCTGTGCTGGAAGCCAG
Source organism: Chiloscyllium plagiosum (assembly GCF_037043375.1). Lineage (NCBI taxonomy): Eukaryota > Metazoa > Chordata > Chondrichthyes > Orectolobiformes > Hemiscylliidae > Chiloscyllium > Chiloscyllium plagiosum. The sequence continues at coordinate 2,878,175 of NW_028270161.1, forward strand.
GCCTTATGATGGTAGTGTTCGGGCTCCTCACCATTCGACTCAGTGGGTCATCGGCTGCGGTGGTGGTGCCCAAAGCTACAATTTCTGGCTGCAGTAAGCATGGAGCATGGACCCATGGGACTGGGTAGGTCATCATCCATGGCGGTGCTCGGTGGGTCATTGACTGCGGCAATTGTAGTGCCTGGAGCGCAGACTCTTGACAGCAGAAGCGGGTAACTGTGGTGGAGTCAGTGCTCAGAGCAGAGACTCCTGGCTGTGATAGGTCTGAAGAGTGCACGCTCGGTGGGGGAGTCATTGCTGCACCCAGAGCAGAGACTCCTTGAGAGCCAGACCACCTTGGTGAAAGTGAGGACTGCAGATGCTGGAGATCAGAGCCTAGATTAGAGCACAGCAGGTCAGGCAGCATCTGAGGAGCAGGAAAACCGATGTTTCGGGCAGGAGCCCTTCAGGAATTCCTGATGCAGGACTTTTGCCCAAAATGTCGATTTCCCTGATCCTCAGCTGCTGAACTGTCTTGCATTTCTTACACCACTCTAATCTAGACCCAGACCATCTTGCAGAGACCTTGCAAAAGTCATGGAGCTGCTTTTGAAGACACCTTGTACAGAAAATGAACTCTATTTATGGAATTTCTTTTTATTCTTTTTGTAACTCAAAATGACGCCAGATTGTGGTGACAAAACACTTTTCACTGCATCTTTCCAAATGTATGTGACAACAAACAACTCAAATATCAAAAAGAAAAATAACATTGTCAGTTTCTATAACACTTCCAGAGAGTGAACAATTATTCCTAAACATTGTGTTAAAATTAAAATTGATGGCTGAGAAAACAGAGATAATTGAAATAATAATGCAGCATCTGGGATTGGAAGAAGATGTGTCTAACGCAGGTGGGAAACAGCTTGGGTTAGCTCGAATTTAATTGCAGATCCAACATCTAGAAATAAAAAAGGAAAAGTAAATGAGAAAACGTAAACTTGGAAGCAAAAGAGAAATGTTTGAACTTGAATTTCACATAGAGAGAGAGAGAAAACAAGGTTGGAAGAGGAAGGAAGCAATGAGAAAAGAACTTCAAACAGAGCAAGGAATCAGAAAGCATAAATTGGATAAAGAGAAGTCGAGGTTACAGGCTGAAAGAAAGGTCTGATAGTTTGGATAAGGAGGGAAATCCCAATGGAAAGTTTGATTTGATCAAAAATTTCCTTTTGTTGCTAACTTTATGGACAAAGAGGCAGAGGGATAAAAAAATTATAAAAAGGGGGATAAGATTGCTAACAACTTGAAATGACCAAAGGATTTGTGTGCTACAAAATTGTGAAGCAAATCAATCCTCAGATTATGAAACTGCTAAAATTGTGATGCTTAAGACGTAGTAACTTGTTTCTGAAGGTAACTGATTAAGGTTTAGCCCAGGAATGAAGGAGGAAAGCCAGACAGACACTCATTGGTGAGAAAGAAATGTTACTGGATTGATGAAGATTGTGTTCACTGACGTTTGAGCAAACACTTGAAAGTGTGAGGGGAATCAAGATTTTTTTAATTTATTCAGGAGATGAGAGTGTCACTGAACAGGCCAATATTTATTGCCCATCCCTAATTGCCTAGAAGGCAGTTAAGAATCAACCACATTGCTGTGGGTCTGGAGTCACATGGAGGCCAGACCACGTAAGGATGGCTGTTTCCTTCCCTAAAGAACTTAATGAACCAGGTGAGTTTTTCCCAACAACAATTGACAATGGTCTTGTGGTCATTATAAGACTCCTAGTTCCAGATATTGACTAAGTTCAAATTCCTCCATCTGCTATGGAGGGATTTGAACACAGGTCCCCCAGAGCATTATCTGGGTCTCTAGATGAACAGGTCCGTGATTATACTACATCACTTCCACTGCCAAGAAGAACTGTCGAAGAATTCAGAAATAGTAATCTAATAACAATTAAGTACTTTCTGGATGAGCTTCAGGTCTTTAAAGTGAAAGAGATAATATCTTTTGAAGGCACATATGCTGTTTCACACTAACAGCAAAGTCCTGTTAAGTTATCATGTTGAAATTAACAGGATCGCTGAAAGAGGGTTGTGGAGTAGGCTGTTGATTCAAAACATTTTCCTCAGATGCTGCCAGACATATTGAGCTTCTCCAGCAATTTATCTTTATCTTTTGGGGAAAGGGATAGAAAAGGATCTGACTTCAGGCAAAAAAGAAAAAAACTAATCCAGTTAGTGAAAAGGATAATATGGAGAGCAGAAGATATAAACATAATCTCTGAGCAAACTATTGCTGGTGCTGGAATCTGTACTGAAAACAACACACAACAGGTCAGGTAGCATCCATGGAACAGAACAAGCTAACATTTCAAGTCAAGATGATTCTTCATCAGGGGAATCATCAAGGCTCGAAACATTAGCTCGCTCTGTCTCCATGGATTCTGCCTGACCCGCTGTGATTAAAGTAATCAGTCCATTCTCATTACCACTAAACTGGGCATGTGAAAACAAGCTGTCAGTGGGAGAACTGTAAAGCTGTTAGTGTAACTGCAACCCTTAAGGCATCTTTAGAAAAGACAATAGCAGTAAGTGGAACAGATATTAAACATTCAGAAATAGTAATCAATAACAATTAAGTCCTTTCTGGATGAACTTCAGGTCTTTAAAGTGAAAGAGGTAATATCTTTGGAAGACACATGTGCTGTTTCATGCTAACAGCAAAGTCCTGTTAAGTCATCATGTTAAAATTAACAGAGTTGCTGAAAGAGAGTTGTGGAGTAGACTATTGACTAAAAACATTAACTCTGTTTTCTTTCCACAGATGCTTCCAGACATTTTGAGTTTCTCCAGCAATTTACTGGTTTCAGTGACAGGAAATTCCACAGGGATAGTTGCATTAGAAAACCAAACTTTGAAGAAACTCATTGAATCATATGTTTGTACAGTGGACAGGCTCACCAAGGATTACAAGGGGTTTATATTTGAAGGGGCTGTCATTTTATTTTTGTCCAAGCAAGAGTCTAAAAAGATAGTTCTGAGAGTTATTGGTTCGGCTCAGAGTTTAAAGTTGGCAAAGGATTTGAACCTTTCTTGAGAAGGTTTAATGAATCGATATATATTAATGCAGGGTATTGATGGGAAGTGTGTGCATTTCCCATTGCATAAAGTTCAAACAGTACTTGAACATTTTATGTGGCATTACACAACTGGAATAATTCCTCAGTATAGATTTCCGATTGGGAAACGGTGTGGTGGGGAAGTATGGTTTATCCACCATGTGGGAAGGAATGCTCATAGTACAAAGTTGTTTTGATGAGTATAAACTATTCGCCTATTCTCCATTCAGTTGAGCAAAGGCTGATTAAAACAGTCATGTCCACCTCAAATCCAGACTTCAAGAAGGTCAGATAAATAAGGTATTTCATGTGACCTTGAAAATGACCTGAGAATGCCAGACACTAAGCCAAGAAGAAACATTGTTCAGACCCAGGACAACAGCAAGAATCCAGGCTGGTTGGCAATTCCAAAATACTGTTTAAAATCCCAAGAGGTTTGCATCCCTAGATTGGGGAATCCAACATCTGTTAGTTTGAAATGTTTTTTGAATTATTTACTTCAAATTTACCGGCAGGTTACATTAACTGATCAGGTGCAAGAACTATCTGTGTTTCTGCGTGGCCTGTGCTAATGTAAGGCCGTCCTCCTTGAGATGTAGAATGCTGTAGCTATCTTTCAAAGGTTAACCGACCAAGTGATTACACAATTGATGTTGTGTCTATTGATGATTTCTTTGATGGAGAAACATACAGAGTGCCCCAGTGCACTAAACAATATGCTCTAGAAGATAAATTTGGCAGTAACTTTGGTAAAGAACGAATTTGCTCAAGTTAAGGTCACACAATATGTCCTGAACATAAAACAAGGTCAAGTCCTGCTCCAAGAAGCAATTAGGGACATCCTTTTCTCCAAAATAAAATGGGAGATCGCACAGTTCCTGGAAATGTGGATTTTATCAGAAGCTTGACCTGAATTTCAATAAGACAGTTGATTCTTTAATGAATATGTTGAAAAAAAGTATAAGAATCCTGTCAATTTCCATTTGAGAAACTAAAGACTATGTTGATGAACATAACGATTTTACCTACCTCAGATTTCAATAGATCCTTTAACATGGCCATTGATGCAGTGTTACAAGTGCTGAGATAGGATGATGACAATAACTCTCAGACTGCCTCTTCAATTACTGCTCCAGGAAACTAAATGTATGTCAGAGAATATACTACACCATTAAGAAGGAACCAGTAAATCTTGCTTCAGCTTTTTACCATTTTGAAGCATGTGTTTGAAATATTGAAACCAGGAGAGTTTGTGATTTATACCAACTGTAATCTATTGGTGTATTTGGAAACCCTTTGGCAATTCTGCTCCAGTTTGATGTTGCAGCCCTTCAAGCCCGCTGCTGATAAAGACAATGTAATTATTGGGGCACTATCCAGAGTTTAAAGGAACCTTGTAAGAAAAGACTTGGTGTTGAGTTATCTGTGGAAATGCTGCTAATCCTCTTTGTTTCATGTACTTGTTGTTGTTTGTGTGAGCTGTTATGGGGTTGTAAATAAAATATACTGTGACAAAGCTAGTTCCTTGGCTCAAGGAGACTCTGTCCTTGATTTTTTTTCCAGAGGGGCAATAAACCGGGCCGGGATTCCATCCCCATGACCTGTCCTACCTGTCAATCTTCCTTCCCACCTATCCACTCCACCCTCCTCACTGACCTATTACCTCCATCCCCACCCCCATCCACCCATTGTACTCTTTGCTACCTTTCCCCACCCTCCCCTCTGACCTATCGCCTTCATCCCCACCCCCATTCACCTATTGTACTCTATGCTACCTTCTCCACACCCCACCCCTCTCCCATTTATCTCTCCACCCTGGAGGATCCTGCCTTCACTCTTGATGAAGGGCTTTTTCCCAAAATGTCGGTTTTCCTGCTCCTCGGATGCTGCCTGACCTGCTGTGTTTTTCCAGCACCACTCTGATCTAGTCTCTGATTTCCAGCATCTGCAGTCCTCACTTTTGCCGGGCTCCAATCAGTCTGGTTTGATACAGAAATGAAAAGGATTTTGAGAGGCCTTCTGTTTATATGTACAGCATAATTAAGTCTAGTTGGATGGGTTGTGTTCTGTGGGTGTTCTTTATTCTGTTCTTTGTGTTTCGTTGTGTAATTTTGTGATTAAATGTTTTGTCTGTTTTAAAATCTAGTAGTCTACCTAGCTATCTTACTCTGGGTAATTTCCGTTGTACACTTACCGAAACAAATTGCAAAGTTAGGTCTAGGGCTGTTGCTTTGAGTGGTCTGGCCTAGTCCATAACAGATTGGGAGCTCTTTGCGGGATTTTAACAGCGAGTGGTAGGTGCTCGTGTCTTTATTTCAGGTGTTGGTTTGGTTGGGTAGACAAAGCTTGGAATCGTAAAGGCTCTTTCAGTCGCCGAGGTTCTCTGGGTGTGGATGCTGTGACTTTGGAAGGTTTGTAAAAAGTGAATAAGACCAAGTTGCAAGAATTAGCAGAGAAGCTTCATTTGGAACTGCCTGCTTCTGTGAGGAAAGGAGAGATAATTACAGCAGTAGCTCAGCATTTAAACTTGCTGGAGAAACCATCAGAATCTATAACGATGGCAAGGATTCAATTGTAAATGAAGCAGCTTGAGTTAGAGGCAAGAGCTAAGGAAAGGGCAGCAGAAATGAAACAGTTTGAGTGATGATTAAAAGCAGAAGAGACAGAAAAACAGAAAGCTTTTGAACTTCAAAAGCTGACACTTAAAAAGGAAAGGCAGCTTAAAAGGCTGGAGATAAAGGCTGAGGGTCGGCCTAGTGAGGAAGAGAGTGAGGAGGAGCAAGCCCCTGGTAGTCAGGAGCCGAGTCAAAAACTATTTAAGTATGTTCAAGCATTGCTTACATTTGATGAGAAGGATGTGGAAGCCTTTTTCATCTCATTTGAGAAGGTGGCTAAACGAATGCAGTGGCCAGTGGCAATGTGGGTTTTGTTGATCCAAACAGAACTTGTAGGTAGTTCTGGATCAGTAGTGCTGGAAGAGCACAGCAATTCAGGCAGCATCCGACAAGCAGCAAAATTGACGTTTCGGGCAAAAGCCCTTCATCAGGAATAAAGGGAGGGCTTTTGCCCGAAACGGCGATTTTGCCTGTCCTCGGATGCTGCCTGAATTGCTGTGCTCTTCCAGCACCACTGATCCAGAATCTGGTTTCCAGCATCTACAGTCATTGTTTTTACCTAGAACTTGTAGGTAGGGCTAGTGAGGTATTCACATCCCTATCAGAGGAGGTATCTGGGGTGTTTGAGGAGGTGAAAAAAGCCATTTTAACTGCAAATAAGCTTGTACCAGAAGCCTACAGACAATGTTTCAGGAATCGAAGGAGGGGCCCTGGTCAAACCTACTTGGAGTTTGAAAGGATCAAACAGAGCAATTTTGATAGATTGATAAGAGCAAACCTATGATGCCCTTAGAGCGATAATTACTTTGGAGGAATTCAAAAATTCACTGCCTGAAGTAGTGCAAACTCATGGGGAAGAGCAGAGAGTTAAAACAGCAAGGTTAGCAGCTGAAGGGGCTGATGATTCTGAGCTGGTCCATAAAATACGGTTTAGCTTCCAGAATCAATCTCAGTCCATGAGGGATAGAAACTGGGGCAAAGGGAAATCGTCACGTGGAAAGAGAAAGGTAGACCTCAGTAAAGATCATAAGAATAACTTACCACAGGGTGAAAAAAAACCCTTGAGGGGGACAAAGAAGTTAAAAATCTCTGGTGTTTTCATTGTTATACAGTGGGACCCACAAAGTCACAGTGTTGGTGGGTAAGGAAAAAGCCAGATGTAGGAAATGCCAGTGGAGATGCAGACAGCTGAAGACTTGGAGAACGTTTATCCAGGAATGTTCCCTGATTGTGTGATCACAAGATCACAGAGGCACAACCTGAAGCAGGAGAGATCAAAAGACACAGACAAGGAAGCTGATGTAGTGTTATCTGAAACTTTCTTTGATCAGATAAGTGGAGCAGAGAAGGGGCAAATAGGTAAACATGCCAATATTTTTAGCTCTGCTAAGCTGATTGAACTACAGTAAAAAGATGAGGAATAAAAACAGTTATATCAAAAGGCATTTACAAAGAAAGAAAGTGAATGCATTCCTGTGTGTTATTACTTAACAAATGATGTCTTAATAAGGAAATGGAGACCATCACATACTCAAGCAGATGAGAAATGGGCAGAAATTCATCAAATTGTTTTGCCAGTAGGGTAAAGAAAGGAGGTGCTGTGAGCGGTGCATGAGCTACCACTTGGAGGTCATTTAGGAGTGAGGAAAACACAGGCTAAAATACAAAGACATTTTTACCGGCCTGGATTATACAAGGATGTAATTGAGTTTTGCCAGATGTGTCATACATGTCAGCTAATCGGAAAATCACAGGCAGTAATAACACCTGCACCTTTAATACCTACTCCAGCATTTGAGGAACCTTTCACAAGAGTCTTGATTGATTGCATAGGTCCCCAACCTCAAACAAAAAGTGGGAATAAGTATTTATTAACAATAATGGATGTGTCGACTATATTTCCATAGGCTATCCCATTACGCAACATCACAGCTAAAAGGGATGTAGAAGAAATACTTAATTTTTTTATATTAGATACAGACTACCAATAGTGATCCTGTCAGATCAAGGATCAAACTTCACATCCAAACTATTCAAGGAGGTTATGAATAACTTGGGAATAAAGCGATTCAAATCTTCTGCGTACCATCCGGAATCACCGGGAGTGCTAGAGAGGTGACATCAAACACTGAAGACCATGTTGAGGGCTTATGGTCAGGATTATCCAGGCGATTGGGAAAGGGAGTTCTGTTTGTACTTTTTGTGATCAGAGATTCACCGAAAGAATCAACCAAGTTCAGTCCATTTGAATTAATTTTGGGGCATGAAGTAAGAGGACCGTTAAAATTGATTAAGGAGAAATTAATTAGTCAGCATTCAGAGACCACCCATTTGGACTATGTGTCAAATTTTAGAGAACAATTAAATGGAGCTGGAGAACTGGCTGGGCAACATTTAAAGGTATCACAGCACACAACAAAACAGGAAGCCAATAAAAAATCACATTCGCAATTTTGTAATTGGGGAATAAGATATTGGTGTTACTTCCAGTAATAAGTGAGCCTTTAAAAGCAAGGTTTAGTGGACCTTGTCAAATTCAGAGGAAATTGAGTGAGGTGAACTGCTTGATAAGGACTCCAGACAGGAAGAAATCTCACAGAGTGTCGTGTGAATACGCTGAAAAGGTAATTTGATAGGGAAGGAAAGCAAGAGGAGAAGGTGTTAATGATTACAGCACAGAAGGAAGGACCATGTTCAGAGGATTCTGAATTGGACATTCCTCAAATCAAATCGGACAATGAAGAAGTTGTCAAAAATTGGTATAAATTATTGAGCTGCCTTCCACAAGAAAGTGGAAATGACCTGAAAGAGTTATTACTATCACAAGGGGAGATGTCCAGAAATAAACTGGAAAGTACAAACCTAATTGTGCATGATATAGATATAGGAGATGCTGTTCCAATTAAGCAACATCCGTATAGGCATAACCCTCTAAAATTGGCACAGGTTCAGGAGGAGATAGAGCGCATGCTCCAAGATGGCATAATCGAAGTGAGTTACAGTGACTGAAGCTCACCCATAGTCATGGTGCGAAAGCCAGATGTTACCCAACTGTTATGTGTGGACTATCACAAAGTCAATACTGTTACAAAGACTGATGCATATCCAATTCCACAGTTGGAGAACTGTGTTGAAAAAGTGGGACAAGCAACTTATATTTCTAAGTTGTACTTGCTCAGAGGCTACTAGGCGAAAGTGAGGACTGCAGATGCTGGAGATCAGAGTCAAGATTAGAGTGGTGCTGGAAATGCACAGCAGGTCAGACAGCATCTGAGGAGCAGGAAAATTGATGCTTTGGGCAAAAGCTTTTCATCAGGAATGAGGCTACTGGCAAGTACCTCTGTCAGGGAGAGCAAAGGCAATTTCGGTTTTGGTAACTCTGAATGGACTGTATCAGTTCAAAGTCATGCCATTTGGTATGAAAAATGCTCCAGCCACATTTCGGAGACTGACTAATAAGGTCATTGCTGGATTACCCAACTGTGTGGTGTATATCAATGACTCATGGAAGGAACAATTACAGCATTTATCGGACTTGTTCGCTCGACTTCGGAAGGCAGGCTTGGTGGCCCTTCCTGTGCCATGTTATTGAACACAGACAAATGGCCCCATGAGATGTGAAAACAAACGTAATTGAGGAATTTCCCACACTGTTGATGAAAAAAGCAGTACTACGGTTCCTGGGGTTGAGTGGATTTTACTGAAAGTTTTTGCCGAACTTTAGCACTCACTGAATTGTTAAAAAAGGGCAAGATGTTTCAGTGGACAGCAGGCTGTCAAAAGGCACTTGACAGCCTAAAATGTGTGTTAACCACTGCCCCAGTATTAGCCACACTGGATTACACAAAGCCTTTCAAGGTGGCTATCGATGCCAGTGATGTGGGTGTTGGTGTGGTGCTCCTGCAGGAGGATGACGAAGGAATAGAAAGACCCATTGGATATTTTTCCAGGAAATTGAACATTCGTCAACAGAAATATTTAATGGTGGAGAAAGAGACTTTAAGCTTGATGGTGACATTACAACATTTCAGTGTTTATGTTACCAGCAATGCATCTGAGACAAACATATACACTGATCACAACCATTGACATTTGTGGAAACATTTAAGGACAAAAACACCAGCCTGTTTGGATGGAGCTTGTTGTTGCAGCCGTTCAATGTGACAATTGTGCAGGTGGCAGGTCAGGGAAACGTGATTGGCGATGTGTTATCGAGTTTCAAACGAGATACGGAGGCATTCGGTGGTGGGTGTACCGCGGCCTGAATTTGCACAGGGTTGTGCATGTTTGCATGTTTATAGTTAGTATAGTGCATATGTGTGTTTAGACTACTAACTGGGTTTTACAAGGTTAAAAGTGAAGCCATCTTTTAGTATTGATGGTTCATTTTTTAAAGGGAGGAAGTGCCACTAAGCTAGTCCCTTTTTTTCTAAAAGCTGTCCCTTGGCTCAAGGACAGTGTGTCCTTGATTATTTTTAGAGGGGCAATAAACCGAGCCGGGCTCCGATCAGTCTGGTTTGGTACAGAGATGTAAAGGATTGAGAGGCCTTTTGTTAATATGTAAACAGATGAGATTTCAGGCCAAAGTGGTCATGTTTTAGAAGTGACCCATATGATGAAAGGGGAGTGGTCAACTCTCCAGCTGAGCTGGGCTGTTTTAATTCAGTCTTGAACTGGGAAGTTCAACAGGGAGCTGTGTGGAAACTCTCGCTCTCTTTCTGCCCTTCAACCTCAACCTATAAGCGTGTGTTCCATTTATACTGGGTTTTCAAGGGAGTCTGCTTATTGGGACTGGTGTGTATTTTTGGAACAGCATAATTAAGTCTCGTTGGATAGGCTGAATTCTGTAGAGATTCTTTATTCTGTTCTTTGTGTTTCATTGTATAATTTTGTGAATAAATGTTTTGTCTGTTTTAAAATCTAGTAGTCTACCTCGCTATCTTACACCGGGTAACTTTCACTGTACACTTACCGAAACAAATTGCAAAGTTAGGTCTGGGGCTGCCTGCTCCAGAATGTTTTGAGTTGTTTGGCCTCATCCATAACAATATGCAAGTGTGTAAACAAAAGGGTTATCTTACAACAGGTCATGTTTATGAGAAATATAGAAATATAGGAACTTTTATTTGCAAGGCTATTGTAAAAAATCCTTTACTATGAGGAAGATTTCTTTCTTCTGGAGGTGAGGTGTGATGAAATCCGTTTCCATCATTCCATAAAAATGTGACCTTTAGGGTCCATTCAGTTCGAAGAATGTGATAATTGACTGTTTTAAAATGTTATCAACATGCCATTCTGACAAGTAATAAATGAGGGGCTCATTGCGAAGTTTGGAGTTGGTCAGTCTGGGTGAACCGAAGTTGAGTTTAAAGTACACTGTGAGTGCAAGAAGGAGAGAAAGATGTAGACTCTGTGTAAGACATGCTATCGTTAACCAAGTGAACATAGCTGACCTCAGTGAGGAGTGAAGTGCAGCTGATGTCTCTGTGCAATTAGAACTCAGTGAATAGTTGCAGGATTTGGTGGGTAGCTCAGTGTTGGAGCCTGGATTCAGAAGAAGCCATGGGAGCTGCAAAAGTCAAAAGGCCTGTGTTGGGTGAAGCAGTGAGGGGTGTGGCCTTTGATTCTTCCCCACAGCTGGGGGTGTGGGGTATATCAGGGTGGAGGTGTGGGGTATTATGGTGGAGGTGTGGGATATTAGGGTGGAGGTGTGGGGTATATCAGGGTGGAGGTGTGGGGTATTATGGTGGAGGTGTGGGATATTAGGGTGGAGGTGTGTAGTATTTGGGTGAAAGTGTGGGGTATTAGGGTGGAGGTGTGGGATATCAGGGTGGAGGTGTGGAGTATATCAGGGTGGAGGTGTGGGGTAAATCAGGGTGGAGGTGTGGGGTATTAGGGTGGAGGTGTGAGGTATATCAGGGTGGAGGTGTGGGGTATATCAGGGTGGAGGTGTGGGGTATTAGGGTGGAGGTGTGGGGTATTAGGGTGGAGGTGTGGGGTATTAGGGTGGAGGTGTGGGGTATTAGGGTGGAGGTGTGGGGTATATCAGGGTGGAGGTGTGGGGTATTAGGGTGGAGGTGTGGGGTATTAGGGTGGAGGTGTGAGGTATATCAGGGTGGAGGTGTGGGGTATATCAGGGTGGAGGTGTGGGGTATTAGGGTGGAGGTGTGGGATATTAGGGTGGAGGTGTGGGATATTAGGGTGGAGGTACAGGGTATATCAGGGTGGAGGTGTGGGGTATTAGGGTGGAGGTGTGGGATATTAGGGTGGAGGTACAGGGTATATCAGGGTGGAGGTGTGGGGTATTAGGGTGGAGCTGTGGGGTATTATGGTGGAGGTGTGGGGTATTATGGTGGACGTGTGGGGTATATCAGGGTGGAGGTGTGGGGTATTATGGTGGAGGTGTGTAGTATTTGGGTGCAGGTGTGGGGTGTTTGGGTGGAGGTGTAGCGTATTAGGGTGGAGGTGTGGGGTAAATCAGGGTGGAGGTGTGGGGTATTATGGTGGACGTGTAGCATATTAGGGTGGAGGTGTGGGATATTAGGGTGGGGGTGTGGGGTATATCAGGATGGAGGTGTAGGGTATTATGGTGGAGGTGTGTAGTATTTGGGTGAAAGTGTGGGATATTAGGGTGGAGGTGTGGGGTATATCAGGGTGCAGGTGTGGGGTATTAGGGTGGAGGTGTGGGATATCAGGGTGGAGGTGTGGGGTATATCAGGGTGGAGGTGTGGGGTATATCAGGGTGGAGGTGTGGGGTATATCAGGGTGGAGGTGTGGGGTATATCAGGGTGGAGGTGTGGGGTATATCAGGGTTGAGGTGTGGGATATTAGGGTGGAGGTGTGGGATATTAGGGTGGAGCTGTGGGGTATATCAGGGTGGAGGTGTGGGGTATATCAGGGTTGAGGTGTGGGGTATTAGGGGTGAGATGTGGGGTATTAGGGTGGAGCTGTGGGGGATTAGGGTGGAGCTGTGAGGTATTAAGATGGAGGTGTGAGGTATATCCGGGTGAAGGTGTGGGGTATTAGGGGTGAGCTTTGGGGTATTAAGGTGGAGGTGTGGGGTATATCCGTGTGGAGGTGTGGGGTATTAGGGGTGAGCTTTGGGGTATTAAGGTGGAGGTGTGGGGTATATCCGTGTGGAGGTGTGGGGTATTAGGGGTGAGCTTTGGGGTATTAAGGTGGAGGTGTGGGGTATATCCGTGTGGAGGTGTGGGTATATCCGGGTGGAGGTGTGGGATATATCCAGGTGGAGGTGTGAGGTATTAGGGTGGAGGTGTGGGGTATATCCAGGTGGAGGTGTGGGATATATCCAGGTGGAGGTGTGAGGTATTAGGGTGGAGGTGTGGGGTATATCCAGGTGGAGGTGTGGGATATATCCAGGTGGAGGTGTGAGGTATTAGGGTGGAGGTGTGGGGTATATCCAGGTGGAGGTGTGGGGTATTAGGGTGGAGGTGTGGGGTATATCAGGCTCCTGTAGGATATTGGTCACTGTGGCTGCTTTCCTATGTCAACATTAATTTACATTGTGAGGGTGGATTATAGACTCTACTCATTTTGTTGCTGACTGCACATAAAAGCTGATGTTTGGATTTATTCACCCGTGTACCTGTGTGTGATATTGCCCGACTGGACAATGATGTAATGCAGGTCACCAGGTGGACATTAGCAGGGATTCAGCAATGAATGAACAAGCTCTCAGAAGGGACATTGTTAAGGACAGTTAAATTGTAGGCCTGGTGTTAAACAGTGGTGAGGGTGAGAGAATGGGCTTGCATACCTGATAATATGCTGAGTTTTACCACAGACAACGTGGCCTCATGATTGCTTTGCCAATATGTTTCTGGCAAAGGGCAAGGCCAGATTGCTAACACTGTAGCCTTGTAAAGATGGCTGTGGTATCAGGGGTGTTGGTCTTGCAGCAGATAACCAGTAAATGGTGAGTTCTTCCAGGAGGGGTGGCAGTAGAACTGGATAAGAGCTGGATAAGAAGATGCCACTGAAGGGGGCCTGTTCATTAATGAGGAAGTTTGGAGAGCAAGCTCACTCATCATCATGGAAAAAAAACCCCTCTGTGAAACTTGACAAAACTGACATCCAATAAAACTAAGATTCAGCACATAATCTCTAACTCACACTTCTCCAATTTCAAATACAGTTTCTGTAACCAATGCTCTGATCTGTTCTGTTAAACTGTCCATCTATCACACTTTATGATACCATGCTGCCATTGTAACTCACAGTTTTTAGAGGAATTGCTTCAAGTGTTTATCTACAGTCTGAGTCTGCTGCTTCTCAAATTCTAAATCAAGCTTATAGGAAGCAAGGAACATAGGAACAGGAGGAGGCCCCTCAGACCTATTCTACCATTCAATGAGATCATAGTTGACCTGAGCCTAACTCCACACGCCAGCCTTTGGCCCATATCCCTTAATACCTTAGCCTAACAAAAAACATTATCTATCTCAGATTTAAAATTAGTAACTGATCCAGCATCCATTGCCTTTTGTGGAATAGAGTTCCAGATCTCTCCCACCCTTTGTCTATAGAAGTGCTTCCTAACATCTCTCCTGAACAGTCTGGCCCTAACTATGTCCCCCAGTTTTAGAATCCCCAAACAGAGAAAATAGCCAGCAACCATCCCAAACGAAGCTGTATCAGAACACTATTCCAATGAGCCACCACACACTGCAGCACAGATGAACTTCGAAAAACAGAGGAGAACCACCTGTACAACGTATTCAAGAAGAACGGATACTCAAAAAATACAGTGCGCAGATTCCTCAAGAACAAACCACGACAAACAGAAACCCTAACCACCTTACCATACATCAAAGAAGTTTCAGAAATGACAGCCAGACTACTAAGACCCCTCGGAATCCTAGTAGCACACAAACCCACCAACACTCTCAAACAAAAACTAACAAACTTAAAAGACCCAGTACAACCCATGGACAAAACCAACGTCGTCTACAAAATTTCATGCAAGGACTGCCACAAACACTACGTAGGTCAAACAGGAAGAAAGTTAGCCACCAGGATACACGAACACCAGCTAGCCACAAAAAGACACGACCCTCTCTCCCACGTAGCCCTACACACAGAGGAATAAAACAACCATTTTGACTGGGACAACACATCTATCCTGGGACAGGCTAAGCAAAGACATGCCAGAGAATTCCTAGAGGCCTGGCACTCCAACCACAACGCCATAAACAAACACATAGATCTAGATACCATCTATCAACCCCTCAGAAAACGAACAGGAAATGACATCACCACAAACCCCAGGAACCCCATCCCGGACAAACATATAAATAGAAAACAGGAGACAACAGCTTCGCTTCACTTGGAGGTCGCCACTGATGATGTTACCTAGCCAGGTAATGAAACGTCTGGATATCAAACCTACAGCTCAGCGAGCAAACCTACACCCTAAACCTCAACCTGAGCTACAAACCTTGCAAAAATAGCTTATCTTTGGAAAAGAGCGAACTTATTAGGAAGAGTCAGCATGGCTTTGTGTGAGGAAAGATCTTGTCTCACAAATTTGATTGAGTTTTTTGAGGAAGTGACAAATATGATTGATGAGATTACAGCAGTAGATGTTGTCTACATGGTCTTTTCTAAAGTGTTTGACAAGGTTCCTGATGTCGCCTGGTCCAGAAGATTAAGTCGTATGGGATCCACTATGAGTTGGTCAATTGGATACAAAATTGGCATGGCCAAAGAAGACAGAGAATAGCTGTGGAGGGGTCTTTTGCTGACGGTAGGCTGCGACAAGTGGTGGATCAGTGCTGGAAACTCTGTTGTTTGTAATAAACATAAAGGATTTCAAAGAAAATATAAGTCGTCTGATTGGTAAGTTTGCAGACAACACAAAAATTGGTTATTTCTGTACCTATTTGTGGCATTTTAAAAATCTATGCACCTGAATCCCCAAAAGAAGTTGAAAGAGGCAACCACTATATTTGACTTCATACCATCCAGAAGGTACCTTGACCCTATCCTCTTGCAGTCGAAATTGGATAACGTCATGCTTGATTGGATTGAACTTCATCTGCCTGAGTTTTGCCCATTCACTTAGTCTATCAATATCTCTTTGTAATTTTATGCTATCATCTACACTGTCTTCAATGCCACCTAACTTTGTGTCATCAGCAACTTTGGATATCTGACTTTCTATGTGTTTTTATACCCAATTATGATTAAGAACTAGAATCTCCACAGTGTGGAAACAGGCCCTTCGGCCCAACAAGTCCACACCTACCCTCTGAAGAGTATCCCACCCAGACCCATTTCCCTACCCTATACTTACCCCTGACTAATGCACCTAGCCTACACATTCCTGAACACAATGGGCAATTCAACTAACCTGCACACCTTTGGATTGTGGGAGGAAACCTGAGCACCCAGAGGGAACCCTACAGACACGGGGAGAATGTACAATCTCCACAAAGGCCGTCACCCGAGGCTGGAATTGAACCCGGGTCCCTGGAGATGTGAAGCAGCGGTGCTAACCACTGAGTCACCTTGTGGGGTACCTCTGGTCACTTCCTGCCAATTGGAGATATACTCATTATCCCTACTTTCTGTTGTCTACCACTCAACCAATTTCCTAGCCATGTCAGTAACTTGCCATCAGTTCCACGGACTGATCTTTATGGACTTCAGTAAGATGTTCGACAAGGTTCCCCATGGGAGACTGGTTACCGAAGTTAGATCTCGTGGAATACAGGGAGAACTAGCCATTTGGGTACAGAACTGGCTCAAATGTAGAAGACAAGAGGGTGGTGGTGGAGGGTTGATTTTCAGATTGGAGGCCTGTGACCAGTGGCATGTCACAAGGATCGGTGCTGGGTCCTCTACTTTTCATCATTTATATAAATGATTTGGATGTGAACATAGGAGGTATGGTTAGTAAGTTTGCAGATGACACCTAAACTGGAGGTGTAGTGGACAGCGAAGAAGGTTACCTCAGATTACAACAGGATCTTGATCAGATGGACCAATGGGCTGAGAAGTGGCAGATGGAGTTTAATTTAGATAAATGTGAGGTGCTGCATTTTGAGAAAACAAATCTTAGCAGGGCTTATACACTTAATGGTAAGGTCCTAGGGAGTGTTGCTGAACAAAGAGACCTTGGAGTGCAGGTTCATAGCTCCTTGAAACTTGAGTCGCAGGTCGATAGCGTAGTGAGGAAGGCATTTGGTATGCTTTCTTTTAATGCTCTGAGTCTGAATACAGGAGTTGGGAGGTCATGTTACAGCTGTTCAGGACTTTTGGAATATTGCTTGCAATTCTGGTCTCCTTCCTTTCGGAAGGATATTGTGAAACTTGAAAGGGTTCAGAAAAGATTTACAAGGATGTTGCCAGGATTGGAGGATTTGAGCTACAGGGAGAGGTTGAATAGGTTGGGTCTGTTTTCCCAGGAGCATCAGAGGCTGAAGGGTGACCTCATAGAGGTTTATAAAATCATGAGGGACATGGATAGGGTAAATAGACAAAGTCATTTCCCTGTGGTGGAGGAGTCCAGAACTAGAGGGCATAGGTTTAGGGTGAGAAGGGAAAGATTTAAAAGAGACCTAAGGGGCAACATTTTCACGCAGAGCATGGTATGTGTATGGAATGAGCTGCCAGAGGAAGTGGTAGAGGCTGGTACAATTGCAACATTTAAAAGGCATCTGGATGGGTATATGTATAGGAATGTTTGTGCGAAGATTTGTAGCTCGGGTGCTCGTTGCTGTGGTTCTGTTCGCCGAGCTGAACAGCTCGGTGAACAGAACCATAGCATGTATAGGAAAGATTTGGAGGGATATGGGCTGGCAGGTGGGACTAGATTGGGTTGGGATATCTGGTCGGCATGGACGAGTTGGGCCGAAGGGTCTGTTTCCGTGCTGTACACTTCTATGATAAGGAAATAGCAGGAGAACTTAACAAGTACTTTGCGTCAGTTTTCACAGTGGAAGACATGAGTAATATCCCAAAAATTAAAGGGTGTCACGGGGCTGAGTTGAGTATGGTTGCCATTACAAAAGAGATAGTGCTAGAAAAGTTAAAAAGTCTCAAAATTGATAAATCTCCTGGCCCCGATGGAATACACCCTAGAGTTCTGAGAGAGGTGGCTGAGGAAATAGCAGAGGCATTGGTTGAGATCTTTCAAGAGTCACTGGAGTCAGGAAAGGTCCCGGATGATTGGAAGATGGCTGTTGTAACCCCCTTGTTCAAGAAAGGATCAAGGCAAAAGATGGAAAATTATAGGCCAATCAGCTTAACCTCGGTTGTTGGTAAAATTCTAGAATCCATCATTAAGGATGAGCTTTCTAAATTCTTGGAAGAGCAGAGTCTGATTAGAACAAGTCAACATGGATTTAGTAAAGGGAGGTCATGCCTGACAAACCTGTTGGAATTTTTTGAAGAGGTAACAAGTAGGTTAGACCAGGGCAACCCAGTGGATGTGGTCTATCTAGACTTTCAAAAGGCCTTTGATAAGGTGCCACACGGGAGGCTGCTGAGCAAGATGAGGGCCCGTGGTGTTCGAGGTGAGCTGCTGGGATGGATTGAGGATTGGCTGTCTAACAGAAGGCAGAGAGTTGGGATAAAAGGTTCTTTTTCAGAATGGCAGCCGGTGACGAACGGTGTCCCGCAGGGTTCGGTGCTGGGGCCACAGCTGTTCGCATTATATATTAATGATTTGGATGAGGGAACCGGGGGCATTCTAGCGAAGTTTGCCAATGATACGAAGTTAGGTGGACAGGCAGGTAGTACTGAGGAAGTGGGGAGGCTACAGAAGGATCTAGACAGGTTGGGAGAGTGGTCCAGGAAATGGCTGATGGAATTTAACGTGAGCAAGTGTGAGGTCTTGCACTTTGGCAAAAAGAATAAAAGCATAGACTACTTTTTAAATGGTGAGAAAATTAATAAAGCCAAAGCACAAAGGGATCTGGGAGTGCTAGTCGAGGATTCTCTAAAGGTAAACATGCAGGTTGAGTCCGTGATTAAGAAAGCGAATGCAATGTTGTCTCTTATCTCAAGAGGGTTGGAATATAAAAGCAGAGATGTACTACTAAGACTTTATAAAGCTCTGGTTAGGCCCCATTTGGAGTACTGTGTCCAGTTTTGGTCCCCACACCTCAGGAAGGACATACTGGCACTGGAACGTGTCCAGCGGAGATTCACACGGATGATCCCTGGAATGACAGGTCTAACATATGAGGAACGGCTGAGGATACTGGGATTGTATTCGTTGGAGTTTAGAAGATTAAGGGGAGACTTAATAGAGACGTACAAAATAATACATGGCTTGGAAAAGGTGGATGCTAGGAAATTGTTTCCGTTAGACGAGGAGACTAGGACCCGTGGACACAGCCTTAGAATTAGAGGGGGTCATTTCAGAACAGAAATGCGGAGACATTTCTTCAGCCAGAGAGTGGTGGGCTTGTGGAATTCATTGCCACGGAGTGCAGTGGAAGCCGGGACGCTAAATGTCTTCAAGGCCGAGATTGATAGATTCTTGTTGTCTAGAGGAATTAAGGGCTACGGGGAGAACGCTGGTAAGTGGAGCTGAAATGCGCATCAGCCATGATTGAATGGCGGAGTGGACTCGATGGGCCGAATGGCCTTACTTCCATTCCTATGTCTTATGGTCTTATGGTCTTATGGACTCTATTGCTTCTACTTTAGTTAACAGGCTTTGATGTAGGACTTTATCAAATGCCTTCAGGAAGTCCATATAAGCAACATTCATCGAGAGTCCCTATCCATTATCTTACACATCTTTTCAAACAACTCAATGTGGTTTGTCAGGGATATCCTAACTCTCATGAATCCATAATGGCTTTCCCTTGTTACCTGAAAACATTCAAGGTGTTCAGTAACAACTTTCTTTGATAATAGACTCCAACAATTACCCCACTACAGTTATTAGGATCTGAGATTGGCACAAAGTGACTTGGTCATTACTCTTCATACAGAATTGGTCAGTGATTTAATTTGTGGTTCTATCTCATCTCAGTCACTTGAACAGCATTCAACTCTCTTCACTGACTCCTTCACCCGACACACAGTGATTATCGTCATTGGGAATATTGCTAGTACTCCCATCTCAAACACTAATCCTAACCCTAACCCTAACCCAAACTCTAATCCAAACACTAACCAAAACCACATCCCTAACCCAAACCCAAACTCTAACCCAAACCCTAATCCTAACCCTAACCCAAACCCAAACTCTAACCCAAATACTAACTCTAACCCAAACCCGAACTCTAATCTACACATGAGCCCTAACTCTATCCCAAACCGAAACCCTAACCCTAATCCTAACCCTCACCTTAACCCTAAGCCTAACTTTCTACCTAACCCTAACCCTAACACTCACAACTAAGGCTAACCCTTACCCAAACACTAACCGTAACCCTATCCTAAACCCAAACCTTAACCCACACCCTAACCCTAAGCCTAATTTTCTGCCAAACCCTAACCCTAACATTCACACTAACCCTAACCCTAATCCTAACCATAACTCTAAACCTAACCCTAACTTTCTCCCAGAGCCTAACCCAAACTCTAACACTAACACTAACCAGTCAGTTGGTCAGGGTACTTGTGTGGGTGTGCATATACTCATCTCCATTAAAACAAGGCATCGAGCAATTTCATCATTAACAGGAGCTTACTTTATTAGCTACAACTTAATTGCATTGAAGTACTTTAGTTTATAAAATCATGAGGAGCATGGATGGGATAAATAGACAAAGTATTTTCACTGGGTTGGGAGAGTCCAGAACTAGAGGGCATGGGTGTGGGGTGAAAGGGGAAATATGTAAAAGAGACCTAAGGGGCAACTTTTTCACTCAGAGGGTGGTACATGCATGGAATGAGCTTCCAGAGGAAGTGGTGGAGGCTGGTATAATTGCAACATTTAAAAGACATCTGGATGAGTATGCGAATGGGAAGGGTTTGGAGAGATATGGGGCAGGTGCTGGCAGGTGGGACGAGATTGGGTTGGGATATCTGGTCGGCATGGACTGGTTGGACTGAAAGGTCTGTTTCCATGCAGTACATCCCTATGACTCTATGACTCTATTGTGCTGCTAAACACATCATGCTTGCCTCCTTTAAACTGCCCCCACTCAAGACCCAGGTATTTCACATGTCCATTCTGGGAAAAAGACTCCAACTATCCACTCTATCCATTCCTCACATAGTTTTCTATTTGGTCAGCCCTTAGCCTCTAGCAAAAGCAGCTCAAGTTTGTCCAAACTGTTCTTTGATCTAATACATTCAAATCAAGCCAACATCCCTGTAAACCTCTCTTGCACCTTATCCAAAGCCTGATGTCTTTCTATCTTTCTCCCCTTCTCTGTCTGTCTTTAAATCTTTCCATCACATTACAGATGACATATTTAAAAATCAAAACTCTTCAGAAACTGCAAACTGCCACCATGCTACCATGGTTTTAGATATAATATAATGGAAGATGTGTGATTTCTATCTATATTATTTTAGAGATCAGAGTTTGAACAAGTAGCATGTGGGTCCAGTCTCTATCTATGAAGGGTTTAATAATTAATTTCTAAGTATTTCCATAGCCATGGTGATTTCTTTAAAACACAGTTTGAGTGAAATTTCCTGGAGGGTAATGGGGTTTTGTTGTCGTTTGGTGAGTTTTACAAGTGAACAGAGTAAACAGTTAATGACATCGAACAGTATAGCACAGTGAAGGCCTTTCGGTCCGTGATGTTGTGCTGACCTTGTATCCTACTCTAAGATCAGACTAACCTACATACGCTACATTTTACTATCCATGTGCCTATCCAAGAGTCATTTAAATGTCCCCAATGTATCTGACTCTACTACCAATGCTAGCAGTATATTCCACACACCCACCACTCTCTGTGTAAAGAACCGACCTCTGACATCTCCCCTAAACCTTCCTCCAATCACCTTAAAATTACATCCCCTCACATTAGCCATTTCCACCCTGGGAAAATGCCACTGGCTATTTAATCTACCTACACTTCGCATCATTCTGTACACCACTATCAAGTCACCTCTCACCCTTCTTCGCTCCAATGAGAAAAACTCCAGCTCCCTCAACCTCTCTTCATAAGACATGCCCTCCAGTCCAGGCAGCATCCTGATAAATCTTCTCTGCACTCTCTCTAAAGCTTCCACATCTTTCCTCTAATGAGGCAGCCAGAACTGAAGACAATATTCCGAGTGTAGTTTAACCAGGGCTTTATAGAGCTCCAGGCTAATCTTGCAGTTCTTAAACTCAATCCCCATGTGAATGAAAGCCAACACACCATATGCCTTCTTAACAATCCTATCAACTTGGGTGGCAACTTTAAAGGATCTATGGACATGGACCCCAAGCCCTCTCTGTTCCTCTATACTGTCAAGAATCCTGACTTTAACTCTCATGCAAATTTGACCTTCCAAACTGAATCACTTCACATTACTCAAGGTTGAACTCCATCTGCCAGTTATCAGCCCAGCTCTGCATCCTGTTGTTGTCCCATTGCAAACTACAACTGCCCTCCACACTATCCACCACTCCAATAACCTTTGCGTCATTGGAAAACTTACTAAACCACCCTTCCAGTTCCACATCCACATTTATAAAAATCACAAAGAGCAGAGGTCCCAGAACTGATCCCTGTGGGACACCACTGGTCACCAAGCTGCAGGCTGAATATTTTCCATCTACTACCACCCTCTATCTTCAATTGGCCAGCTAATTCTATATCCAGATAGCCAAATTTCCCTGAATTCCATGTCTCTTTACTTTCTGGATGAGCCTACCATGGGGAACCTGATCAGATGCCTTGCTAAAATCCATATACACCACATCCACTGCTCTACCTTCATCAATGTGTTTTGTCACATCTTCAAAGAATTCAATAAGGTTTGTGAGGCATGATCTGCCCCTCACAAAGCCATGCTGACTATTTCTAGTCAAGCAATGCTTTTCCAAATAATTATAAATCCTGTCTCTCAGAATCCTCTTCAATAATTTGTCCACTACCAATGTAAGACTGACAGGTCTGTAATTCTTATTCTTTTTGAACAAAGGAATAACATTTGCCATCCTCAAATCATCTGGTACTAATCCAGTGGATAGTGGTGAAGCAAAGCTCATCACCAAAGGCGCAGCAATCTCTTGGTCATATCCCATCTGGCCCAGGGGTCTTATCTATCCTCATATTTTTCAAACTTTCCGGCACATCCTCCTTCTTAACATCAACCTCCTCAACGATATCAGCCTATTTCTTGCTGTCCTCACAAACTATAAGGTCCCCCTCAGTAGTGAAAACTGAAGCAAAGTATTCATTAAGGACTTCCCCTACCTCCTCCAACTCCAGGCACATGTTCCCTCCATTATCCTTGATCAGCTCTATATTTATTCTGGCCACCTTTTTGTTCCTCACATAAGTGTAGAATGCCTTAGGGTTTTCTTTAATCCTACCCACCAAGGTATTCTCATGCCCACTCCTAGCTCTCCTAAATCTATTCTTCAGTTCCTTGCTGGCTACCTTGTGACCCTCTAGAGCCCTGTCTGATCCTTACTCCCTCCACCTTAAGTAAGCTTCCTTCTTCCTCTGGACTAGATGTTCCACATCTCTTGTCATACAAAGTTCCTTCACCCTACCACCCCTTCCTTACCTCAGTGGGACGAACCTCAGACAAAGTGCTCCCTAAATAATCCCCACATTTCTGTCATGCATTTCCCTGACAACATCTGTTTTCAATTTATGCTCCACAGTTCCTGCCTAATAGCATCGTAATTCCCCCTCCCCTAAATAAATACTTTTCCATACCCTCTATTCCTATACCTCTCCATGACTATCGTAAAGGTCTGGGAGTTGTGATCACTATCGCTAAAATGGTCTCCCACCGAGAGATCTGACACCCAGCCTGGTTCATTGTCAAGCACCAAATCCAATATGGCCTCCCCTCCAGCCAGCCTACATACATATTGAGTCAGGAATCCTTCCTGGACACACCTGACAAAATCAGCTCTATCCAAACTATTTGCACTAGGGAGGTTCCAATCAATATTAGGGAAGTTGAAATCACCCATGACAACAACCCTGTTATGTCTGCATTTTTCCAAAATCTGCCTCACAATCTGCTCCTCAGTGTCTCTGTTGCTTTGTGAGCGTCTATAGAAATCTCGCAATAAAGTGACTGTTCCTTTCCTGTTTCTGGCTTACATCCATCATGACTCAGTAGATAGCATGGTGGCACGGTGGCTCAGTGGTCAGCACTGCTGCCTCAGCGCCAGGGACCCAGGTTTGATTTCAACCTCAGGCAACTCTCTGTGTGGAATTTACACGTTCTCCCCATGTCTGTGTGGATTTCCTCCTGGTGCTCAGGTTTCCTCCCACAGTCCAAAGATGCGCAGGTTAGGTGAATTGGCCATGCTAAATTGCCCGTAGTGTTCAGGGATGTCTAGGTTAGGTGCATTTGTCTGGGGAAAATAGGATAGTGGGGTAGGGGAATGGCTCTGGGAGAATCGGTATGGACTTGTTGGGCAGAAGGACCTGTTTCCACAGTGTTGTGATTCTATTCTAAACTCTCCTCGACGATCTCCCTCTCTGCAGCTATGATGCTATGTCGAGAGTATGGTGCTGGAAAGCACATCCGAGGAGCAGAAAGATCGACATTTTGGGCAAAAGCCCTTCATCAGGAATATGATCATAATTCGCTGTAATACTATCCCTGATTAGCAATGCTACTCCCCCACCTCTCTTACCTCCTACCATTCATTTTGAAACATCTAAATTCTGGAACATCCAACAAATATTCCTATCCATGTGATATCCAAATCTCCGTAATGGCCACAGCATCATAGCTCCAAGTACTGATCCATGTTCTACATTCATCACCTAGACATACTTCAAACCATCACACTGAATGCAACTTTGCCCTATCAATTGTCTATCCTTCCTCACAGACTCTCTGTATGCTGTTTCTGCCTGTTTACCAGCTACCCCGTCCTCTGATCTGTAGCTCCGGTTCCCATCCCCCTGCCAAACTAGTTTAGACCCTCCTAAAGCGCTCTAGTAAACCTCCCGCCCAGAATATTGATAGCCCTCCATTTCAGGTGCAATTCATCCTCCTTGTACAGGTCCCACCTTCCCCAGAAGGTATCCCAATGATCCACATTTCTGCAGCCTCCCCCTCCTACACCAGCTCTGCAGCCATATGTTCAGCTGCACTTGCTCTCTGTTCCTGGCCTCACTAACCGGTGGCACCAGTCATTGTGTATTAGTCGGATCTGTTTTTTTTTGGTGTAAGGAAGAGTCCCGTAACTTGAAGAAAGACCTTTTGGTTTCTGTTTTGCAGAAGTGTTTGCTGACATTTGATGTATAAGACATTTGTTTTTAAAGAAAGGAGGTTGCTTTGGTTACCCTAATGTAAGAGATTTTACTTAAACCTTCCAGGCCAGAAATAGTTGGTTAAAACCCTGAAGGAGGTATTTGAAGCTGAGAAAGTTTAAACACTATTGTAAGAGGCCATACAGTCATAGAGATGTGCAGCACGTAAACAGACCCTTCAGTCCAACTTGTCCATGCCAACCACATATCCCAAATTAATCTAATTCCATTTGCCAGCATTTGGCCCATATCCCTCTAAACCCTTCCTATTCATATACTCACCCAGATGTCTTTTAAATGTTGTAATTGTACCAGCCTCCACCACTTCCTCTATCAGCTTATTCCATACATGCACCACACTTGGCATGAAAAGTATCCCCTTAGTATCTTTCAAAGTTTTCCCCCCTCACCCTAAATCTCTGCCCTGTAGTTCTGAATTCATTCACCTCAAGTAAAAGACTTTGTCTATTTAGCCTATCCATGCCCCTCATGGTTTATAAACCTCAATAAGGTCACCCCTCAGCCTCTGGGGAAACAGCCCCAGCCTAATCTCAAGTAAGATTCTCAAGACTGGAATTGAAGCCTCAAGTTATACACAGTCTTAGTAGATGTGAAATAGGAGGGAGCTCCCTCTGGTGTGAGTACTGTGAGGGAGTGCTATTGGGATTAATGGGACTGTATTTCACCATATGTTTGAAATCTTGTATTGTAAGCAAATAATCTATTTATTTTTCTTTATTTAATTTGTGTAATAAACATTTTTTGTTAAAATCAAATATACAGCATCATGTACTTCAGTGAAAAACCACCTTTGTTAAAACAAAAAAGGAAAATCTATGATCTATCAAGCCAGATTTCAGACTGGGACCCCAAATGTCAAGTAATAACATCAGGTGGGATCATGCCAACAAGTATATCCATAACACACAATGATTGGTGAAAGAGGAAAGGGCCTTCTTTCTTTGAAGATAAGGTTGTAAAACGATAGATCTACTGGGTGGGCAAGTAAAGTGCAACTAAGCTCTATCTTGCTGTTTCTAACTGCTGGCGGGTCATGGGACCAATATTATATCCTGCAAAGGCAGATACAGATTGGCAATATTTCAGGATATGCATCCTGAAAATTGTGTGCACATCATATCACATCAGTGAGGTACCATGTCCATGGAAGGGTAAATAGGCAAGGAGAAACCAACATATCCAAATGTAGTACCATTCATTGTTTCCACTATATTTGCATTTAATATGTATCAATTGATTGAGTTCCTATTGTTGGAAGAAAACTTAATAAATTTCAGAATAATGTAATAGCTCACATTCTATTTAATCTTCGATAGTGTGCAAACATAATGTAGAAGAGAGTGGTTCTGGAAAAGCACAGCAGGTCAGGCAGCATCTGAGGAGCAGGAGAATAGACAGAAATTCTTGATGAAGGGCTTATGCTCGAAACATCGACTCTCCTGCTTCTCAGATGCTGCCTGACCTGCTGTGCTTTTCCAGCACCACACTCTTTGACTCTGATCTCCAGCATCTGCAGTCCTCACTTTCTCCCTGCAAACATTTTCTGTTTCACAGAACAAATATCCAAGTATTTCAATGCAGTTAAATTGTAGCTAATAAAGCAAGCTCCTTTAAATAATGAAAGTGCTCAATGACTTCTTTTAAAAGAGATAAGTATGTATGCACATGCACGCACGCATGCACACACACATAGACATGCACACACACTCATATAAACACAAACACAACACCCAATCCTGAAGAAGGGCTTATGCCCGAAACGTCGATTCTCCTTCTCCTTTGATGCTGTCTGACCTGTTGCGCTTTTCCAGCAACACATTTTTAAGCACAACACTCAATCACACATACACATGACACAGAAGAGCACAAACTGACACAAATTCTTACACACAACATACATGTGCACACTAACACAAAACATGCACACCAACACATACACAAACATAGTTATTAAATAATAATGTGGAGAAACTATATTTGTACACCTTGATGATCTTAAAGTCATAGAGTCATAGAGACGTACAGCACCGAAACAGACCCTTCGGTCCAACTCGTTCATGCCAACCGGATATCCCAACCCAATCTAGTCCCAATTAGTGCCCGGCCCATATCCATCCAAACCCTTCCTATTCATGTACCCATCCAGATGCCTTTTAAATGTTGTAATTGTATCAGTCTCCACTGCTTCCTCTGGCAGCTCATTCCATACACACACCATCCTCTGTGTGAAAACGTTTCCCTTAAGTCTTTTTTATATCTTTCCCCTCTCACCCTAAACCTATACCCTCTATTTGCCTATTTATCCTATCCATGCCCCTCATAATTTTGTAAACCTCTATAAGGTCACCCCTCAGCCTCTGACGCTCCAGGGAAGACAGCCCCACCTGAATCAACCTTTCCCTATAACTCAAACCCTCCAACCCTGGCAACATCCTTGTAAATCTTTTCTGAACCTTTTCAAGTTTCACAACATTTTTCCGCGAGGAAGGACATCAGAATTGCACGCAATATTCCAACAATAGCCTAACCAATATCCTGTACAGCCACAACATGACCTCCCAACTCCTGTACTCAATACTCTGACCAATAAAGGAAAACATAGCAAACGACTTCACAGGCTATACACAACCTCATCACCTCAGGAGATCTCCCACCCACAGCTTCCAACCTCGTAGTTCAGGAACACCTCACCGCCCGATTCTACCTCCTTCCCAAGATCCACAAGCCTGACCACCCCAGCCAACCCATCATCTCAGCCTGCTCCTGCCCCCCCCAACTCATCTCCAACTACCACGACACTGTCCTATCGCCCTAGTCCAGGAACACCCCACATACATTTGGGACACCAATCACACCCTCCACCTCCTCCAAGACTTCTGTTTCCCTGGTCACCAACGCCTCATCTTCACCATGGATATCCAATCTCTCTACACCTCCATCCACCATGACCAGGGCCTCCAAGCCCTCCTTTTCTTCCTCTCCCAACGTCCCCACCAGTACGCTTCCACTGACACTCTCTTCATTTGGCCGAACTGGTCCTCACCCTTAACAATTTCTCCTTTGAATCCTCCTACTTCCTCCAGACCAAAGAGGTAGCCATGGGCACACGTATGGGCCCCAGCTATGCCTGTCTCTTTGTCGGCTACGTAGAACAGTCCATCTTCCATAGTTACACCGGCACCACTCCCCACGTCTTCCTCCGCTACATTGATGACTGCATTGGCGCCACCTCGTGCTCCCGCGAGGAGGTTGAGCAATTCATCAACTTCACCAACACATTCCACCCTGACCTTAAATTACCTGGACCATCTCTGACACCTCCCTCCCCTTCCTGAACCTCTCCATCTCCATTAATGACAACCGACTTGACACTGACATTTTTTACAAACCCACCGACTCCCACAGCTACCTGGATTACACCTCTTCCCACCCTATCTCTTGCAAAAATGCCATCCCGTATTCCCAATTCCTCCACCTCCGCCATATCTCCTCCCAGGAGGACCAGTTCCACCACAGAACACACCAGATGGCCTCCTTCTTTAGAGACTGCAATTTCCCTTCCTACCTGGTTGAAGATGCCCTCCAACGCATCATATCCACATCCCGCACCTCCACCCTCAAATGCCACCCCTCCAACCGTAACAGGAACAGGACCACCCCCAGTCCTCACCTTCCACCCTGCCAACCTTCGCGTAAACCGCATCATCCACCAACATTTCCACCACCAAAAGCAGACCCCATCACCAGGGATATATTTCCCTCCCCACCCCTTCAGCTTTCCAGAAAGACCGTTCACTCTGTGACTACCTGGTCAGTCCATGTCCCCCAACAACCCACCCTCCTCTCCTGGCACCCTCCCCTGCCACCGCAGGAATTGTAAAACCAGTGCCCACACCTCCTCCCTCACCTTCATCCAAGACCCCAAAGGAGCCTTCAACATCCATCAAGGTTTCACCTGCACATCCATCAATATCATTTATTGTATCCGTTGCTCCCGATGCGGCCTCCTCTACATTGGGGAGACTGGGCGCCTCCTCGCAGAGCACTTTAGGGAACATCTCTGAGACTCCCGCACCAATCAGCCACACCGCCCCGTGGCCCAACATTTCAACTCCCCCTCCCATTCTGCCGAGGACATGCAGGTCCTGGGCCTCCTCCAACGCCGCCCCCTCACCACCCGACACCTAGAGGAAGAACGCCTCATCTTCCGCCTCGGAATCCTCCAACCCCAGGGCATCAATGTGGACTACACCAGTTTCCTCATTTCTCCTCACCCCACCTTACCCCAGTTCCAAACTTCCAGCTCAGCACCGTCCTCATGACCTGCCCTACCTTTCAATCTTCCCTCCCATCTATCCACTCCACCCTCCTTTCTGATCTTTCACCCCTTCCTCCATCCACCTATTGCGCTCTCAAATACCTTCACCCCCTCCCATTTATCTCTCCACCCCCGAGATTTCCAGCCTCATTTCTGATGAAGGGCACCTACCCGAAACGTCGATTTTCTTGCTCCTCAGATGCTGCCTGACCTGCTGTGTTTTTCCAGCACCATTCTGATCTTGACTCTAACCTCCAGCATCTGCAGTCCTCACTTTCTCCTTTCTCACTATCCTATCTACCTGTGACTCAACCTTCAAGGAGCTATGAAACTGCATTCCAAGGTCTCTTTGTTCAGCAACACTCCCTAGGACCTTACCATTAAGTGTATATATCCTGCTAAGATTTGCTTTCCCAAAATGCAACACCTCGCATTTATCTAAATTAAACTCCATCTGCCACTCCTCAGCCCATCTGATCAAGAATAAGATCCAAATGCACAACCAGTCTGGAATTTTATTATTTGATTCAAACATGCATGTTAACATGTTGTGTAAACAATAATACATTGTAAAATCCTTGATAGCATCGTACATCAAGAATCAGAGGAAAACAATTCCTACAGTTTGTCCCTTAAAGGAGTTCATGTTGTGTATTAACTTTAGATTAACTGCAAGTTCATTTTGTATTATTGTACATTAGAGTGTTGAATAAGTACTGAAGTAGCTTGCCAAGAAATGTTATGCTTGAATTAGAAGTACCATAAAATTCAATTTGCAAATTATTAAACAACCCATTTAATTATTAACTCAGCAATTCAGTCTAAACAAAAATAATAGAGGCCACTTAAAGAGAGTGTACATAAGACCGAAAACTGCAGTACCAGCTCCAAATTAGATTTCACAGTTGAGTGATTGTACTTTACACAATAACTGTTAATACAAAACAAAATGGAAGGACATTTTATGCTTACAACAATATTATAAACTGAATTCATTTCTGCCTGACTTCAGGACTGTTGTTTTATGTATTTATGCCCACCTTAAATTTCCACGAGTGATCTGTCAGGGCAAGGCATGGATAAAGTGTGCATTTAATCAAAATGAGCTTGAACATATACATTCCTGATGAAGGGTTCATGTCCAAAACGTCGATTCTCCTGCTCCTCGGATGCTGCCTGACCTGCTGTGCTTTTCCAGCACCACACTCTCGGCTCTGATCTCGAGCATCTGCAGTCCTCACGTTCTTTATATATACACAAACTTCAAATATCAGGATTTGTCCACACAACACTCTCAGCTCGTCCCATCATTTTGATCGATTTTTTGGAACTGTGCTGTTTAAACACATCATATTCTTCTTATAAATTACTATAATATCCACACATTTTTGAATTTGCTCATGGGAAAAGAATATCACTGCCCATCCTTAGTTGCCCTTGAGAAGGTGAGGCTGAGCTGCTTTTTGAATCACTGTAGTCCATGTGCTGTAGGTTGACTCACAATGCCCTTAGGGAGAGAATTCCAGGATTTTGACTCATTGACAGTGAAGGAACGGCGATATATTTCCAGTCAGGATGGTGAGTGGCTTGGAGCGGATTTTTAAGGAGTGATGTTCGCATGTATCTGCAGCCCTTGTCCTTCTAGATGGAAGTGCTCCTCGGTTTGGAAGCAGATAGTACACACTGCAACCACTGAGTGTTGGTGGGGGAGAGAGTGGATGCTTATGGTTGTGATGCCAATTAAGAGAATTGCTTGTTCCTGGACAGTGTCAAGCTTCTTGAGTGTTGTTAGAGCTACACTACACCTATTCGGCAAATGGGGAGTATTCCATCACAATCCTGACTTGTGCCTTGTAAGTGGACAGCCTTTGGGGAGTGACAATAGACAACAGGTGCAGGAGTAGGTTATTCTGCCCTTCGAACCAGCACCACTATACATTATGATCATGGCTGATCATCCTCAATCAGTATCCTGTTCCTGCCTAATCCCCATAACCCTTGATTCCACTATCCTTAAGAGCTCTATCCAACTCTTTCTTGAAAGTATCCAGAGACTTGGTCACCACAGCCTTCTGGGGCAGAGCATTCCATACACCCACCACTCTCTGGGTGAAGAGGTTACTCCTCAACTTTGTTCTAAATGGCCTACTCCTTATTTTTAAACTGTGTGCTCTGGTTCGGCACTCACCCATCAGCAGAAACCTGTTTCTTGCCTCCACAGTATCCAATCCTTTAATAATCTTATACCTCTCAATCAGATCCCATCTCAGTCTTCTAACTCAAGCGTATACAAGCCCAATCACTCCAATCTTTCAACGTAAGATAGTCCCGCCATTCCGGGAATTGACCTCGTGAACATACGTTGCACTCCCTCAATAGCCAGACTGTCTTTCCTCAAATTTGGAGACCAAAACTGCACACAATATTCCAGGTGCGGTCTCACCAGGGCCCTGTACAGCTGCAGAAGAACCTCTTTGCTTCTATACTCAATTCCTCTTGTTATGAAGGCCAGCATGCTATTAGCCTTCTTCACTACCTGCTGTACCTGCATGCTTACCTTCATTGACTGGTGTACAAGAACACCCAGATCTCTCTGTACTGCCTCTTTACCTAAATTGATTCCATTTAGGTAGTAATCTGCCTTCCTGTTCTTGCCACTAAAGTGGATAACCACACATTTATCTTCATTAAACTGCATCTGCCATGCATCTGTCCACTCACCTAGCCTGTCCGGGTCACCCTGTAATCTCCTAACATCCTCCTCACATTTCACCCTGCCACCCAGCTTTGTGTCATCGGCAAATTTGTTAATATTACTTTTAATACCTTCATCTATATCATTAATGTATATTGTAAAAAGCTGCGGTCCCAGCACTGATCCCTGCGGTACCCCACTGGTCACCGCCTGCCATTCCGAAAGGGATTTATCACTACTCTTTGTTTCCTGTCAGCCAACCAATTTTCAATCCATGTCAGTATTTTGCCCCTAATATCATGTGCCCTAATTTTGCTCACTAACCTCCCATGTGGGACTTTATCAAAGCCTTTCTGAAAGTCCAGGTACACTATATCCACTAGATCTCCCTTGTCCATCTTCAAAAAATTCCAGAAGATTAGTCAAGCATGATTTCCCCTTCATAAATCCATGCTGACTCTGACCTATCCTGTTACTGCTATCCTGATGTGTCGTAATTTCGTCCTTTATAATTGACTCCAGCATTTTTCCCACCACTGAGGTCAGACTAACTGGTCTATAATTCCCTGCTTTCTCTCTCCCTCCTTTCTTAAAAAGTGGGACAACATTAGCCACCCTCCAATCCGCAGGAACTGATCCTGAATCTATAGAACATTGGAAAATAATCACCAATGCATCCACGATTTCTCGAGCCACCTCCTTCAGTACCCTGGGATGTAGACCATCAGGCCCCAGGGACTTACCATCCTTCAGACCTAACAGTCTCTCCAACACCATTTCCTGCCTAATATAAATTCCCTTCAGTTCAGGTCCTTCAGCCACTATTACATCTGGGAGATTGCTCGCGTCTTCCCCAGTGAAAACAGATCTAAAGTATCAATTCAACTCTTCTGCCATTTCTTTGTTCCCCATTATAAATTCACCCATTTCTGTCTTCAAGGGCCCAATTTTTCTTTTCACATACCTAAAAAGCCTTTCCTATCCTCTTTTATATTTTTGGCCAGTTTACCTTCGTACCTTATTTTTTCTCTGCGTAATTCCTTTTTAGTAATCCTCTGTTGTTCTTAAAAGCTTCCCAGTCCTCTGATTTCCCACTCATCTTTGCTATGCTATACTTTTTTCCTTTTGTCTTTATATTGTCCTTAACTTCCCTCATCAGCCACAGCCACCCCTGCCTCCCCTTAGGATCTTTCTTCCTTTTTGGAATGAACTGATCCTGCACCTTCTGTATTATACCCAGAAACACCTGCTATTGTGGTTCCACTGCCATCCCTGCTAGGGTATTGCATCATTGAACTTTGGCCAGCTCCTCCCCCATAACTCCATAGTTCCCCTTATTCAACTGAAATATTGTCACTTCAGATTCTACCCTCTCCCTTTCAAACTGCAAATTAATGATTATTGTATTGTGGTCACTACCTCCTAATGGCTCCTTTACTTTGAGGTCCCTGATCAAATCCGGTTCATTGCACAACACCATAGAGTCATAGAGATGTACAGCATGGAAACAGACCCTTCGGTCCAACCCGTCCATGCCGACCAGATATCCCAACCCAATCTAGTCCCACCTGCCAGCACCCGGCCCATATCCCTCCAAACCCTTCCTATTCATACACCCATCCAAATACCTCTTAAATATTGCAATTGTACCAGCCTCCACCACATCCTCTGGCAGCTCATTCCATACACGTACCACCCTCTGTGTGAAAACGTTGCCCCTTATTTCTCTTTTATATCTTTCCCCTCTTACCCTAAACCTATGCCCTCCAGTTCTGGACTCACCGACACCAGGGAAAAGACATTGTCTATTCATCCTATCCATGCCCCTCATAATTTTGTAAACCTCTATAAGGTCACCCCCTCAGCCTCCGACGCTCCAGGGAAAACAGCCTCAGCCTGTTCAGCCTCTCCCTGTAGCTCAAATCCTCCAACCCTAGTAACATCCTTGTAAACACCAGATCCAGAATTGCCTTCTCCCTGGTAGGCTCCAGCACAAGCTGTTCTAAGAATCCATCTCAGAGGCACTCCACAAACTCCCTTTCTTGAGGTCCAGTACCATCCTGATTCTCCCAGTCTACCTGCATGTTGAAATCCCCCATAACAACTGTAGTAATATCTTTGCGACAGGCCAATTTCAGCTCCTTATTCAACATACACACTACATCCAGGCTACTGATTGGGTGCCTGTAGATAACTTCCATTAGGATCTTTCGACCCTTAGAATTTCTCAGCTCTATCCATACTGACTCTACATCCCCTGACTCTCGGTCCCCCCGCGCAAGGGACTGAATACCATTCCTTACCAACAAGGCCACCCCACCCCTCTGCCCGTCAGTCTGTCCTTACGATAGCACGTATAGCCTTCAATATTCATTTCCCAGGCCCTGTCCACTTGAAGCCACATCTCAGTTATCCCCACAACATCGTATCTACCAATTTCCAAAAGAGCCTCAAGCTCATCCACCTTATTTCTAATGCTTCGTGCATTCATATATAATTTTTTAATTTGTTACCCCCCCCACCCTTCCTATCAATCCCTATTTCACTTGACCTTACGGCATGATCCTTTTTTGAGTTTTATGTTCCATTGATTCCGTTGTCTTTCTTGACTTCTCTTGTTCTAACTTTCCTTTAACTTCCTTCTTAAACTTCCAGTTTGTCCCCTCCCCCCCCTCCCCGGCTATTTAGTTTAAACGCAGCTGTGTTGCAGTGGCAAACCTACCTGCCAGAATGCTTGTCCCCCACCTATTAAGGTACAACCCCTCCCTCTTGTATAATTTATCCTGACCGCTAAACATACCCCAGTGATCCAAGAATTTAAATCCTTGCTTCCTGCACTAGTTTCCCAGCCACACATTCAAGTCCATTATCTCCCTGTTCCTGCCTTCTCCAGCCCGAGGAACTGGAAGCAATCGGAGAAAACTACCCTCCTGCTTATGTCCTGCTTTTCAGCCTTCTTCCGAGTTCTCCGAAGTCCCGCTGTAGAATGTCCCTCCTTTTCTTCTGGACTTGCACCACCACCTCTGGCTCTTCACTTTCGCCCTTGAGGATTTCCTGCACTCTGTCTGCGATGTCCTTAATCCTGGCACCAGGAAGGCAACACACCATCCTCAAATCCCGCCTGTTGCCGCAGAAACCCCTTTCAGTACCTCTCACCATGGAGTCCCCTATTACCACGGCTCTGTGTGATGTCTGGCTGCTCGGCTCTGCCTCCACGCCATTTTCTGATTGGCAGACCTGACCGTCTCTCAGACTGGCAGTGACGTCTGTCTCTGCGGTTTCCAAGAGATTCAACCTGTTCCTGACAGGAACTTTCCCCCGGGGTCTCTTGCACTTGTCTCGTCTCTGCCTTCCTCATCATCTTCTCCCTTCTACTCTCTTCTGGTATGCTCGGTGTAATAACCTTGCTGAAGTGAGGAGGTAAGTTACTCAATGCTGTATTCCTAGCCTCCTACCCAATCTGTAGTCACTGAGTTTATATGTGGGTCAAGATTAGAGTGATGCAGGACCTGATGAAAGGCTTTTGCCCAAAATGTTGATTTTCCTGCTCCTCGGATGCTGCCTGGCCTGCTGTGCTTTTCCAGCACCACTCTGATCTAGACTCTGATCTCCAGCATCTGCAGTCCTCACTTTTGCCTGACTGAGTATATATTGCATTTCTTGTTAATGATAACCCTATTGTGGGGGATTCAGTGATGGCAATGAAATTGAATGTCAAAGGACATTGATTAAATTGTCTATTGTTGGAGATGGTATTTCCAAGGCATTTGTGTGTCTTGAATATTACTTGCCATCTGACAGCCCAGGTCTGGATACTGTCCAGATCTTGTTGCAATCAAACATCCACTGCGTCAGTATCTAAGGAGTTGTGACGGGTGCTGAACATAATGCAAACATTGATGAACATCCCACTTCTGACCTTATGATGGAGGGAAGGTCATTGATGAAGCAGCTGAAAATGGTTGGGCCCAGGACACTACCCTGAGGAACTTCTGTAGAGATGTCCTGGAGCTGGGATGACTGACCTTCAACAAACACAACCATCTTCCTATGTGCCAGGTATGACTCTAACTACAGGAGAATTTGCCTGATTCCAGTTTTGCCAGGGCTCCTTGATGCCACACTCAGTTGCCTTGATGTCAAGGGCTGTCCCTCTCCCCTCCCCTCTGGAATCCAGCTCTTTTGTCCATGTTTGAACCAAGGCTGTAATGAGGTCAGGAGCTGAGTGGCCCTGGGGGAACCCAAACTGGGGGTCACTGAGCAGGTTATTGCTGAGCAGGTGCTGCTTGATAGCTCTATTGATGACACCTTCCATCACTTTATTGATGATTGAAAATAGACTGATGGGGTGGTAATTGGCCAGGTTGGATTTGTCCTGCTTTTTATGTACAGGACATACCTGGACATTGTCGGGTAGATGCCAGTGTTGTAACTGTAGTGGAACAGCTTGACTAGGGGAGCAGCTCGTTCTGGAGCGCAAGTGTCCAGGACTATTGCTGAAATGTTGTTGGAGCCCAGAGCCTTTGCAGTATCTGATGATGCCAACCATTTCCTGATATCATGTGCAGTGAATTGAATTGGCCGAAGCCTGGTATCTGTGATGCTGGGGACCACTGGAGGGTGCCGAGATGGATCATCCACTCAGCACTACTGGCTGAAGATTGCTGGGAAAGCTTCAGCCTTATCTTTTCCCCAGAAGTGTTGGGCTCTTCCATCATTGAGGATGGGGATATTTGTGAAACCTGCTCCTCTAGTGAGTATTTAATTGTCCACCACCATTCACGACTGGATGTGGCAATTCTGCAGAATTTAGATCTGACCCAGGGATCACTTAGCTCTGTCTATTACTTGCTACTTATGCTGCCTGGCATGCAAGGAATCGTGTTTGGTAGCTTCACCTAGAGAAGTGAGCTTCACATGGCATAGGATCACCGGGTTGACCCTATGCAGAGGTGATGGCTTACTGGTATTATCACTGGACTGTCAATAGAGAGACCCAGGTAATGTTCTGGGGACGGAGGTTTGAATCCTGCCATGACAGATGGTGGAATTTGTATTCAATAGAAGTCTAGAATTAAGAGTCTGATGATGACCATGTAACCATTGCCAACTGTCAGGAAATTGCAATCCTTACCTGGTCTGGTCTTGTATGACTCCAGACTCAACTACTCTCTGGAATAAGCAATACATGCTGGCCTAGCAGCAGCACTGTCATCCCATGAATAATAAAGAAGACCTCATTTTCAGTTATGCCTGGTGCTGCTCCTGGCATGCCCTCCTGCACTCTCCATTGAACAACAGCCATCAAAAGCAGCAGAATTGTGCTGGAGTACAATTCTGCTGCTGTTGATGGACCACAGCACCTTGGATGCCAAGTCTTGAGTTGCTAGATCTATTTAAAGTCTGTCCTATTTAGCACAGTGACAGCGCCATACAACAGGGAGGGAAGTAAAAAGGGGGTGGAGTTGCATTGCTGGTCAGGGACGATATCACGGCTGTGCTAAAGGAGCACACTATGGCAGTCTTGGGTAGTGAGGCATTATGGGTGGAGCTGAGAAATAAGAAGGGTGCAGTTACATTGTTGGGGCTGTATTACAGGCCTCCCAACAGTGAGCATGAGGTAGAAGAACAAATAGGTAAACAGATTATGGAAAGATGTAGAGGCAATAGGATAGTGGTAATGGGAGATTTTAATTTTCCCAACAGTGACTTAACGTCAGAGGTCTGGATGGGGCAGGATCTGTAAGAAGTGTCCAGGAGAGTTTTCCAGACCACTTTATCAATAGTCCGACGGGGGAAGGGGCCATATTGAACCTGATATTGGGGAATGAGCCAGGCCAGGTGGTAGAAGTTGTGGTGGGGGATTTCTTTGGGAACAGTGACCACAATTCTGTAAGCTTTAAAATACTCGTAGATAAAGAAGAGAGTGGTCCTAAGGAAAGAGTACTAAACTGGGCCAAGGCCAATTATATCAAAATTAGGCAGGAGCTGGGAAATGTGGATTGGACACAGCTATTTGAAGGGAAGTCCACATTTGAGATGTAGAAGGCTTTCAAAGATAGATTAAAGATAGTGCAGGATAGGCATGTCCCATTGAAGGCAAAGGATAGGAAGGGCAAGATTCATGAACTGTGGATGACAGGAGAAATTATACGACTAGCCAAGAGGAAACGGGAAGCGTACATAATGTCTAGGCAGCTAAGAACAGAATGGGCCCTGGAGGAATATCGGAAGAGTAGGACAAGTCTTAAACGAGGAATCAAGCCGGCTAAAAGGGGTCATGAAATAGCTTTAACGAGCAGAATTAAGGGGAATCCCAAAGCATTTTATTCTTATATAAGAAGCAAGTGCATAACTCAAGAAAGGATCGTCCTCGGACTTTGCCTGTCCTCGGATGCTGCCTGAACTGCTGTGCTCTTCCAGCACCACTGATCCAGAATAGAGAAAGGATTGGTCCACTAAAGGATAATGAAGGAAAGCTGTGTGTCGAACCTGAGAGAATGGGTGAGATTCTCAATGATTAATTTGCATCAGTGTTCACTGAGGAGAGGAACATGATGAATGTTGAAATTAGAGAGAGAAGTTTGATTAGTCTGGATCACGTTGGCATAAGTAGGGAAGATGTGTTGGGTTGGCTAGAGGTTATTAAGGTGGACAAATCCCCAGGACCGGATGGGATCTATCCCAGGTTGCTGAGGGAGGTGAGAGAGGAAATAGCTGGGGCCCTGACAGATATCTTTGTGGCATCCTTAAATACAGGTGAGGTGCCGGAGGACTGGAGGGTTGCTCATGTTGTCCCCCCTGTACAAGAAGGCAGGAGGGATATTCCAGGTAACTACAGACTAGTGAGCCTGACGTCGGTGGTGGGAAAGTTGCTGGAGAAGGTACTGAGGGATAGGATCTATTTATATGTAGAAAAGAATGGGCTTATCAGTGATAGGCAACATGATTTTGTGAGGGAGAGATTGTGCCTTAATAGCTTAATAGAGTTCTTTGAGGAAGTGACCAAGTTGATAGATGAAGGAAGGGCTGTTGATGTCATATACATGGACTTTAGTAAGGCGTTTGATAAGGATCCCTATGGTAGACTAATGGAGAAAGTGAAGTCACATGGTGTGCAGGGTGTTCTAGCTAGGTGGATAAAGAACTGGTTGAGCAACAGAAGACAGAGAGTAGTAGTTGAAGGGAGTTTCTCGAAATGGAGAAAAGTGACCAGTGGTGTTCCACAGGGGTCAGTGTTGGGGGCACTGTTGTTTGTAATATACATAAATGATCTGGAAGAGGGCACTGTTGTATGATCAGCAAGTTTGCAGATGACATGAAAATTGGTGGAGTAGCAGAAAGCATAAGGGACTGTCAGAGAATACAGGAGGATATAGACAGACTAGAGAGTTGGGTGGAGAAGTGGCAGATGGATTTCAATCCAGACAAATGTGAGGTGATGCATTTAGGCAAGACTAATTCTAGCCAGAATTATACAATGAACTGAAGAGCCTTGGGAAAAGTTGATGAGCAGAGAGATCTGGGAGCGCAGGTCCATTGAACCCTGAAGGTGGCTGCACAGGTGGATAGAGTGGTCAAGAAGGCATATAGTATGTTTGTCTTCATTGGACGGGGTATTGAGTATCAGAGCTGGCAGGTCATGTTAAAATTGTACAAGACATTGATTCGGCCACATTTAGAATACTGTGTACAGTTCTGGTCACCACATTACCAAAAGGATGTGGATGCTTTGGAGAGGGTGCAGAGAAGGTTTATGAGGATGTTACCTGGTATGGAAGGTGCTAGCTATGAAGAGTGGTTGAGCAGGTTAGGTTTATTGTCACTAGAAAAAAGGAGATTGAGGGGGGACCTGACTGAGGTTTATAAATCATGAAGGGTATAGACAGGGTGGATAGAGACAAGCTTTTTCCCAGGGTGAAGGATTCAATAACGAGAGGTCACACTTTCAAGGTGAGGGGTGAAAAGTTTAAGGGGGATACATGCGGTAAGTACTTCACACAGAGGGTGGTGGGCGTTTGGAACGCGTTGCCAGCAGAGGTGGTAGAGGCAGGCCCGGTAGATTCATTTAAGATGCATCTGGACAGATGCATGAGTAGGTGGGGAGCAGAGGGATACAGATGCTTAGGAATTGGGTGACAGGTTTAGACAGTACATTTGGATCAGCTCGGGCTTGGAGAGCTGAAGGGCCTGTTCCTGGGCTGTAAATTCCTTTGTTCTTTGTTCTTTCACACAATAGAGGGTATTCTCAATGTGAAGGTGAGTCTTTATCTCCACAAGGACTTTGCAATGGTCACTATTACTGATACTGTAATCTGAAGCCAGCTGATTGGTAAAGATGAGGTCTTGTTGGTTCCCTCACCACCTGCCACAGACCCAATCTCACAGCTATGTCCTTTAGGAGCCGACCAGCTTGATCTGTAGTACTGTTGCCAAATCATTCATGGTGACAGACTTTGAAATCCCCCACACAGAGTACATTTTGCACCCTTGCCCCCCTCAGCAGTTCCTCCAAGTGAAGTCTAACATGAAGATACTGATTCATTAGCTGAAGGAGGATGGTACGTGGTAATCAGCAGGAGGTTTGCTTGCCCATGTTTAACCTGAAGCAAATGAGGCTTCATCGAGTTTAGAGCCAATGATAAGGGTTCCCAGGGCAACTCCCTCCTGACTGTATCCCAGTGTGCCACCACCTCTGCCGGTGGGACAGAACATTTCCAGGGATGGTGTTGGTGGCGTCTGGGATATTGTCGATAAGGTATGATTCCGTGAGTATGACTATGTCAGGCTGTTGTTTGACTTGTCTGTGACACAAATCTCCCTACCGTGTCACACTCCCCAGATGTTAATGAGGAGAACATTCAACTCAGTATCAAGGAAAACAGCATGCCTGCTCAACTACACCTTTAGATGGGAGGTAACTTTTAAGTATAAGTTATATTTTTAAAGTTATTTTATAATCCACCTTCAGTTTATATTTCACAATTAGGCATTTAAACATTCTACAAAGGGGAATCCAACTTGATATCACAAACCTACTTATCATTTATTTTAAATGGAGTGCATATTTGCTTTGGCAATAGCTGTTAGTGAATAAGGAATTTACACAACATGTTAAAATTGAACTTGAAATTCCACTGTAGTTAGTTGAAGAGCTGAAATTTAATTCAAACAAACAAAACAACTTGTAATAATGGAGTCAAGCGTGTGTGGTGCTGGAAAAGCACAGCAGGTCAGGCAGCATCCGAGGAGCAGGAGAATCGACGTTGCAGGCATAAGCCCTTCATTGGGAAACGTTTGCTCAAAACGTCAATTCTCCTGCTCCTCGGATGCTGCCTGACCTGCTGTGCTTTTCCAGCAACACACTCTTCGACTCTGATCTCCAGCATCTGCAGTCCTCACTTTCTCCTTCTTGTAATAATGGAGGTTTGGTATTCCTTCCATCAGGAGTACGGGCAAAATATTCTTGCCCAAATATCAGAAAACTCATTGATTTTCTTTGTTTACAATTTTAATTGATGTTCTTGTTTAAATTTATTTCATTTCTTTGTTGAAAGCACCGGTGCACATTGGGTAATAATTCTGGATAAGGGGTCAATCATTTCAGATTGAATTGGGAAATTTCTTCACTTAGTGAGTTGTAAATCTTTGGAATTCTCTGCAACAGAGGGCTGTGCAGGCTCAGACACTGAGTGTGTTCAAGTCAGAGATTGATGGGAGTTTGTACAATGAGGAAATAAATGGATATAGGGATGTTGTGGGGATAAGGGAGACAGGGTGTGAATCAGGCTAGTGGAGCTCAGGTCAAAGTTCACCCATGATCTAACTGAATGAAAGAGCAGGTTGAAAGTGTCATTTTTAAATTTTGCTTAAAGCGTCTTTAATAAAAGAAAACTCCCCAATGTGCTTCATGGAGATATTATCAAACATAAGTTAACTGAATTAATGAAGAACATTTTAGATGAGGTGACAAGAAGATTTGGTGAAGAGGCAGGTTTCAAAAAGAGTAGGAGAAGGATCCAGCATTTTATGGAGGGAAATTTTAGGTGTAAAGTAATTCAAGCAATCAAAAGGTTAATAGTTTATGCATTCTGGTGTACTCTGTGATAATAGTGTAAAAATGTCAGTCTCCCCCAATCCAAAACCTATTTTCACACAATACAGGAAGTATGCTTTCATTTCTCAGAATATGGAATTAATTAGTGTGCTACAATTGTTTAAAATTCACATAAATGATTTGGAGCTAGGGACCAAGTGTAATTTGTCAAAGTTCACAGATGACACTGAGACAAGTGGCAGAGTGAAGTGTGCAGAGGATACTGAAAGGCTGCAGAGGGATATAGATAGGAACGTGAGTGGGCAAAGGTCGAGCAGATGGAGGACAATGTTGGGAAATGCGAGGTCATCCATTTCAGTAAGAATAACAGCAAAGTGGACTATTATTTAAATAGGGAAAAATTGCAGCATGCAGCTGTGCAGAGGGACCTGGGTGTCGTGCAGAAATCACAAGTTGATTTGCAGATGTAGCAGGTAATTAAGAAGGAATATTGTCCTTCATTGCTCATGGGATGGAGTTTTAAAACAGAGAGGTTATGCTGCAGATGTATAGGATGTTGGTGAGGCCACACTTGTAGCACTGTGTACAGTTTAGGTCTCCTTACTTGAGAAAGGATGCACTAGCAGTGGAGGGGGTGCAGAGGAGGTTCACCAGGTTGAGAGGGTTGGCTTATGAGGAGAAATAGAGTCAACTGGACTCTACACATTGTAATTTAGAAGAATGTGGGGTGGGGGGGCGGCTGGATGTTAGAGAAACATATGAAATTATGAAGGGAATAGCTAAGAAAGAGGCAGGGAGGTTATTTCCAGAGGCAGATTAAACTAGAGCTAGGGGCATAGCCTCAAAATAAGGAGAAGCATTTAGGACTGAGTTGAGGAGGAATTCTGAGGGGAGAATATAGAGAGTTAGGCAGGAAATTAAAAAGGAAATCCTCAAGAGTAGGAACACCTGGATTACTCCCAGTGCTACGAGCTAGTGAGGGCAGGAATAGGAGGATAGAGCAGATGAAAATGCATGGCTGAGGAGCTAGTGTATGGGAGAAGGATTCACATTTTTGGATCATTGGAACCTCTTCTGGGGTAGAAGTGACCTGTACAAGAAGGATGGATCGCACCTGAATTGGAAGGGGATTAATACACTGGCAGGGAGATTTCTTAGAGCTGCCCGGGAGGATTTAAACTATTAAAGTGGGGGCGGGGGGGGGAATGGTTGAACTGAGAAATAAGAAAGGGATGATCACCTTATTGGGATTGTATTATAGACTCTCTAATAGTCAGAGGGAAATTGAGAAACAGATTTGTAAAGAGATTTCAGTATCGGTAAGAATTATAGGGTGGTTATGGTAGGGGATTTTACCTTTCCAAGCATAGACTGGGACTGCCATAGAGCTAAGGGTTTAGATGGAGAGGAATTTGTTAAGTGTGTACAAGAAAATTTTCTGATTGAGTATGTAGATGCACCTACTAGAGAAGGTGCAAAACTTGACCTACTCTTTGGAAATAAGGCAGGGCAGGTGACTGAGGTTTCAGTGGGGGAGCACTTTGGGGCCAGCGACCATAATTCTATTGGTTTTAAAATGGTGAAAAGGATAGACCAGATCTAAAAGTTGAAGTTCTAAATTGGAGGGAAGGCTAATTTTGATGGTATTAGGCAAGAACTTTGAAAAGCTGACTGGGGGCAGATGTGCGTAGGTAAAGGGACGGCTGGAAAATGGAAAGCCTTCAGAAATGAGATAATGTGAGTCCAGAGACAATATATTCCTGTCAGGGTGAAAGAAAAGGCTGGTAGATGTAGGGAATGCTGGATGACTAAAGAAATTGAGGGCTGGTTAAGAACAAGAAGGAAGCATGATTCAGGTATGGACAAGACAGGTCAAATGAATCCTTTATAAGGAAGTAGGAGTATACTTAAGAGGGAAATGAGGAGGGCAAAAAGGGGACATGGGATAGCTTTGGCAAATAGAATAAAGGAGTATCCAAAGGGTTCTTACAAATACATTAAGGACAAAAGGGTAACTAGGGAGAGAATAGGGCCCCTCAAAGATCAGCAAGGTGTCCTTTGTGTGGAGCCACAGGAGATGGGAGAGATACTAAACGAGTATTTTGCTTCAGTATTTACTGTGGAAAAGGATATGGAAGATATAGAATGTAGGGAAATAGATGGTGACATCTTGAAAAATGTCCATATTACAAAGGAGGAAGTGCTGGATGTCTTGAAACAGGTAAAGGTGGATAAATCCTCAGGACCTGATCAGGTGTACCCTAGAACTCTGTAGGAAGCTAGGGAAGTGATTGCTGGGCCTCTTGCTGAGATATTTATATCATCGATAGTCACAGGTGAGGTGCCGGAAGACTGGAGGTTGGCAAACGTGGGTGCCACTGTTTAAGAAGGGCGGTAAAGACAAGCCAGGGATCTATAGACCGGTAAGCCTAACATAGGTGCAAGGCAAGTTGTTGGAGGGAATCCTGAAGGATAAGATGTACATGTATTTGGAAAGGCAAGGACTGATTAGGGATAGTCAATGTGGCTCTGTGTGTGAGAAATCATGTCTCACAAACTTAAATGAGTTTTTGAAGAGGTAATAAAGAGGATTGATTAGGGCAGAGTGGTAGATGTAATCTA
Source organism: Chiloscyllium plagiosum (assembly GCF_037043375.1). Taxonomy (NCBI): domain Eukaryota; kingdom Metazoa; phylum Chordata; class Chondrichthyes; order Orectolobiformes; family Hemiscylliidae; genus Chiloscyllium; species Chiloscyllium plagiosum. Next base: position 2,922,992 of record NW_028270161.1, read on the forward strand.
TATGGAGTTCAGTAAGGCATTTGACAAGGTTCCCCATAGGAGATTGGTTGGCATGGTTAAATGTTATGGAATATGGGAGAACTAGCCATTTGGATACAGAACTGGCTCAAAGGTAGAAGACAGAGGGTAGTGGTGGAGGGTTGTTTTTCAGACTGGAGGCCTGTGCCCAGTGGGTGGCACAAGGATCGGTGCTGGGTCCTCTACTTTTTGTCATTTACATAAATGATTTGGATGTGAGCATCAGAGGTATAGTTAGTAAGTTTGCAGAAGACACCAAAATTGGACAGCGACGAAGGTTACCTCAGATTATAATGGGATCTTGATCAGATGGGCCAATGGGCTGAGAAGTGGGCAGATGGAGTTTAATTTAAACAAATGTGAGGTGCTGCATTTTGGAAAAGTAAATCTTAGCAGGACTCATACACTTAATGGTAAGGTCCTAGGGAGTGTTGCTGAACAAAGAGACCTCGGAGTGCAGGTTCATAGCTCCTTGAAAGTTGAGTCACAGGTCGATAGGATAGTGAAGAAGGTGTTTGGTATGCTTTCCTTTAATGGTCAGAGTATTGAGTACAGGAGTTGGAAGGTCATGTTGCAACTGTACAGGACATTGGTTAGGCAATATTGCATGCAATTCTGGTCTCCTTCCTATCAGAAACTTGAAAGGGTTCAGAAAAGATTTACAAGGATGTTGCCCGGGTTGGAGGGTTTGAGCTATTGGGAGAGGCTGAACAGACTGGGGCTGTTTTCCCTGGAGCATCGGAGACTGAGGGGTGACCTTATAGAGGTTTACAAAATCATGAGGGTCATGGATAGGATAAATAGACAAAGTCTTTTCTCTGGTGTTGGGGAGTCCAGAACTAGAGGGCATAGGTTTAGGGTGAGAGGGGAAAGATATAAAAGAGACCTAAGGAGCAAAGCTTTCACATAGAGAGTAGTGCGTGCGTGGAATGAGCTGCCAGAGGAAGTGGTGGAGGTTAGTGTGATTGAGTTGAATTGAATTGAATTTATTGTTATGTGTGCCTAGGCACAGTGAAAAGCTTTGTCTTGTGAGCAATACAGACAGATCACAGAGTTAAATAACATTGATAAGTTAATAATAGGTAAACAGCAGCAAAAACCAAAACACAGGTACAAGCGGATGTTAAGGGTTTGTGAATCCATTCAGTATTCTAACAACAGTAGGGTAGAAACTGTTGTGAAACCGGCTGGTGCATGTGTTCAGGCTTCTGTACCTTCTCCCCGATGGTAGAGGTTGTAGAAAAACATTGCCAGGGTGGGATGGATCTTTGAGAATGCTGGTGGTCTTTCCTTGACAGTGGACCTGGTAGATGGATTCTAGAGATGGGAGGTTGGCCTTTGTGATTATCTGGACTGAGTTCACTACTTTTTGTAACCATCTCTGATCTTGAATGGTACAGTTGCCATACCAGGTAATGATACATCCAGACAGAATGCTCTCGATGGCGCACCTATAAAAGTTGGCAAGGGTATTCACTGTCATGCCAAATTTCCTCAGCTGCCTGAGTGAGAAGAGACATTGTTGGGCTTTTGTAACCAGTGCGTCCACATGAAGAGTCCAAGAAAGCTTGTTATGGATGACCACTTCCAGGAGCTTGACATTCTCCACTCGTTCCACTTCTGTGATGTTAATGTATAGGGGAGGCATGAGTAACATTCCGCTGAATTCCTAGGTTTTGCCGGCATTGAGAGCGAGGTTGTTCTCAGTGCACCATTTTTCCAGGTCTTCCACCTCCCGTCTGTAGCTTGTTTCATCGCCATTTGAGATTCGACCGATTATTGTGGTGTCATCAGTGACCTTGTAAATGGCATTAGTCTGGTATTTGGTGACACAGTCATGGGTATACAGTGAGTACAGTAGGGGGCTGAGTATGCACCCCTGGGGAGGCTCCAGTGTTGAGTGTTAGTAAGGATGAAATATTGTCCCCAATCTTCACTGATTGTGGCCTGTGGGTCAGGAAACTGAGGATCCAGTTGCAGAGAGTGGGGCTTAGTCCAACATCACTAAGTTTAAAAGGCATCTGGATGGGTATATGAATAGGAAGGGTTTGGAGGCATATGGGCCAGGTGCTGGCAGGTGGGACTAGATTAGGTTGGTATATCTTGTCAGCGTAGAGTGTCTTTTTCCGTGCTGTAAATCGCTATGACTCAATGACTCTAATGTCTCCCCAAAAAAGGATGTGAATCTGTGGACTTCCTTGCCCAGAGAAAGCCTCATTGAATGATTTTAAGGCAAAGATAGATCAATTTTTGCACAGTAATGGAATAAAGGGCTATGTGAGGGGTGGCTACGTGGACCTGAGTCCATGAAAAGATCAGCCATGATGTTATTGATGGGCCAAATGGCCTACTCCTGCTGCTATTAACATGGTCCTCAAGCAAGACTTCACATTGACTGGGATAAGAAGCAATGCACAGGAAGATCTCACTGATGGCCAGAGTGCCTGGTGACAAACGGTCAGGAGGGATTGGAAAAAGCAGATGGTCGTGAAAAGAATCCAGCAGAAAGAGTCAACATCAGTTGTCCTTCGGCCACTGCTATCCATTTGTGCCAGCTGCTGGAAAGACAGTGAGCTGTATGTCAACCTACAACAGATAATGCTCAATCCAGACATGACAAACACTATTGTCACAGTCCACCATCCCCAAAACAAACCAATGCCATCATTTATACCATCTCCCAACAATTTTCCTGCCTCCAACAAACAACGTAGTCTGACCAATGGCATGGAATTGCTGTGACTCTCCTTTGGATCACAGTGTTTTAGTGGGGCCCTGTACATTGAGATTTCTGCCTTCGTTTCCCTTTTCTCAAAATGTTGTTGGGGAGTTGGGGTGAGGGGGGTGGTGTTGGTGGTGAGGGACCAAACCTCCCAAACCCAAACCGTCACTGAGACCTGTTGAGAAGTCCAGCAGATCCAGCAGTTCACACGGCTGCTACATCTCCCAAGTGTCACATGGAGCTACATGGTCAAGGTGAACAGACTGATTTCAGAGCTCGGTCACACTGTATTGTTTATAGTTGTATCTCCATGCACTTTCATGCTGAAGTTACAATCCCAATAAGCTAAACATGGCAGGTCCCGAGAAACTACGGACATTTTAGACAAAACAAATGTAGTTTTGATTTGCATTTGAACACACTTTACCTGAACAGGGAATATATACCAAATCACAGTCTTCCTGAAATGTTCCAATGCCAAAATTAATCATCCCTTTGTCTTAATTTTACCTTTTGCTTATTATTATGTATGAGTTCTGTCATTGATGTCGGGGCCACGGTGGGACAACTTATAAAACTCTTCACTGTATTTTTCATGTAAAAGTACAGGTGACAATAAATTTCTGTTCTACTCTGTAATCACAGGAGAAAACTTCAGAGCCTGACAAAGGTCTAAATTCCTGATGAAGAGCAATAGCAATGTCCATCGACCTTCAGGAGAAATTTTCCTCTTCTCTTTCCACTTGACCAGGGGAGGGAGTGGCTAATGGAAATGGCCTGCCCTCCAGACGCACACTCTCACTGGGGTGTGTTTTAAATCCCACCAGGACTGATGGTGAAATTTAAAAAATCAATAAAAGTCTGCAATAAGAAAAAAATAATCTCACTGTGACCATGGAACAGCTGTAGATTGTCATAAATATCCAGTTGGTTCACCAGTGCACTTCAGAGAAAAAGATCTACCTAATGGGGCCTACATGCCAGTCCCACAGAACTGTGGGTTACTCTTCATTGTTCCAATGGGGCTTTTAAGAAGCATCATGTTGAGCACTTATCAAGCCAAGACATAAGAGGTTATGGACCAAGGGCAGGTAACTGGGATTAGTGTATATTGGTGTTTGTTGGTTGACCTGGGCCTATTTCTGTGCTATGTTACTCTATGACTCAAAGTCAAGTGATAGGGGGACAGGGTGAGCTGGGGTAAGTGGAGCTGAGGTCAAAGACCAGTCATGATCAGACTGAATGATTGAAAACAGACTCAACATGCTGTAAGAGCTACCAATGTAAAAAGTAATTTGTCACACTGTCATTGAGGTCTACTGTACAGAAAGAGGTCCTCAACCCATCGAGTCTGCACCAGTAAAATAAAATCACCAACTATTCTAATCCCATTGTGCAGCACTTGGCCTGACACCCTGTGTGTCTTGGCACTGCAAGTGCACATCTCAAAACCTCTTCAATGTGATGGCAGTTTCTGCCTCTTCTCCCCTTACAGGGAATGAGTTCCAGATTTCCACCAGCCTCAGGGAGATAAAGCTTTATCCTCACATCCCCTCTGAGCTTCCTGCCCCTTTCCTCAAATCTATGCCCCTGATCAGTAAACCCTTCATCATGTTAAACATTCCTTCCTGTCCATCCCATCTGTGCCCCTCATCATCTTATACATCTCAACCATGCCTTCCCTCAGATTCTGAGGAAATTTATAATTTCACATTCCGTCAAAACACAAATTTATTTTGTATAAGTGAAATACAAATAAATGAGATGCAAAGCATGACTGAATAAAATGGCAGTTAGTTGTGTTTATTTGGATTGAGTCTCTGGTCAATATTCACCTCAGATCAACACTGTCCACTTCATCAAACTGCCTTGCAGCTAAAAACCATGGCATCAGGTCTGTTGTGGAGTTTGATTTGAGCCAAGCTTCCCAGTCATTCCCTGTTTAAGGTGACAGTCTGACCATCAGCACGACCCAGTGACAGTCTGACCATCAGCACAACCCAATAATATACACAGATTGTGACAGCTTCACAAAGTAAGACAGAGTAAAAGGACTTAAAAATTTTAAAACAGAAGAATAACCCAACTGTTTATTCAGCATCTTAAGAACATATTGGAGGACAGACTTGAAGCCATCAGAATGTGCACCACTAAATTATACGGATGTTGAAGACAATTAAAAATAATGACAGGAAACTGGAGTTTGATGATATTTAGGTCATTGCTGTTGGCTTCATTATTGATCAAATTAGGAGCAGGGCTGAAGGAGTTGCAGGGGATGGTTGCTGAGCTCTGACTGAGCCTCAGAGAATGATTAAACACAATCAAAGACAAGGAGAAAAACTGCATGTGAGCAAGTTGAAATTATTACAGATTGAACTTAAACTTTACAAAACTGCCAACTGCAAAAATGACACATGTTTAGTCAATAAGAAAATGTGACTGCTGATTAGAGAAAGGGAGTGCATATTGGTAGAGTGACAAGTGAGATCTCCAGCTGATGTTCTGGGGACATCAGCTCAACTCTCACAATAACAGATGGTGAAGTTTTAATTTCTAAATTTTGAATTTTTAAAACAATTCTGGAATTTAAAACCAAATGCTAGTCTAATAGCAACCACAAGAGCAGGGGTAAGTTATCTATTCCCTTCAACCTGCTCTGCCATTCAATGAGATAATGACTGATCTGTGGCCTAACTCCATTCCCCTGCCTTTGGCCCACATTCCTTAATGCCATTGCTTGGGGAAAAAAAAATCTCTCTCAGATTTAAAATGAACAACAAGTCCAGCAACCAGTGCTGTTTGTGACAGAGAGTTCCAAACTTCTCCAACCCTGCGTGTGTAGAAGTGCTTCCTGACATCTCTCCTGAACAGTCTGGCCCTAATTCTCAGAGCATGTTCCCTGGTTCTAGAATCCCCAACTAGTAGAAATGGTTTATCTTTATCTACCCTCTCATTTCCTCTTAATATCTTGAAGACTTCAATTAAATCACTGCAACTAACTATTATCATTTGTCATATCAAAGAAAACCCATCAGGTTTACTAATCCCCTTTAGGGAAGGAAATCTGCCATCCTTACCTGGTCTGGTCTACATGTGGCTCTGGACCCACAGCAATGGGGTTGACTCTTAACTGCCCTCTGGGCAACTAAGGACGGGCAATAAATGCTGGTTCAGCCCACATCTCATGAAACAATGTAGAAAAAGGATTTAAAACCCTTCATTGAACACATTAGGAAGAATTCTGATCGCAAATGAGACAAGTTATTGCACTGAATCTGGATTGTCACATAAATCGGAGTTAAATCACTATACAGAAAAAAAATCCATTCTGTGTTTTGCAGTCATTAGACTAACTGAAGTGCTTTTGGATGATAAAGTCGTTCAGCAGCAATGTGGACAGAAACGTTATTTTGTCAATGGTGAAAATAACAGGGCTGTCACAAGAGTCTGCAACTTGCTGAGAAACATCATCTCCACAAATGTAATTATGAGCATCTGTTCCTGTTCCAGACACCTCCACAACTGGTTTTGTCTCTCAAATCCCCACAGAAATCCTTGTACACACCCTCAGTTAAACAGACAAAGGGACCCAGTGAAAATCACTTCTGGGAGGAAGTACGTTAACCCCTTTCTGACTGTGTTAAAACACTCCACAAATTATCTACTTTGAATCTGAAGTGTGTGAATCTACTGCAGATATATTTCCAAATGATGACATGGTGGCTCAGTGGTTCGCACTGCTGCCTCAGAGCGCCAGAGTCCTGGGTTTGTTTCCAACCTCTGGCAACTGTCTGTGTGGAGTTTACATGTTCTTCTCATTTCTGTGTGAGTTTCCTCCGGGTGCTCTGGTATCTTCCCACAACCCGAAGATATGCAGGTTAGGGTGGATTGGCCATGCTAAATTGCCCAGAATGTCCAGTAATGTGTTGGTTATGTGGGATAGAGATGGTAGATGTGGGGTCAAGGGGATAGGTGGGATGCTCTTTGGAGAGTTGATGCAGACTTGATGGGGTGAATGGCCTCTTTGAGCATTGTAAGGATTCTATGCATCACAGACTCCAAGGTGACATTCAATATTAGAGATCAGTGCTTTGTAAAGGCACCTTTTAGAAAGCTCATCACAGTTTGATTTTAAACAAAGAGTCAGGAGGTTAATGTCATCATGAGCAATGTGAATTCATTCACTTCGATTTGATCTGCACCCCAATAACATGAAGCTTCTGAACATTTCTTCAACCTCATCTCCCCATTTCTAATTTGTTCTTTTTTTTAACTCCAGAAGAACATCAAATAGTGCAGGCAGTGGATTTGCATCAAGGTGCTAAGTCAGCATGTTTTGGCACTTGTTGTGATGACATAAAATGGGGTCTATTGATTTTGGAATTCCAATGCCCTACTTAATCGCTGCAACATCCATCTGAAATGGTTTTAAAGAGGGACCAAAAATACCGACTTGAAAAGGCTACAGGTATCACCTTCACACGGGTTGACCATGTTTTATGAAACCAAAAACTAAAACAGAAGTTGCTGGAAAGCTCAGCAGTCTGACAGCATCTGTGGAGAGAAATCACAGTTAATGTTTCAGGCCCAGTGACCCTTCCTCAGAATTGGTCTGTATGGAATATACAAATATAGTCTATAGCGTGAGAGTCACATTCTTGTGTGATCACGCACTAAATAAGAATCATGCATAATAAATAGCACTTAAAGTGTTTGGCGATGCAATTGTGCTACAGCCAGTACACATTTTAGAAGTTCATGCTTTAGAAACCATATCCCCTATTCGTCAATCATGTTACAGCGAATTCACGTTAAATTGTCATTTCAAGAATAAAACAAAAACTGCAGATGCTTGAGATGTGAAATAAATTTCTGTTTGTTGCACCATTTCAATAAACTGGTAAAGCAGACAAGATGGATTATGGACTACTACAGAACTGAATCCGTCTCTCTCTCTCTTTCCTAACTCCCACAGGATGGACAACTCCCAATATTACAGCTTGACTGGAAGGAAGGAACTGAGTATTTAAAAAGATGACTGTCATATTCACTACACCTGACTCTCCAAGAACACAACTAACTGACTGCGATCTCAGTTTAAAACATTACAGCTGAGCAACACGTAAAGAACTATAACTTGTATATTATTTTATCTTCCTTTGTAATGAACATTATCCCTTTTTTCTATGTATGTGCATGAGTGAATGCAAATATGTGCATGTGAGAGTGCAGGGATGTGTACGTGAGAGAATGTGAATGTGAGTGGGTGCACAAGCAAGAGTGTCAGTGTACATATGAGAAAGTGCGAGTGAGTGTATGAGAAAGAGTGCAAGTGCATACACATGAGAGAGTGCAAATGTGCATCTGAGAGTCCGTGAGTGCGAGTGTGTGAGAGGGAGTGCATGAGAAAGTGCAAGTGTGTGAAAGAGTTTGAGTGAGTGCATGATTGTGGAATGTGACCATGAGAATATGTGTAAGAGTGTGTGTGAGTGAATGTGTGAGGGGGGGTGTGTGAGTGATGGAATGTGTGTCTGTGAGTGAGATGTTTGTGTGAGAATGAGTGTGTGAGGAAGAGTGTATGAGAGAGAAAGTGAGTTTGTGAATGGGAGAGTGTGTGAGAATGAGAGTGACAGAGTGAGTGTGGGGGGGCAACATAACTATACAAAAACAGTGCGATTGATCATGTGTTTTTAGATTTGTGTCTTAGGGTTAGTTGGTTAATAAACATGTTCTTTTAAGCCAAGAAAATCTTATGATTACCTCCTTCATTCTCCAGTAAGAATTAGTGAACTACATGTTAATCAGGAAGAGGCGTAGCTGTTCTAAAAGAAATCTAACCTTTTGTTGTAACCAGGCATGGGGATACAAATGAGCGCAAGGGAGATGCTGATTCACCCCTCTTCATCTGGTTAGAGCTTATTGAAAGAGGGGATGCTGGCTTACATTTGTCTAAAGATCAGTGTCTGAGGACAAATTCTTACCCCAAAAATTGCCATGCTATTCCTTAAATTAAAAAACTCAATCTAACTCATCAATAAATTCCATGTTCAGGTGGAATGTGCTAACTTTCACATATCAGTTAAAAGCCCTTCCTTCCTCTTGTTGACATTACCACGGGGATTTTTGATTTTTTTTCCAATTCATGCTTTGCTAGCACTTGTTTTCATTATAAATCCTGCATCAAAATAATTACATCTGGCAATTGTCCTTACACATGAGGAGAGAAAATAACTCACACATTTATCAATTAATTTGAGAAAAAAACAAAATAGAATAAAACAGAAAAATAGAAACAACAAGCTAAATGGAACATTAGAGCAAATTAAAAGGTTTCTCAGATAAGGTGTGGGTGTGGGTGCTTGTTAATTAGAAAAGGCATGAGATAGAAGGGAGGATTAATTGCAAACTGAACTCAAGACCATTTTCACAGAACACCATCCACTGTTAATGTTAGCAGTATTCCCACTCAGTCAAATAAGTGAGAATATATCAGAGATTATGGCGAAAAATAACAGTCAACAATGAAGCTGTCAATAAGAATGTTGAATGCTTGAAGTGCTGGCCTGATATTGAATACGTTGGAGAACACTAAACTGAATGAAGACGTGTGCAAAAACGCTGCATTGCAATTTTTGGAAGGCTCCTTTGACACAACATGATGTCAGAAGACGGGGAAATGTTTAATATGATTCCAACCTTTATAAGAAAATTCAAAATATAGTCTTGGGAATTCTAAGGCAGTTATTATGAGATCTGTGTTTGGTAAAATACAGCAGACTACTTTCCAGAAAGCAGCTTTGGAACTTGCAGTAAGAGTAGAGGCATAATTTAAAATTAACAAGAATTGAAAACACAATTTTTAGCTTTAAAATCGAGATTGGGTTTTATATATACCTGCTCCTGTTTTAAATTTCTTTCTTCATGATTTTAACAAAGGCTTTAGGCCAGTTAAAATAAGCATGCCTGTATCACACAGCGAAAGGCACATCATAAAAATAATTGCTTTTGTTGACGGGGCAAATATTTAGAAAGTTCCAAGGGCACAAAACTGGCCAAGAATGTGGATTAGCACATGCAAGGAGATTGTTTATGTTGACCATTGTAATAGTACATTGTGTAGCTTTGCTAGTACAGACTCAATGGATTGAAGGGCCTCTTCTGTACTGTATGATTCAATGACACTTCCAGGAATTGCATTGGAGCTGCTCAGAAGGCTTAAGAGAACGCGCTGTCTGAGGTAATGGTGCTGAAAGGATTAATGTTCATATTAGGAGACTCAACGCTTCAGCCAGTGAAAGGTTTATGCCCGAAACATTGATTCCCCTGCTCCTCGGATGCTGCCTGACCTGCTGTGCTTTTCCAGTGCCATACTCTCGATTCTGATCACCAGCATCCGCAGTCTTCACTTTCTCCTAGTGTTCATATTATATAGGCTCAACCCTTTCTACTGATTTCACACACAGTCTGTGGCTTGGACACCATGAATCCTATTCGAGCTTTAAGAGGGAGTAGATATGATTAGATTAGATTAGATTAGATTAGATTAGATTAGAAATATCTGTAGCAGCTCCCTAAGCTCCCTAAGCTCCCTAAGGCATTATGTCTGACCACATGCAGTTATTGCTACATGTAAAGACTATCCTGTTACTTAAAAAAAGGAGTGATTCTGTAGATACTTTACAAAGCCGTATCCTCTGTCTTGAATCATTGGATAGGCCCAAAGCTAAGATGAAGGAGGATTGGAGGCAGCAAATGATCTCAAATGCCCCTTCCCCTGCTAGAGGTGGCAAATATCACAAGATGCCAGTAGCCTCCTGGGGGAAGAAATGGCCTAGTGGTATTATCGCTGAACTGTAAATTTAGAGACCCAGATAATATTCTGCGGACCTGGATCCAAACCCTGCCTTGGCAGATAGTAGAATTGGCATTCAACAAAACATAATTCTGGAATTTGGGGTTGAATGATGATCATAAGTCAATTGTTGGGGAAAAACCCATCTGTGTCATTAATGTCCTTTAGGGAAGGAAACTGCCATCCTTACCTGGTCTGACCTACATGTGACTCCAGACTCACAGCAATGTGGTTGACTCTTAACTGCCCTCTGGGCAATTAGGGATGGACAATAAGTGCTGCCCTGGCCAGTGACACCAACGTTCCATGAATGAATAAAGAAGAAAAAGGTCATCTGGGCAAATACCACCTCTTTTAGGTGTATTCCTGAGATTTCAGCTGCAACTCAAGTGGATTTTGAGTGACTGAGCAGGAGACACTGTGAGGAAATGTCTTGGCTTCTGTGTGAGGAAGAATATTTGATCGCATTCATTATAAATTTAAAATAAAATGACCATTACAAAACTGTGGCCTGACATTTTCATGAAAGAAATGGGGATGGTTCTGATGGAACCAGGACTATAGGCACTGTACTCCATTAACACTATAGGGGCTGCTGGGGAAAGCAATGGCTAACAGAAAGAGACACAGCAATGGGGCTGAATAAGCGAGTTTTACTATTGCTTACTAATGTTCCTCTTGACTGTGGAAATAAATAGAATAACTCCATCCACAGGTCATTTCTCTGTTCATTAGGTTAATTAAAGGAAACTTCTGAAGTTATCACTGGAACATTGCAGACAACAAACAGGTTACTTTGTGAGAAACAATGGTGAAAGTTCCCACTACCTCAAATACCAAACTTACTATTCACTTCATGTCAGATTTGTGCAACAAGATGCTTGAAAATGAATTAACATTCTTCCTCATCAAGGGGAACTCCTTTTGAATTTGTGGAGGATTTGAGTATCAGAGTAAGGATGACTGGCTGAAATTATACAGGACGTTGGTGAGGCCACACCTTGAGTGTTGTGTGCCATTTTGGTCTCCTAGTCTGAGGAAGGACATTCTTGTTATTGAGGGAGTCCAGTGAAGGATCACCAGGCTGATCCCCAGGATGGCAGGACTGACATATGAGGAAAGAGTGGATCGACTGAGATTCTATTCGCTAGAATTTAGAAGAATTAAGGGGAATCTCATAGAAATAAATAAAATCCTGATGGGAGTGGACAGGCCAGATGCGGGATGAATGTTCTTGATGTTGGGGAGGTCCAGAACTCGGGGTCACAGTCAAAGAATAAGGGGTAAGCCATTCAGGACTGAGATGAGAAAGAGTTTCTTCACCCAGAGAGTTGTGAACCTGTGGAATTCTCTCCCACAGGAAGCTTTTGTGGCCAGTTCTTTAGATAGATTCAAAAGGGAGCTGGACATGACCCTTACAGCTAAAGGGATCAAGGAATATGGAGAGAAAGCGGGAATGGGATACTGAGATTGCATGATCAGCCATGATCATACTGAATGGCAGGGCAGGCTCGAAGGGCCGAATGGCCTACTCTTGCATCTGTTCTCTTTGTTTCTATGTTGTCTACCAATTTACCAGATATTTAAATACTGCCAACAACTTTAAATATGATATTCAAATTTTGCACAGATAATTGCTTTCAAAAAATTTGGATTTTAATCAAAGTATGTTAGTCATTATTTGATAAACATTAGGTAATGTTGTGGGAGTAATCTGTCATTTAGAATTGTGGTTTCATCATTTGTTATGGAGTAAATTTAAATTTACGAAATGAATACTGGAAAGTCCAGTGTCAAAAGTAAACATGCTGCATTTTAATGCAACTTACTTGTTCTTAATCCTTCCAGGGGCTCTTCAGAGTAAAAGTCCCATGATTCATCACTGTTATTTGCTAATCAGATGCTCCTATCTTCAGCCATCAGGTAAAGTGTTCTGATTCATTTCTGCATAATTATGTTGAAAATAACAACACATTTGATCTGTAGTAAGACTATTATTGCTGCTCTTGGGAGGATGAGAACCTGTGGAGTTTCCTTATGATGCACCAGTGTTACTTTCAATTTGCCTGTGACCATTTACAGACACTACCGCAAAAGGGAACACAATTGATTAAATGCAGACTGCAGAAGATGAAGTGGAAGTGTAGGATGAATTACTGAATGTTACCCAAACATCAAGTTATTCCGAACCACACTAATGTTGTTTGCTATTTCTTTTTAAATTTAAAGCTGAAATCAGCAAACTTTGTTTTAACCGGCATCTTATGAACCGGCAAAATATCTACCTGAAATATTAGAAGTTTACTGTATTATTGTGAGTGGTCAGTTGAGGGTCAGTGATAAGGCTCTCTGATGGTGAATTTTATTTATGACAATGTAGCATTATTATTTCAGTGATTTATGATGTAAATCAAGTACAACATTAATGTGTATACCCCTGCATTACATTTCTATTATCTAGTGTGTGTTTTCGCATTGATCATGTGGACCTCTTGATCAACTTGAATATTTGATCAACTGGAACGTTCCTGGTCCCATAAAGCGCCAGTTAGTAAAAACGTTTATTGTGTTATGAATCACCACTGTTTTTTCCTGGTCTAGAATGATAGACCCTATTTGTCCAGTGTGATAGAGAAAAATAAAAGCAGTTGGTGCTTTAATGACAAGGGAATTTTGTCTTTAGCAAGATTTATTTTATTTGTACATTGGTACACAGACAACTGGGAGTGGTTTAATCCAAGGGTCACCACACCTCAGGTTAGGGGAGAGGTTGAGAAGGAGAGTCCTTCGTGGTAACCTCAGCTGGTGTGGGAGGGAAGCTACTCACAAAAGGGAAAAGTAGATTCAATTTATCTTTGGCAGAAAAATTACTGATGCCTTGCACTTTAGCAACAGTAAGAACTCAAAGAAAAGTAAGAAAGCAAATTTGTTCTGGAGACAGTGCAATGAACGTTTTCCAAACTAATTCCTGGGATGGTGGGAATGTCCTGTGAAAAGCGATTGAGGAGATTATTCTCTAGATGTAGCAGATTGAGGATGATTGCATTCCAAAATAAATTTTCTTACAAAGATCAAAATCACACAACATCAGGTTATTTTTTAACAGGTTTATTAGGAAGCACTAGCTTTCGGAGCGCTGCTCCTTCATCAGGTGGTTGTGGAGCAGGACCATAAGACACAGAATTTATAGCAAAGTATTAGAGTGTTATAAATTCTGCTATATTTGCTATAAATTCTGTGTCTTATGGTCCTGCTCCACAACCACCTGGTGAAGGAGCAGGGCTCCAAAAGCTAGTGCTTCCAAACCCTGGTATTGGGTGATTTTTAACTTTGTCCACCCCAGTCCAACACCAGCTCCTCCATATCATGGCTTACAAAGATGTACAAAGGAGGGTCCCTCTGGATGAACCAAGGGATGCAATGTCAGAATAAAGGGAACAGCCCATTTCGGATTGAGAATTTCACCACAGAGAAAACAATGAATCTTTGGGATTCTCTGCCCCACCAGATGTGCAGATTAAGATATTCCTTGTGGCCAGGACTGGGATTGCTCGGTTTATACACATGAAAACATCAAGAGATACTCATTGAATGGCAGAACAGGTTTGAAGGGCTGAATCATCTCTTCCGGATCCTATTTCTTATTTACATACCTTGCTAAGAAAACATACTCATTCGGCACTAGAGTTTGCATGCTTCTGAAATTTTATGACATTAGTCTAGAGAGATCAAGGAGAGAAATGTGACAAATAAGACAAAAAAGCATTAATTGAATGTAATTGTATGAGAGTCAAATAGGAAACTCATTTCCACTTACTCTAATGAGGATCTATACATACAAGATTCCACCTCAACAAAACTGGGCTGAACATTTCACAGGAGACCCTAATGGAATCTCAGTATGAGCCTGGAGAGCTCCTAATTCCCTCACAAAGCTTGGAATTTCTGTGTCCTTCCTCCAAGATAATAATAGGTGGAAGAGAAACCCCTCCCCCCCCCCCCCCCCCCCCCCCATCCAGGGGTTTTGCTGCCTGGTTCTGCATGGTGTACAGGAGAAGCACAGTGAGGCTCCCCCCAGCCCAGCCTCATGATGGGTGTGTACAGGATCCACTCATGACCCTCAGAATTGGTAAATGGCCTGAACGTTATACTTAATTAAAGCAGTGCCCATCCAAGACTAAGCTCTCTCTCGTCCACTGGCCTGCATTTTCCCAGTTGTGATTAATGTGTGATGACCGATAATTTATCTGACATCTAATCTTCATTTTCTCATGCAATCTTCTACTTTTCTCTCAGTAATGATGCCCCTGAGATGTTGGGCACAGGTGCCATGGTGTGAATTGTATGGCGGGTGAGGTGAAAGTGCTCACTGAGCCAGAACCTTCTACAGCCTTTTTTATTCACTCATGGGATGGGGGTGTTGCTGGCTGGCCAGCATTTATTGCCCATCCCTCGTTGCCCCTTGAGAAGGTGAGGGTGAGTGCCTTCTTGAACCATTGCAGTCCATGTGCTGCAGTTAGACCCACAATGCCCTTAGGGAGGGTACTCCAGGATTCTGACCCAGTGACACTGAAGGAATGGCCAATATATTATCAAGTCAGGATGGTGAGTGATTTGGAGGGGAACTTGCAAGGGGTGATGTTCCCATGTACCTGCTGCCCTCATTCTTCTAGATGGAAGTGGCCGTGGGTTTGGAAGTTGCTGTCTGAGGATCTTTGGTGAAATTCTGCAGTACATCTTGTAGATGGTATGCAGTGCCACTACTGAGCGTCGATGGTGAAGGAAGTGTTTACTTATGGAAGTTTATACTTGTGCCAAGCTAGTGAGCTGCTTTGTCCTGGATTGTGTTAGGCTTCTGGAATGTTTTGGAGCTGCACCTATCCAGGTGAGTGTGGGGTATTCTATCACATTCCTGATCTGTACTTGGTCGATGGGGAATCATGAGGTCAGGTACTCAGTGCAGTATTTCTAGTCTCTCACCTGTTCTTGTAGTCACTACATTTATGTGATAAGGCCATCAGAGTTTCTGGTGAATAGTAACCCCACCTAAGTTGATATTGGGGAATTCAGTGATGGCGACACCACTGAATGTCAAGAGGTGGTGATTAGATTTTCTCTTATTGGATTTGGCCATTGCCTGGCATTTGTGCGACGTGAATGTTATTTGCCACTTGTCAGTCCAAGCGCAGGTACTGTCCAGATCTTCCTGCATTTGAACATGGACTACTTGAGTATCTGAGGAGTCACAAAAGGTGCTGAATATAGTGCAATCATAGAGATGTACAGCACCAAAACAGACCCTTTGGTCCAACTCTTCCATGCTGACCTGATATCCCATCCTATTCTAGTCCCATTTGCCAGCACTTGGCCCATAGCTCTCTAAACCCTTCTTTTTCATATACCCATCCAGAGAGTCATAGAGTCATAGAGAGTCAATTTAGTAATTCATTTTTCTGGGAGAAGGTTCCAAATATTCACTACTTTTTAAAAATCACATTTATCTCTAATGCCTGTGGACAATTTTTAATTTTATCTTGTGTCCTCAAGTCTTATGCTTTCACTGCATCTGCTAGGTAGTCATCAGTGAACATACCCCATTTCTGATCTTCTGATGGAGGGAAGGTCATTGCTGAAACAGCTGAAGATGGTCGGGCCTTGCACATTAATCTGAGGTGTAGGTATGACCTCAGGTGTCAGGTATGACTCCAACCAGAGGAGAGTTTGTCACTGATTCCTATTGATTCCAGTTTTGCCAGGACTCGTTGATGTCACACTCGGTCGAATGCAGCCTTGGGCTGTTGTTCTCACCTCCCCTCTGGAATTCAGCTCTTTTGTCCATGTTTGAACAAAAGTTGTAATGAGATCAGGAGCTGAGTGACCCTGGGGTAACCCAAACTTGGCATCACTGAGCAGGTTATTGCTGAGCAGGTACTGCTTGATAGCACAGTTACTAACATCTTCCATCACTTTACCGATGATCGAAAGTAGACTGATGGGGCAGTAATTGGCCAGGTTGGATTTGTCCTGCTTTTTCTTTCCAGGACATATCTGGGCAATTTTCCACATTGTTTGGTCGATGCCAGTGTTGTAACTGTACTAGAACGGCTTCGCTGGGGGAGTGGCAAATTCTGGAGCACACATCTTCAGTGCTATTGTCGGAATGTTGTCAGGGCCCATTGTCTTGGCAGTGTCCAGTAGAGTCATAGAGTCATACAGCACGGCAACAGAGCCTTCGGTCATACAACACAGAAACAGAGCCTTCGGTCATACAGCATGGCAACAGAGCCTTTGGTCTAACTAATCCATGCCTACCATATTCCCGAACTAAACTAGTCCCACCTGCTTACTCCTGGCCCATATCCCTCCAAACTTTTCCTATTCACGTACTTATCCAGAAGCCTTTTACATGTTGTAAATCTACCCACATCCTCCACTTCCTCTGACAGTTCATTCCACATAAGCCACTCTCTGTGTATAAACGTTTCCCCACATATCCTTTTTAAATCTTTCACCTCTCACCTTAACAATATGCCCTCACGTTCAGAACTCCCCTACCCTGAGGAAAAGACCTTTGTCATTAACCTTATCCATGCCCCTCATGGTTTTATAATCCTCTACAAGGTCACCTCAATCTCCTCCATTCCAGTGAAATAACTCAAGCCCTCCATTACTGGCAGCATCCTGGTAAATCTTATCTGAACCCTTTCCGGTTTTATATCATCCTTCCAATAACAGGCAATGACAACTGCACACAATATTCCAGAAGAGGCCTCTCCAACGTCCTGTAAACCTTAAAATGATGTCCTAATGCCTATTCTCAAACATCTGAGCAATGAAGGCAAGCACACTAAATGCCTTCTTCACTACCTGTCCACCTGTGATGCAAATTTCGAAGAATTATGTATCTGAACCCCTGGGCTCTTTGTTCTATAGCACTATATGTGAGGAGTGAATGGAACTGGCTGAAGACTGGTATCTGTGACCACTGGAGAAACCCATATTTTAAATCCAGCTGCACCCTCCATATCAGCTACTGAAACTCAGGAAATTAACTGTCAATATGTCATAGAGTAAAGGCAAACTCACCGTTCACTTCAAGGGTTGGGACCTGGACGTGCTGGTGGATGGGGAGGCTGAGAGGAGGGCAGTCCTCTTCCCTGTTGAAATGACTGTAAGAAATAGGAATAGAAATAGGCCATTCAGCCCCATGAGTCTGCTCCACCCTTAAATAGAATCCAGGCTGAACTGATCTTCTTCACATCCACTTTCCTGTCCTTTCCCTGTAACCCTCAATTCTCCAACTGATCAAGAATCTGTCTCAGCATTAAATGTATACAAGGACTCTGCTCCCAAAGCTCTCTGCAGAAAGGTGTTCCAAAGACTCTTCACCCTTTCACAGAAGAAATTCCTCTTCCACTCAGTCTTAAATTGGTGCCACTTTATTATGAGACTCTGCCCTCTTATGCTTTTCTGTCAGCATGAGAGTTAATCAAGAGCAAATAGTCTTGCTTTCAACACCTCCGTACTCAATTATTCTAAAGTTTCCCTGACCAGCC
Organism: Chiloscyllium plagiosum; assembly: GCF_037043375.1. NCBI lineage: Eukaryota > Metazoa > Chordata > Chondrichthyes > Orectolobiformes > Hemiscylliidae > Chiloscyllium > Chiloscyllium plagiosum. The sequence continues at coordinate 2,941,143 of NW_028270161.1, forward strand.
ACCCATTCCCAAAAGTCTCTAAATCTCAACCCATTTCGGAATTCAACCGGACATAATAGGCCTCACATTAATCCCATCCTAGTATTGTCCTACAGCTGCCTCACAGTCAGTATCACACCAATGACCAAATTCTTGGGACAGTTGGCCAGGGGGTTGCTGGGATACTGCCGCTGAGGAATGTATGGATCAATCCTGCCTTGAGGATCGTCCTCCGGGAGATGAATGCTAGCCATGGGAATAGAAAAGATTTCCCGGTGTGATCTGTATTTCCTGGACAGAAACTAAAGCAAATCTTACACCTTACTATCCTCAGCCTCCTCTGACTGTTCTCTGAATATTTGGCCTGCCAAAGAAGCCATGGATTTGCCTGCTTTTTGCACAATATAAAATAGTCAGTCAGAACCAGTCTTGAATCTTTCAAGATCATTGCTCCTACTACCTGGTCTCCACCAGGCTATGGGAGTTTAAACAGGATCCAGGTTGCAGAGGAACATCACGACAAGGTAGGCTATTTAGCCCCTCAAACCTGTTCTACCATGCAGTGAGATAATGGCAGATGTGTTGCATAACTCCATACACCTGTCTTTGGCTCATATCCCTTATACCTTTGATTTGGAAAAAAAAATTATCTATTTCAGATTTAAAATTTAAAACGGATCCAGTGTCCGTTGCCATTTCTGATAGTGTTCCAAAGCTCACTCACCCTGTGCGTGTAGAAGTGCTTCCTAACATCTCTCCTCAATGGTCTGGTCCTAATTCTCAGACTATGTTCAAATTCTAGAATCCCTAACCAGCAAAAATAGTTTCTCTTTATCTACCCTGTGTTTTCCTATTAATATCTTGACGACTGCAATCAGATCACTCCATAACCTCCTAAATTCTCGAGAAAACATGTCTAATTTGTATAATCTCTCCTCATAACTTAACCCCTGAAGTCCAAGTATACAAATTGTTTATATATCCTAAAAGGGGTGGTACGGTGGCACAGTGGTTAGCACTGCTGCCTCACAGCGCCAGAGACCCGGGTTCAATTCCCGCCCCAGGCAACTGACTGTGTGGAGTTTGCACATTCTCCCCGTGTCTGCGTGGGTTTCCTCTGGGTACTCCGGTTTCCTCCCACAGTCCAAAAGATGTGCAGGTCAGGTGAATTGGCCATGCTAAATTGCCCGTAGTGTTAGGTAAGGGGTAAATGTAGGGGTATGGGTGGGTTGCACTTCGGCGGGGCGGTGTGGACTTGTTGGGCCGAAGGGCCTGTTTCCACACGGTAAGTAATCTAATCTAAACATAAATACAAGATTAATTACATTTAAATTTGTAAATAGATGTTCACTCATGTAGAATTGGTTTCAGAGGATATTTGACAGTATATTAGTGCCATTCAGCTTAATGACACCTCAGACAGAAAAGATATTTGTAAGCAACTTGATTTTTCCTGGCATTTTAATTTTAATTGTATATCTAGAAATGGTAAAAATATTAATTTGCGAATCAATTTAAACTGTCAATTATCTGTCAATTTCAAATATAGGGATGGATTCAATGCTTAAATTGTTGGCAGATATTTGGCTCTGATATATTCAATAAGATCATTATTCCTTGTGTGAAAGTTAGATGGTAACAGACCTGAAATACATTTTGCACTTTCTGAAAAGAGTAGCTACCTTTGACCAATCATTTGGTTTGTCTAATTGGAAAGCAGAATACTGCAGATGTTAGAAATCTGAAATGAGAATGGAAACTGCTGGAAAATAAAACTCAGCAAGTCAGGCAGCAGCTGTGGAGAGAGGAACAAGGTGAATGTTTCAGGTGCATGGTCTTTTCTCTGTTATGCACCAGGCCAGACCCCCCTCAAAAAACATTTCAGGAGGGTAGCCCAGACCCTGACTTTTCTTGTTGTTTTAAGCAGGTGTGAGTGGATATTCCCAGAGGGATTCAGCTGGCCCAACCACTCAGTTCTAAACAAAACAGCATTCATTTACACAGTATTGAATGCAACATGAACAGGAGAGAACCAAATTTAGAATTACTTAACCTAGCTGAAAACCCAATCAACTTAATGATGCTGTTCCAAATACCAGCAACATCCCATAACACCCCCTTGGCAAAAAGGTAAAGTCAAATACAGATTCTTACAGGAGGGATGTCAGAGAGAGAGAGAGAGAGAGACAGAGACAGAGAGAGAGAGAATCAGCATGGAGCTGTTTCTTCAATCAGCAGCCACAAACAGATTGCTTGTGAAAACCAAACCAAACCAAACCAAAACCAAACCAAACCAAACCAAACCCAAACCAAACCAAAACCAAACCTAACCAAACCGAAACCCTGATGTGGGAGAACTGGCCACTCCCCTTTCATTGTACATGTGTTTTAAAAGAAAGACTTAAAAGTAGATATTTTCAGACATATCAGAACCTCTGCCTTTACGATCCCTTTTGAGAAAAACTAAGGATAACAAACCAAATTAAAGGAGCAGCATCATCACATCTCAGAACTGGGCGGCACGGTGGCACAGTGGTTAGCACTGCTGCCTCGCAGCGCCAGAGATCCGGGTTCAATTCCCGCCTCAGGCGACTGACTGTGTGGAGTTTGCACGTTCTCCCCGTGTCTGCGTGGGTTTCCTCCGGGTGCTCTGGTTTCCTCCCACAGTCCAAAGATGTGCAGGTCAGGTGAATTGGCCATGCTAAATTGCCCGTAGTGTTAGGTAAGGGGTAAATGTAGGGGTATGGGTGGGTTACGCTTCGGCGGGTCGGTGTGGACTTGTTGGGCCGAAGGGCCTGTTTCCACACTGTAAAGTAATCTAATCTAATCTAATCTAAAAAAAGTGGTACATTGCCTACATTTTGATGTTCCTCAGCAAGTATTTTCTATTTTGTTCCTTTTTCTTGCTGCAACACCATTTCCTTTGGTCTGAGAAACCAACTCTTCAGCCACTCAGTCGCCACCCAATCCCAAACATTCCCCTGACCTAGATACCCACACCCCAGTCCCACCATCCCTTTACTCAATGTCTACTAAAATTGTAACATTTCCCAGTTCTGACAAAAGGACACAGACCTGAAAGGTTGCCTCTCGATGTTGATATTTTTCACTGTGATTAGGAGATTATTCATAAAGCTACAAAGAAATCTGCAATGAATTTGCATTAAAGAAACACATTTAGCAATATTAATTTTCATATAAAATATAACAGATATAGATCTTTCCACTCTCATTCTTTAACCTTATTAGAAAATGGACAAATGGTGTTAACAGATATTGATGTCCAGTAACTCATGGTTTTTGTCAAAGTGGGAGTGGAAGAATGGACAATGTTTCTGGAGACCCACTGTACACTGATCAGTCAGTGCAATCCTGAGAGAGTGCAGCACTGTCAGAGGCACATTTTACCAACTGATCGCTTAAATCAAGGCCCTATCTGAACAAAGAACAGAGAACAAAGAACATTAAAGCACAGGAACAGGCCCTTTGACCCTCCAAGCCTGCGCTGATCCAGATCCTCTATCTAAACCTGTCACCTATTTTCTAAGAATCTGTATTCCTCTGCTCCCTGCCCATTCATGTATTTATCTAGATACATCTTAAATGACGCTATTATTCCCCGCCCCTACCACCTCCACTGGCAACATGTTCCAGGCCCCCACCACCCTCTGCATGAAGAACTTTCCACACATATCTTCTCTTAACCATTTCCCTCTCACTTTGAACTCATGACCCCTAGTAATTGGGTCCCCCACTCTGGGAAAAAGCTCCATGCTATCCACCCTGTCTATACCTCTCATGGTTTTGTAGACCTCAATCAGGTCCCCCCTCAATCTCCATCTTTCTAATGAAAATAATCCTAATTTACTCAACCTCTCCTCATAGCCAACACCCTCCATACCAGGCAACATCCTGGTGAACCACCTCTGCACCCTCTCCAAAACATCCACATCCTTTTGGTAATGTGATGACCAGTATTCCAAATGTGGCAGAAGCAAAGTCTTATACAATTGTAACATGATCAGCCAACTCTTGTATTCAATATCCCATCTGATGAAGGAAAGCATGCCGTATGCCTTCTTGACCACTCTACTGACCTGCGTTGCCACCTTCAGAAAAAAATGGACCTGAACACCCAGATCTCTCTGACCATCAATTTTCCCCAGGACTTTTCCATTTATTGTATTGTTCACTCTTGAATTGGATCTTCCAAAATGCAGCACCTCGCATTTGTCCGGATTGAGCTCCATCTGCCATTTCTCTGCCTAACTCTCCAATCTATCTACATTCTGCTGTATTCTCTGACAGTCCCCTTTATTATCTGCTATTCCACCAATCTTAGTGTCATCTGCAAACTTGCTAATAAGGCGACCTACACCTTCCTCCAAATTATTAACATATATCACAAACAAGAGTAGAGCTTGAAGAATAATATTTAACTGATAACAAGCAGTTCGGCTTTTATTTGGTTAATGTTTAATTGATGATTAGGTACCTCACCAATTTTAATCCATTAGAACAGTTCATCATTTTCTGCTGTTGGAAATGATCCTGCTGTTGCCTTTTACATCTTCTTGTGATCGGTTTCTTTTCTTGCCCCATTACCATGTCACAACACCGTCATCGTTTTCTGATTTAATCTCTCCGGCCTTCCAACCAGTTATAGAGTTTAACTTTTTGTCCCTCTTCATCCTGGTCTTTCTTGCCCCATTACATTCCCAACTTCATGAAATATCATTGAAATAGAATATTATTTTATCGCACTTCTGCTGTTGTCTGAACTACTGACAATTTGTTTTTATTCCTTTTCCTTTTCCCCATTAGAAATGTTCAGTATCAGTAAACAATTGAAAGTGTTTCCAGTGTAACAATGAGAGAAAACAGAGGGGGAGGAATGAGTCGGCAATGTTCATACCAAAATAAGCATTCCTTTCTCTTATCTTCATTAATAATGTAATTCATTAATCAGCTGTTTGTGCAGCTTTGGGTTTATAGCTATTATAATGTTAAAGACAGAAGATGCTTTAATTTGACCATGTGTACTGCCTCAGTTAATTATAATCTTGCCTCCACAGGTCAAGCAGCTCCAGCTTCACATTACATTTGCAGCTCATGATTATGCTCAACACTCCTGTGTAACACAAAGGAAATGCTGCATTTAAATTGGTAGCAGAAATATCAAACGACCAGCAAACGGAACACAATAACAGCTTTCCTTTTGTGTTTTCCTGGGTCAAAATCCTAACAATTAGTTACGAGCTCCAGAGAAACTTCAAATGTGATGTTAGAAGAAGAGAAATGTAATAACAATTTGCATTTTTATAGCATTTTCAATCGAATAAATGTTTCAATACATTTTACAAGAGTGTTATGAAATAAAATTTGGCACTGACTGATCTAAGGTCATATTCAAACAGATGGCCAAAACGGTTTTGGAACGAAGTAAGTTTTAAGGAGCATCTCAAAAGAAGAAGAGAGATAGAGAGACAGAAAGACAGAGGCAGACAGAGAGAGGTTGAGAAAGAAAGATTCTGAGCTTTGGGGCTAGATATTTGAAGTCATAGCCTCCCCACTGTTGAAATGATTGAAATCTCGAAGGCTAGAGGCCAGAATTATAGGAGCAAAGCTTTCCTGGCAGATTGTAGGACTTGATGATGTTACAGTTGCCTGGAAGTGGCAAAGTCACAGAAGAATTTGAAAACAAAAGCAAAAGGTTTAAAGCAGTCATATGATGGGATACAGGAATAGGACTAGACACAAATAAGAACATGGAGAGCAAGATTTCAGATGACCTTGATGTTATGGAGTCCAGTCTGCAAAGTTACTTTATAGTCACTTGTTATAGCCAATAGGGAGATTGTTGCATTGTAATGTCACTGGATTAGTCATTCAGAGGCTCAGGATAATGCTGTCAAATCCCACAACTGCACATCAATTCATAAACTTTGTATCTGTAATAACATTATTACATGACTGTAATAATGGCCATACCAATGCTAACTGACTGTCAGAATGACTCTTTTGGTTCATTCATTCCCTTTAGGGAGGGAAATCTTTTACCCTTACCCCGTCTGACCAACATGTGACTCCAGACACAGAGAAATATGTTTGACTATCAATTGACCTTTGAAATACCTGAGCAAATTGTTCAGTTCAAAGGCAAATAGTGATGACCAATAAATGCTGGCTTTTCAGCAGTGCCTACATCCCAATGAAAGAACAAAGGGGGGGAGAAAAGGCAACAGCTGCATGAATGAGAGTTCAGCAGCAGGATCTCACAGAATTTGTGTTTCTTCTGCTTTCAAGGATATTTCATTTACATTGATTGAAATTTAAGGTAAAATATTAATCAAAGTGCATGCTAGAAAATGCATGCAGTTTATCTGCTTGTCCAATCAGCAGCATTACATGCTGTGCATGGTATGAGGTGTATGATTTACATATAGGAGAAAGTGAGGACTGCAGATGTTGGAGATCAGAGCTGAAAAATGTGTTGCTGGAAAAGCGCAGCAGGTCAGGCAGCATCCAAGGAGCGGGAGAATCGACGTTTCGGGCATAAGCCCTTCTTCAGGAATGAGGAGAGTGTGCCAAGCAGGCTAAGATAAAAGGTAGGGAGGAGGGACTTGGGGGAGGGGCATTGGGAATGTGATAGGTGGAAAGAGGTTAAGGTGAGGGTGATAGGCCGGAGAGGGGGTGGGGTGGAGAGGTCAGGAAGAAGATTGCAGGTCAAGAAGGTGGTGCTGAGTCTGAGGGTAGGAACTGAGATAAGGTGGGGGGAGGGGAAATGAGGAAGCTTGAGAAATCTGCATTCATCCCTTGTGGTTGGAGGGTTCCAGGCGTCGTGTTGCCATGGTCTGGCGATGGAGGAGGCCAAGGACCTGCATGTCCTTGGTGGAGTGGGAGGGGGAGTTGAAGTGTTGAGCCACGGGGCAGTTGGGTTGGTTGGTGCGGGTGTCCCAGAGGTGTTCTCTGAAACATTCCGCAAGTAGGCGGCCTGTCTCCCCAATGTATAGGAGGCCACATCGGGTGCAGCGGACGCAGTAAATGATGTGTGTGGAGGTGCAGGTGAATTTCTGGCAGATATGGAAGGATCCCTTGGGGCTTTGGAGGGAAGTAAGGGGGGAGGTATAGGCGCAAGTTTTGCATTTCTTGTGGTTGCAGGGGAAGGTGCCGGGAGTGGAGGTTGGGTTGGTGGGGGGTATGGACCTGACGAGGGAATCGTGGAGGGAGTAGTCTTTTGCAGCGGATGTAGTAATACAGGATGCAGTATATATTTCCCTCCCCTCCCCTATCAGCTTTCCAGAAAGACCACTCCCTCCGCGACTCCCTCGTCAGATCCACATCGTCAGCAACACATTTTTCAGCATATGATTTACATGTATCAATATCATTTATTTCAGAGATTAGATTTTGATCCAGTGGCATGGGGATTTTGATTTGTATGTGTACAGGTTCTAATGATTAATTTGTCACTCTTTCTTGAGCCATGATTTTTTAAACTGCTGCGTATCAAAGATTAGCTGACTGATGGCCCTCCCTAGAACAGTAAAGGGAAATTATTTATACTGTGAGAGTTTAGAATCAGAACGATCAAACAATAAAACACATTAACTTGCTTTTGGCTTCATAGAAACAAGACGTAATTTTTGCTGCAACAAAACCAAGAGTTTGGAAAGCTTTCATTTTTAGTTTTAAATTAGAATTGAATTCAATTTTTTGTCACATGTATTCGCAGGAGTACAGTCACCACTTGTGGTTCCATCTTAGGGACATGTGCTGTATAGTGATGGTGTGGGGATAGATGTAATTTTATTTTGTCATGTGTTTTGAAGTCTTTCACATTGTATTATCTGTAAATGCCTTAGTTTGTTCTATTTTCTCTTCATTTCATTTGACCAATAAACCATTGTTTCATTCTTAAAACCAAATCTACAATGCTTATGTTTCAGTGACAGATCGCCACCTGAAATAAAAATAAAGCAAAACATGATCTATTAAGCAAGATTTCAGTGTGGGCTCTAACTTGTCCAGTAATAAAATCAACTGGAATCGGAATGTGTGTAACATCAGTAAATGATTCTTTATCTTCAAAGATCTGTGGGGAACATTCCAAAGATGTCAATATCTCTATTTGCTGGTTCTATTCCAACTGCAACTTGATATTTTAGAGGTTGCTTGTTGAAATTCCTCTATTTAACCAGAAAGATGTCAGTCAAGTGGTTTAATTCAATGACCAAGCCTCAATTTCAACACATGCAAGTTTCTTTTCAATTTGGTAAGTATTAATTTTAACTGTCTAAGTTTGGGCTAATGGAATAAAGGTCAAAGCGTGCTGATGGCTGGCTGATGTACCTCTCCACTAATCCTCATGTCTCAAATTTTCTGAACCATTTATCTGTTTTCAATAAGTTTTGTTCTTTAGAAAAATCTGGAGTGATTCATGAAACAAAACCAGGTTCACACTCAGAAAACACACTCCAGAGAAGCTGCAGGGACACCTGGTGAATATCTGGCAATCAATAAACTTTTACCCTTGTCAATTTGTATAGGGCTCTGTTATACATGTTAAAGCAATGCAATAAATGTAGTCAATTGTACAGAGAGGGGTCAAAGATGGGAAAAATAGCTAACAGCTCCAAAAGATAAAGAGATGAACTATTAAAGAATCATAAACAAAAAGATGAATCATTAACTCCTTTCATTTTGAACCAAATCCATGTTGATTAGGCCACTGTTGGAATATTGTGTGCAATTCTGGTCTTCCTCCTATCGGAAGAATGTTGTGAAACTTGAAAGGGTTCAGAAAAGATTGACAAGGATGTTGCCAGGGTTGGAGGGTTTGAGCTGTAGGGAGAGGCTGAATAGGCTGGGGCTGTTTTCCCTGGAGCGTTGGTGGGGTGACCTTATAGAGGTTCATGAGGGGTACGGATAGGGTAACGAGATAAGGTCTTTTCCCTGGGGTGGTGGGGTGGTTCAAAAATAGAGGGCATAGGTTTAGGGTGAGAGGGAAAACATTTAGAAGGGACCTAATGGGCAACTTTTTCACGCAGAGGGTGGTGTGTGTATGGAATGAGCTGCCAGAGGAAGTGGTGGGGGCTGGTACAATTACAACATTTAAAAGGCACCTGGATGAGCATTTAAATAGGAAGGGTTTGGAGGGATGTGGGAGAAATGCTGGCAAATGGGCAGAGATTAATTTAGGATATCTGGTGAGCGTGGATGAATTGGACTGAAGGGTCTGTTTCCGTGCTGTACATCTCTATAACTCGGTGAATCTAATAGGTTTGACTGAGTTTGTCCAAAAACATGTGGACAAAAGAAAATCAATGCAGGTGTCTCCCACCTGAAGTAAAAGGACATGATCATACAAAAAGCATAAGAACAAACTTAGATCACCATCTGGTTCTTTTCATTTATAAAACAGTTGTCACACTATGGAATCCAATCATTACGGAGGACACTATCCAATTCACAGTCACTCCACATCCCCTTTCCAGGAAGGTTCGGGCTACAGGAGCAAGGTATGCAATAATGTGTGGGACAGGAGTGTTGTTTCTTTCTTCAGAATGTTTTAGCATTGATTTGTCATTGAGCATGTTGTTGTTCTGTAAAAGTAAGGGTAATACCACTTCTAGAACCGTGCCTTTGACCTCCATCCATGTTTCAACAATGTTTCGAGTTTTAATATAAGAGTTACATACTTAACTGTACATAACATCATGTGGCAATTCTTGAGGTTCAGCTGTCTCCTTGAAATACAAAGAGACAATGGGCACTGGACTGGAACAACTGAGCATGACTGTATTGATGCACATCCCCTGAATCTGGCTTAAGCACCCAACTGACCAGACCCAGGCTCCTGGATTGATAGCAGATAATGCCCTAGTGTTCCTACATGGCTGACTGTTAACAGTCCCTTGAGTTGACACAGGAATGTTCCCCTTAGACTTTGAGACATGTCGGTTTGTTTGAAGCATTTGCAGTGTTTGCCTCATAAGGACTGACACATGGTGCCAATGTAAGATTGATGGAGCACACTGCTGTCCAAACCCTTGACTGATTACTGCTGACAACCACTGACAAGGCGCCTGGCTTTGTGTCTGCACTGAAGGGCAAGGCAGATGTAGTGCAAACCTGTAAGTTCTGAATGAGGCAGCAGAATGACAAACGAATGAGTAATAAGGGAGCAAGGTAAGCACTGTGACATACACCCTGCTCTGATTCATGAGGGTGTGTCTCTGATCACAAAGCAGCAACATTCCAATGTACGATGTTGGGGTGCTCAGAAGTGTAGTACTGAGGTGGTGAACTCAGTGAATCAGAGCTGTGTCAGGATGCTGTGGTGAGGATAGTATATATCCAATGTCAAATTCCATTGGCAGAGGTTTCCCATTGAGCATAGTTTGAGATGTCAGGGACTGTTGGCCAAGATGGAAGTATGGAGGGGTGAGTTAGAGCCAACAGATACCCATCCTGACTCTCATCATAGGAACTGTCTCTGTCTCACTCCTTTCCACATCATGGGGGAGTGAGGAATTCATGAGATGTTAATGTATGCAAATAGTCAGCTCACCAATCACTGGTGAGATTCTCGTCCCACCCTGAAATCTTGGGGAGAAAATTAGACTTTTTTTAATCTCAATTCTCATTTTTCTGATCTCACCATATCTTCCTAACTGACTCACCACTGCCCATATCATTCTGGAGGCAGGAAAATTTAACCCACACACAGGTTCTAGTCGCGATCCTAGAGGCAATGCCAAAACAGATAATTAATTCTGAAATTAAATAAAAAGCATCAAAGGTTTAGAAAGTGGCCCTGAGAGTTATCTTGAGAATTTTGTGGAGTTGAGGATGATCAAATCAGCCATGACCATATTGAATGGCCAAGCAGGACTCAATGGGCTGAATGGCCTACCTCTGCCCCTACATCTTAGGATGTTCAAAGTCTTCAAAGACATGGACGTCACTGTAATAACAGGGAAAAGTGAAATGTTTTTACTCATCATAAAGTAATTACAAAGGAAAATCCAAAGATATGCAGGTTAGATGGATTGGCCATGGGAAACGTAGCGTTACAGGGATTGGTAAGAGATGGGTCTGGATGGGATGCTCTTCAGAGGGTCAGTGTGGACTCGATGGACTGAATGGCCTGTTCCACACTGTCAGGAGTCTATGATTCTAAATGTTAAATATCTCTTTTTAAGAAATGAAAATGAAATGCAAGCCATCTGAAATACAGACACTTCTTGTGAGAAATTATTCTGCACCATTCTGTAAATGAATCCAATAAAAAATTAATTTTTAAAATGGAATGAGACCTCAACTCAATTATTGAGAATGATATATCTGCTTTTGCAATGAGGGCTGAGGTCATTCCAAGGACTTGAAGAGATGGTGAGGGCTGTGCATTTAACTTCATGATTGAGGTATTTTGCATTAAATGTTACTTCAAGTGATAAATTCAAGGAAAAGTAACATTATTCTGATAGTATGGATAAATAAAAATGCATTCAAATTCCTTCATCCTGGAAAGGTGTTGCAAAGGTAGCACCTTCCAAAGTATTAGCCTTTTCATCTGGTTAGCTTCATTGCACACTCCATGTCTCAACGAGTTTTGTTATTGTAACAGAGCAATAAAGTAAATGAATAATTTACTGATTATTGTGCGATGCTTGCTTTCCCTAAGTGCTCATTGTCTCCAGCAATATAGATGTTTCTGTGTCTGTTTTGAAATTACCAAGTAAAAGGAAAAAGATGCTGAGTTAATTATAAAACACTCAGCATTGCCTTCAGAGGCATTCATATGAAAGGGAAAATTGTAGGGTGCAGAACAATAATTAGCTCCTTGACAAACCCAAGTTGAAGAACTAATTTCAGTGCCACATTCGAGTGACTTTCTTCATTTGTGATGCTTCACTAATCTAGGATGTAGCTGGTAATCTTACAGCAGGTCTTTATTAGTTCTGTGGTGAACAGCAATATTCTGCAGTTTTTCTTATCTCTTTGAAAGCCTGTGACACAGACTGTTGAACTCATATTCATTTGATCTCAGTGTTTAGTTCAGTTACAATCAAAAGTAAATTACGAAATAAAGTTTGCTTTCTCCACTTGCAGAATCTTTAAGGTAAAGCACATATCAATGGACAACAGATTATTTTTTTCTCTGACTAATCATAGTCATTTATTGAAGGATTTGGATTTTTTTCTTTGTTTTTCACTTGTCTTTACAGTAAACCTGTTCATGGAGGCTTTCAGGTTCCCAAAAAAACTAAGCACAAGTCTATTATTATAAGAAAATACAGAAGCTTGAACACCCGCACTAACAGGTTCAAAAACAGTTTCTTCCCTGCTGTTATTGGAGTGATGAATGGACCTCTCAAATTTCAAATCTAATGTTGGTCTTGCTTTTGTGCACCTCCTGTGCAGTTGCAACTTGTGTGCCTCACTTTGTCTAAACACCCTGTGATCTATAAATCCTCATATGGTATGATCTGCCTATACTCCATGCAAAATAAAACTTTCACTATACTTTGGTACGTGACAACAAAAAAATCAAATCGAATCAAATCAGATCAAATTAAAGCATTTGATTCCATTCTGTTCTTAAACAGCAAGAGTATTATGTGCAGTGAGGAGATGTGTTAAGTTTTCTTTACCATCTAAAGGATGCAATAGAATTGATCCAATTGTAAAGCAGGTTGGAGTATAATAGGAGCTTCCCATCATAAGAGGGAGATAGCACTCAGACTATGACTGTCCAAACAGAGGTATTCAATTCCTACATGAGACGTGAACAAGCACCAAGCAAGAGCAAGGTTATTAATGAGGACATAGCTTCCAAATATTCTAAATAACTGACATGCCATCAATATCACCCAATGTTTTACCCTGGGATAGGAAATAAAGACAAGTAATGTTTTCAGGATCATAAAGATTTGTGCACTTCTCCCTTGATTTTAGGGAAATTCCAGGATAGTTTTCAAAAGTGACAATCTGCCTTGGACGGTCCAACAAATTATATTCCACAGGTGACTCTCACTCTCACGCAGGAAGATAAAAATGTAATCATCTGAATCTCTCCTCATCATCTAACCTACATTTTTCATAATTATCCAGCTCTTTGCAAAGATCTAATTGTAGGGGGTGGTGTAATTTTTAAATCATTAACTGCTGTAGTAAGCACATAGTAAGTACAAAGCCACCATTTTAGTCTTCTCTACCTTGTAGTAAGCACGAGCAGACACTCCCCCAGATTTTCATGAATGGAACAATGGAAACAGCTTTCCTAGTGGCTGAGGGACCGCCCACAACCACGGCTGTACGTCATCATCCATATAAGGGAGAAGCGGGGAACTCGAACACTGATTGGCTGGGTGAATAACCAAATAATCTCATACATCAGGAGGACAGTGGGGAACTTTAACACTCATTGGCTGAGACAGTAGAAGGCCCAGCCCACTCCTACATGTATATAACATGCGGGGATTACAATCTGTGTGTGTGCCTCGTGGGAAGCCATTGAGGTAACACCCGGTTCTGCAGAATTGAATAAATAGTTTTGGACGAGCTCCTCCGTGTCTTTGTTCTTGGGAAGGGAAGCAGAGTGCCTGATGGGGGGTCGCAGAGTCCCCTATCTTGCACAATTGGGGGCTCGTCCGGGATGCAATAATTATTGCCGGGGCTCTCTTCGGCTCGTGGATCAAGTCTGATACAAAAAGACGCGTCTGGTATATATTTATACTGCTCACTGGATCGGCTTGGTCCGTCAGCCGTCGGCCAAGAGAGTGACCCGGCTCATTAAAATAATTTTGGATCCCGAGAAAAGGAACACACGGACGAGTGCTGGGACGACCGGTTAGTGACTATACGCGGGGGTACACACATTTAAAAAGGCCAGACAACTTCGTGCACGAATCAAGGTGAGAGAGTTTCTTTTTGTTCTTCCTTGTTGGCCGCGTGGTTTTGACGGTCATCTGTGAGAACGCTTTAAGCGTTTAAGACCAGGACCGAAGATAGACCATGGGAAATTGTGGTTTTGACGGTTATCTGTGAAAATGCTTTAGGCGTTTAAGACCAGGACCGAAGATAGACCACGGGAAATTGTGGTTTTGACGGTTATCTGTGAAAATGCTTTAGGCGTTTAAGACCAGGACCGAAGATAGACCATGGGAAATTGTGGTTTTGACGGTTATCTGTGAAAATGCTTTAGGCGTTTAAGACCAGGACCGAAGATAGACCATGGGAAATCAGACTTTTAGGTCCACTAAGGACAAGTCAGGGAGGACTGTAAATGGAAAAGAAATACCCCCCGATAGTCCACTAGGTCGGAAATTGAGTTTATGGACGGAAAGCAGTAGGACAAAGGACTTAAAGAAAGAGACTATGATAAAATATTGTTGTTTTATATGGACCAAAGAACCTATCCGCGCCCCCTCGGTAGTTTGGCCCGAGTATGGGTCTGATGAAGACTGGGTGTGTCAACTCCTAAATATATATGTTAACAGAAAACAACCGTTTGACCCAGAAGAGAGCAAATACGCCGCCGCCTGGTTGGCGAGTGACTGCGGGGACCCCACGAGTCTCTATCCTCTGATTCCCCAAACAGACCCGAGAAAGCCCCAGAAGTCTTGCGACGTCCTCACCGACGGTTTGCCCCCTTCTGCCCCGCCCCCGTATGTACAACCCGCGCACGGCCAGGCGTCCAGCGCGGACCTCCCTCCTGCGTCGGATAATCCCGGTTCCCGGCAGGTCATGCTCAGTGAGGGAGAGCCTGCTGGGGGGGACACAGGAAGGGAAGAAGAGCCCAACCCAGGCATTAGGAGATCAGCCCGAATTGAGATGCGGAGAGATCAAGAAGAGAGATTGGGTGCTGAGAGGGTTAACAATGTTGAACAGATGAACCCTTTACGAGAGGTGCCGTTTGGGAACGAACGGACCGGATTCGTAGTACAACCTTTAAATTCTGGGGATATCCGACAACTCCGTAATGAACTACCCCGTCTACTGGACGACCCCGTCAGTGTGGGAACACAATTAGATCAATTTCTGGGGCCCAGTATATACACATGGGCCGAATTGCAGGCCATGATGAGAATACTATTTAATTACGATGAAATTGTCATGATCCGGAATAGTGCAATGGCCATTTGGGATAGGGAGCATCAGGACGGCCCTCAGCGTGGAGAGCAGAAGTACCCCTTAGAGGACCCCCGGTGGGATCATAATGACGAGGGGGGATGGGCTAATATGACAGACCTCAGAAACCTTATAATCAGGGGAATCAAAACCTGCGTGCCTAAACAGCGGAATTTAGCGAAAGCATTCGAAGTTGGACAGAAAAAGGATGAATCCCCGAGTGAGTTTTTAGACCGTTTGCGGGAGTCCATACGAAATTATTCAGGTTTAGACCCCGATGGGGAAATAGGCAAGGGCATGCTTAAGGTGCACTTTGTGACTAAGTCATGGCCTGACATTCAGAAGAAATTACAGAAAGTGGAGGATTGGGCTGAAAAAGATGTTGCAGAATTATTACGGGAAGCACAGAAGGTGTACGTTCAGAGGGATGTAATAAGGGAGAAACAGAAGACAAAAATGATGGTGGCAGCCGTACGGGAAGCTTGTAAATCCACCGGAATGGGGGAAGAAGGTTATGGGATGGAAAGAGGAAGGTCGAGGGAAAGTTGGAGAGGGAGAGGAGCGAGACGGGGTAGAAGTGGGAGAGGAGGATCTTATGGAATCGAACGGCCTCAGGCGGCCGGATGTTACCATTGCGGGAAACTGGGACACTTGAAGAGGGATTGTCCCGATTTTAAAAGGGAGCGAGAAGGGATGTATGAAATGGAGCGCGAACAAATGGATTAGGGAAGTCAGGGGAGGATCGGAACACGGGCCTACCAAGAACCCCTGGTAAATTTACGGGTGGGCCCATTTAGACAAGATGTTACTTTCTTAGTTGACACAGGCGCCGGCAGGTCCTCAATCCCCCTCCATCCTAGGGGGGTTGGCTTCCAGGCTAAAACATTAAACATTTCAGGAGTAAAGGGTGGGGTTTTCAGTGCAAGAATATTTGAACCACAACCCTTGCGGCTGGAGGAGGAGGAGCTCCAAGTGGAACTCCTTCACCTCCCGCACCTTCCCTATGGGTTGTTGGGACGGGATTTAATAGTCCGTTTCGGACTACGAATAGAAGTGGGAGAAGAGGAAGAATTAGCCATTACCATGTCATACCTTAGTGAGTCCCGATTGACAGAGATAGACCCTAGGGTTTGGGTCGCCAAAGGGAACCGGGGGGGGGCTCGCAATTCGACCTGTGGAGGTAAAATTAAAGCCCCAGAGCCCCGACGTCGGAGTGCGCCAATACCCCATCTCTTGGGAAGGGAGGCAGGGCCTGAAGACAGTTACCAAATGCCTACCCCTCGCCCTGTTGCAAATTCGCACCCAGCCAAGACGGGATTTGGGCGTCTCCCCTTACGAAATGCTGTTTGGCCTCCCGTTCCATGGGCCGAAGGGAGAACCTCCCTTATTCGAGTCTCGGGACATGTTTGTGCAAAAATATGTGGTGGCTCTGGGGTCTGCTCTATCTCGTTTACGCCAACAGGGTTTGCGGTGCACACCATCAAGCCGGGTCAGTGGGTCCTGATTAAAAGCTGGAAGCAACGCACCCTCGAACCAACTTGGGACGGTCCCTTCCTAGTACTTTTGACTACCGAAACGGCTGTCCGCACGGCCGAAAAGGGCTGGACACATTATACTCGGATCAAGGGACCGGTGCCACAACTGACGGAGGACGAACAAACCTCTCTGACAGAGGCATCTAAGGAACAGAGACCCTGAGAACAGACTAATTGGACTTTGGCGAGTTTAAAGGACTGTGTCCTCCGGCCGGACACGAGTGTTGCAACAAAATGCAGTCAATCGTATTGTTAACTTGCTTTGCCATTATCCTTCGGCTGGGTCATAGTGTGCGTGTTACCCAATTCGGCCTCTGGGAAAAAAACAGGCAGAGGACCGTCGGTGGCTCCCCATCTCCGTTCCCGCCAACAAGCCAACACAGACACTTAGTTTAGACCTATGTGGGTTGGTGCCCTGTGCGACTAAAAGTGAACTGAATCAGACTAAGCGTAACCTAGAGAGAGAAAGGGGATTCCAGGGTCAGACGTTAGTATTACAGTTGCATGGCAAAGAAGGCATCAATAGGCCTCCGGCCCCCGGGGTCCAGGCTATGGTGTCAATTGTCCGTGACCCCATCACCCCTGGGCGGAATTGTGAGCAGAATCAGTGCAATCCACTCTATCTGACCATAAAGACCTTGGGGAACAACGGGACGAGCCTTAATGGAACGATCCTGGGTATTAGGGTTGGGGGCCAGGCAGGACAGAAGGGGTTGCAGCTGTGCTGCACAACCATCACGGTCATTGAAGCTGAGTCTGGGGCCTCATCCACCCCCGATGAGCAGGAAAAGGTTAGGATAATTGAGGTGATAGACTTGGAAAGGACCTTTGAAATAGAAACGGGATACGGGGAGGCGAATGCCTGGATGGAATGGGTCAAATATACGGTAAGGAGCATGAAAAAGAGTGATTGCTACGCGTGCACGGGTGCCCGTCCTAACCCTCAGGTGGTCCCATTCCCGCTGGGATGGGAGAAACATCCACAAGCCTTGGACTGCATGATAAGGCTGTACCAGGACCAAGAGGCCACTTGTCGACCCTTAAGTTTGAAGTTTCCTCCCGTCAGGTCTAAAGGGGCGCCCCGCCCTCCGTCATTCACAGGGGTAACGGGTACGCACCAAGCCTGCGTCTCTCGGACGGGACCGCAATGGGACAATGATGTGGGGACATTTGACAAGTGCAGCGGGTCAATTCGGCGGGTCAACGAAACTACCGGGGGCAGGAATTACTCCCACATTCATGTGCCTAGGGCAGACCTCTGGTGGTACTGTGGTGGGAGGATTCTGCGACCGACCCTGCCCCAAAAATGGGCGGGCACTTGTGCAATCGTTCAATTGGCCATCCCATTCACCGTGGCATTCGAAAAACAAGAGCAACCCCGTTCCAGTAGAAGAACTAAGGGCTTTGGAGACCTCTTTCGATGATAACATATATTTAGATGTCATAGGGGTCCCCAGGGGTGTTCCTGATGAATACAAGGCTAGGAACCAGATAGCGGCGGGTTTTGAGTCGTCACTGTTCTGGTGGGTTACCATCAATAAGAACGTGGATTGGATTAATTATATTTACTACAATCAGCAGAGGTTCATTAATTATACTCGGGATGCAGTGAAGGGAATAGCAGAACAACTAGACGCCACTAGCAGAATGGCGTGGGAAAATAGGTTGGCCCTGGACATGATGTTAGCAGAGAAGGGGGGTGTTTGTGTCATGATAGGCACTCAGTGCTGCACTTTCATCCCCAACAACACAGCCCCTGATGGGTCCATCACCCGCGCCCTGGATGGGCTCACCACATTGGCGGATGAACTCGCCGAAAACTCGGGCATCGATTCTGGCCTCACGGGTTGGTTGGAAGCTTCGTTCGGTAAATGGAAGGGGGTGGTCGTTTCCTTTCTCGTCTCATGTATAGTGGTGGCAGGGGTACTAACTGCCCTCGGGTGTTGCATCATTCCCTGCGCCAGGGGGTTAACTCAGCGACTGATTGAAACCGCCCTTACTAAGAGGGATGTTCCTTATGGGCAGGTCGAAAGGATGAACCTCGAGATAGAACAGTCTGAATCCCTCTTGGGCGGGGGTAGCATTAGAGACGGGCAGCTTGATAAACAAGCTCGGGAGCTATTGGACGCCCTGGAGAAGAAACTCCCAGTTTAAAAATTACAAACCGTAAGAAAAGACACGGGGGATTTGTAGGGGGTGGTGTAATTTTTAAATCATTAACTGCTGTAGTAAGCACATAGTAAGTACAAAGCCACCATTTTAGTCTTCTCTACCTTGTAGTAAGCACGAGCAGACACTCCCCCAGATTTTCATGAATGGAACAATGGAAACAGCTTTCCTCGTGGCTGAGGGACCGCCCACAACCACGGCTGTACGTCATCATCCATATAAGGGAGAAGCGGGGAACTCGAACACTGATTGGCTGGGTGAATAACCAAATAATCTCATACATCAGGAGGACAGTGGGGAACTTTAACACTCATTGGCTGAGACAGTAGAAGGCCCAGCCCACTCCTACATGTATATAACGTGCGGGGATTACAATCTGTGTGTGTGCCTCGTGGGAAGCCATTGAGGTAACACCCGGTTCTGCAGAATTGAATAAATAGTTTTGGACGAGCTCCTCCGTGTCTTTGTTCTTGGGAAGGGAAGCAGAGTGCCTGATGGGGGGGTCGCAGAGTCCCCTATCTTGCACATAATCATCATAGAATTGATTAATTTGAATGAAATTAGCATGTTCACCTTAATGACCTTTCTGAAAGGGACTGTCAGATTCACCTCTATTCTTGTCGAACTCTTGTTAATTTTCAAATTGTTTCTCAAGTACATTTTCACTACTGTTCACCATTGAGCTACCACTCCATTGAGATGGGACATGAAGAATATTCAAGGCTGAGATAGACAGGTTTCAAACAGTAAAGACTCAAAGGTCATGTTGAAAAGCCAGGAAAGTGGAATTGGGAATGATCAGACTAACCATGATCTCATTGAATGATAGAACCGACTCAATGGGCTGAGTGGCCTGTTTCTCCTACTATCTCCTTTAACCCCCACTTACCTCCTATCCACATGTGGTCCTTGGCAAGATCATCCAAAAGCGGTTTCCATGTGTACCTTGACGACAACAAGCTCCACTTCACCACCATCTGCATCACTGTCCGCACCATCTCCCCCTTCTTCACCATCTCCCCCTACTTCACCGTCTGCACCTCCTTCACCGTCTCCCCCTCCTTCACAGTCTCCACCTCCTTCACCGTCTGCACCATCTCCCCCTCCTTCACTATCTGCACCGTCTCCCCCTCCTTCACCGTCCGCACCATCTCCCCCTTCCCACCTCCTTCACCGTCCGCACCATCTCCACCACTTCACCGTCTCCCCCTCCTTCACTGTCTCCCCCTCCTTCACCGTCTGCACCATCTCCCCCTCCATCACCGTCTGCACCATCTCCCCCCCTTCACCGTCCGCACCATCTCCCCCTCCTTCACCGTCTACACCGTCTCCCCCTCCTTCACTGTCTCCCCCTCCTTCACTGTCTCCCCCTCCTTCAACGTCCGCACCATCTCCCCCCCTTCACCGTCCGCACCATCTCCCCCTCGTTCACCGTCTGCACCGCCTCCCCCTCATTCACCGTCCTCACCGTCTCCCTCTCATTCACTGTCCGCACCATCTCCAACACCTTCACCGTCCACAACATCTCCACCTCCTTCACCGTCTCCCCCTCCTTCACCGTCCGCACCGTGTCCATCTCCTTCACCGTCCACACCATCTCCACCTCTTTCACCATCCTCACCGTCTCCCACTCCTTCACCATCCGCACCAACTCCCCCTCGTTCACCGTCCGCACCGTCACCACCTCCTTCACCATCCACACAATCTCCCCCGCCTTCACCGTCCGCACCGTCTCCCCCTCCTTCACCATCCGCACCGTCTCCACCTCCTTCACTGACTGCACCATCTCCCCCTCCTTCACCTTCCGCACCATCTCCCCCTCCTTCACCGTCCGCACCATCTCCACCTCCTTCACCGTCCGCACCATCTCCCCCTCCTTCACCGTCCGCACCGTCTCCTCCTCCTTCACCGACCACACCATCTCCATCTCCTTCACCGTCCTCACCGTCTCCCACTCCTTCACCGTCCATACCATCTCCATCTGCTTCACTGTCCGCACCATCTCCCCCTCCTTCACCGTCCGCACCATCTCCCCCTCCTTCACTGTCCGCACCGTCACCCCCTCCTTCACCATCCGCACCATCTCCCCCTCCTTCACCGTCCGCACCATCTCCCCCTCCTTCACTGTCCGCACCGTCTCCCCCTCCTTCACCGTCCGCACCGTCTCCCCCTCCTTCACCGTCCGCACCGTCTCCCCCTCCTTCACCGTCCGCACTGTCTCCACCTCCTTCACCGACCGCACCATCTCCACCTCCTTCACCGTCCACACTGTCTCCATCTCCTTCACCGTCCACACCTTTTCCCCCTCCTTCACCATCCACACCGTTTTCCCCTCCTTCACCGACCGCACCGTATCCCCCTCCTTCGCCGTTCGCACTGTCTCCCCCTCCTTCACCATCTGCACCGTCTCCCCCTCCTTCACCGACCGCACCGTCTCCCCCTCCTTCACCGTCTGCACCATCTCCCCCTCCTTCACCGTCCGCACCATCTCCACCTCCTTCACCGTCCGCACCATCTCCCCCTCCTTCACCGTCCACACAATCTCCCCCTCCTTCACCGTCCTTCACCGTCTCCCCCTCCTTCACCGTCCGCACCATCTCCCCCGCCTCCACCGTCCGCACCGTCTCCCCCTCCTTCACCATCCACACCGTCTCCCCCTCCTTCACCGTCCTTCACCGTCTCCCCCTCCTTCACCGTCCACACCATCTCCACCTCCTTCACCGTCCGCACCATCTCCCCCTCCTTCACCTTCCGCACCGTCTCCACCTCCTTCACCATCCGCACTATCTACCCCTCCTTCACCGTCCACACCGTCTCCCCCTCCTTCACCGTCCACACCATCTCCACCTCCTTCACCGTCCGCACCATCTACCCCTCCTTCACCGTCCGCACCGTCTCCCCCTCCTTCACCGTCCATACCATCTCCATCTGCTTCACCGTCCTCACCTCTCCACCTCCTACACCATCTGCACCATCTCCATCTCCTTCACCGTCTGCACCATCTCCACCTCCTTCACCGTCCGCACCATCTCCCCCTCCTTCACCGTCCCCCCCTCCTTCACCGTCCGCACCGTCTCCCGCTCCTTCACCGTCCATACCATCTCCATCTCCTTCACCGTCCACACTGTCTCCCCCTCCTTCACCGTCCACACCATTTCCATCTCCTTCACCGTCTGCACCGTCTCCACCTACTTCACCATCCGCACCATCTACCCCTCCTTCACCGTCCACGCCGTCTCCCACTCCTTCACTGTCCACACCGTCTCCACCTCCTTCACCATCCGCACTATCTACCCCTCCTTCACCGTCCACACCGTCTCCCCCTCCTTCACCATCCACACCATCTCCACCTCCTTCACCGTCCGCACCATCTACCCCTCCTTCACCGTCCGCACCGTCTCCCCCTCCTTCACCGTCCACACCATCTCCACCTCCTTCACCGTCCGCACCATCTACCCCTCCTTCACCGTCCGCACCGTCTCCCCCTCCTTCACCGTCCATACCATCTCCATCTGCTTCACCGTCCTCACCTCTCCACCTCCTACACCATCTGCACCATCTCCCCCTCGTTCACCGTCCGCACCATCTCCACCTCCTTCACCGTCCTCACAATCTCCCCCTCCTTCACCGTCCGCACCGTGTCCATCTCCTTCACCATCCACACCACGTCCACCTCCTTCACCGTCCACACCGTCTCCCCCTCCTTCACCGTCCGCACCGTCTCCCCCTCCTTCACCGTCCATACCATCTCCATCTCCTTCACCGTCTGCACCGTCTCCACCTACTTCACCGTCCGCACCATCTACCCCTCCTTCACCGTCCGCAACGTCTCCCACTCCTTCACCGTCCATACCATCTCCATCTGCTTCATTGTCCGCACCATCTCCCCCTCCTTCACCGTCCGCACCGCCTCCCCCTCCTTCACCGTCCGCACCGTCTCCATCTGCTTCATTGTCCGCACCATCTCCCCCTCCTTCTCCTTCCGCACCGTCTCCCCCTCCTTCACCTTCCGCACCGTCTCCCCCTCCTTCACCGTCCGCACTGTCTCCACATCCTTCACCGACCGCACCATCTCCATCTCCTTCACCGTCCTCACCGTCTCCCCCTCCTTCACCGTCCGCTCCATCTCCACCTCCTTCACCATTCGCACCGTATCCCCCTCCTTCACCGTCCGCACCGTATCCCCCTCCTTCACCGTCCGCACCGTATCCCCCTCCTTCACCGTCCACACCGTCTCCCCCTCCTTCACCATCCACACCGTTTTCCCCTCCTTCACCGACTGCACCGTATCCCCCTCCTTCACCATCTGCACACTGTCTCCCCCTCCTTCACCGTCCACACCGTATCCCCCTCCTTCACCGTCCGCACCATATCCCCCTCCTTCACCGTCCGCACCGTATCCCCCTCCTTCACCGTCCACACCGTCTCCCCCTCCTTCACCATCCACACCGTTTTCCCCTCCTTCACCGACTGCACCGTCTCCGCCTCCTTCACCGTCTGCACCATCTCCCCTTCCTTCACCGTCCACACCATCTCCCCCTCGTTCATCGTCTGCACCATCTCCCCCTCGTTCACCGTCCTCACCGTCTCCCCCTCATTCACCGTCTGCACCATCTCCACCTCCTTCACCGTACGCACCGTCTCCCCCTTGTTCACCGTCCGCAACATCTCCATCTCCTTCACCGTCCGCACCGTCTCCCCCTCCTTCACCGTCCGCACCGTCTCCACCTCCTTCACCGTCCGCACTATCTACCCCTCCTTCACCTTCCACACCGTTTCCCCCTCCTTCACCGTCTGCACCATCTACCCCTCCTTCACCGTCCGCACCGTCTCCCCCTCCTTCACCGTCCATACCATCTCCATCTGCTTCACCGTCCTCACCTCTCCACCTCCTACACCATCTGCACCATCTCCATCTCCTTCACCATCTGCACCATCTCCACCTCCTTCACCGTCCGCACCATCTCCCCCTCCTTCACCGTCCACACCGTCTCCCCCTCCTTCACCTTCCGCACCGTCTCCCCCTCCTTCACCGTCCATACCATCTCCATCTCCTTCACCGTCCACACCGTCTCCCCCTCCTTCACCGTCCACACCATTTCCATCTCCTTCACCGTCTGCACCATCTCCACCTACTTCACCATCCGCACCATCTACCCCTCCTTCACCTTCCGCACCATCTCCCCCTCCTTCACCGTCCACACCGTCTCCCCTCCTTCACCGTCCGCACCATCTCCCCCTCGTTCACCGTCCACACCGTCTCCGCCTCCTTCACCGTCTGCACCATCTCCCCTTCCTTCACCGTCCACACCATCTCCCCCTCGTTCATCGTCTGCACCATCTCCCCCTCGTTCACCGTCCTCACCGTCTCCCCCTCATTCACCGTCTGCACCATCTCCACCTCCTTCACCGTACGCACCGTCTCCCCCTTGTTCACCGTCCGCAACATCTCCATCTCCTTCACCGTCCGCACCGTCTCCCCCTCCTTCACCGTCCGCACCGTGTCCATCTCCTTCACCATCCACAAAATCTGCACCTCCTTCACCATCTGCACTGTCTCCCACTCCTTCACCATCCGCACCAAATCCCCCTCGTTCACTGTCTGCACCGTCTCCATCTCCTTCACCGTCCACACCGTCTCCACCTCCTTCACCGTCCGCACCGTCTCCCCCTCCTGCACTGTCCACACCGTCTTCCCCTCCTTCACCGTCCGCACCATCTCCACCTCCTTCACCGTCTCCCCCTCCTTCACCCTCCGCACCGTCTCCCCCTCCATCACCGTCCATACCATCTCCATCTGCTTCACCGTCCATACCATCTCCATCTGCTTCACCGTCCACACCGTCTCCACCTCCTTCACCGTCCTCACCGTCTCCCACTCCTTCACCGTCTGCACCGTCTCCACCTCCTTCACCGTCCACTCCGTCTCCACCTCCTTCACCATCCTCACTGTCTCCCCCTCCTTCACCGTCCATACCATCTCCATCTGCTTCACCGTCCACACCGTCTCCCCCTCCTTCACCGTCCACACCGTCGCCCCCTCCTTCACCGTCCGCACCATCTCCATCTCCTTCACCGTCTCCCCTCCTTCACCGTCCGCACCGTCTCCCCCTCCTTCACCGTCCACACCGTCTTCCCCTCCTTCACCGTCCGCACCATCTCCACCTCTTTCACCGTCTCCCCCTCCTTCACCATCCGCACTGTCTCCCCCTCCTTCACCGTCCGCACCATCTCCACCTCCTTCACCGTCTCCCACTCCTTCACCGTCTGCACCGTCTCCATCTCCTTCACCATCCGCACCGTCTCCCCCTCCTTCACCGTCGGCACCATCTCCACCTCCTTCACCGTCTCCCACTCCTTCACCGTCTGCACCGTCTCCATCTCGTTCACCGTCCGCACCATCTCCCCTTCCTAGACCGTCCACACCATCTCCCCCTCCATCACCGTCCGCACCATCTCCCACTCCTTCATCGTCTGCACCGTCTCCCCCTTGTTCACCATCTGCACCGTCTCCCCTTCCTTCACCGTCCATACCATCTCCCCCTCGTTCACCGTCCGCACCATCTCCCCCTCCATCACCGTCCGCACCATCTCCCCCTCCTTCATCGTCTGCACCGTCTCCCCCTCCTTCACCGTCTGCACCATCTCCCCCTCGTTCACCGTCCGCACCATCTCCCTCTCCTTCACCGTCTGCACCATCTCCCCCTCCTTCACTGTCTGCACAATCTCCCCCACCTTCACCGTCTGCACCATCTCCCCCTCGTTCACCGTCCGCACCATCTCCACCTCCTTCACCGTCCGCACCGTCTCACCCTCGTTCACCGTCCGCACCGTCTCCCCCTCCTTCACCATCCGCAACATCTCCACCTCCTTCACTGTCCTCACCATCTCCCCCTCCTTCACCGTCCGCACCGTGTCCATCTCCTTCACCGTCCGCACCGTCTCCCCCTCCTTCACCGTCCACACCGTCTCCACCTCCTTCACCGTCCACACCATCTCCCCCTCCTTCACCGTCCACACCGTCGCCCCCTCCTTCACCGTCCGCACCATCTCCATCTCCCTCACCGTCTCCCCCTCCTTCACCGTCCACACCATCTCCATCTCCTTCACCATCCGCACCATTTCCATCTCCTTCACCGTCCACACCGTCTCCCCCTCCTTCACCGTCCAAACCATCTCCATCTCCTTCACTATCCGCACCATTTCCATTTCCTTCACCGTCCGCACCGTCACCCCCTCCTTCACTGTGCATACCATCTCCATCTGCTTCACCGTCCTCACCTCTCCACCTCCTACACCATCTGCACCATCTCCATCTCCATCTCCTTCACCGTCCACACTATCTTCCCCCCTTCACCGTCCGCAACGTCGCCCCCTCCTTCACCGTCCGCACCGTTTCCCCCTCCTTCACCGTCCGCACCATCTCCATCTCCTTCACCGTCCGCACCATCTCCATCTTCTTCACCGTCCTCACCGTCTCCCCATCCTTCACCGTCTGCACCGTCTCCACCTCCTTCACCATCCGCAATGTCTCCCCCTGCTTCACCGTCAATACCATCTCCCCCTCCTTCACCGTCCTCACCTTTTTCCCCTCCTTCACCATCCGCAACATTTTCCCCTCCTTCACCGTCCGCACCGTATCCCCTTCCTTCACCGTCCGCACCGTATCCCCCTCCTTCACCGTCCGCAACGTCGCCCCCTCCTTCACCATCCACACCGTCTCCACCTACTTCACCGTCCGCACCGTCTCCCCCTCCTTCACCATCTGCAACGTCTACACCTCCTTCACCATCTGCACCATCTCCCCTTCCTTCACCGTCCACACCATTTCCATCTCCTTCACCATCCGCACCATCTCCCCCTCGTTCACCATCTGCACCGTCTCCCCCTCCTTCACCGTCTGCACAATCTCCCGCTCCTTCACCGTCTGCACAATCTCCTCCTCCTTCACCATCTGCACCATCTCCCCTTCCTTCACCGTCCACACCATTTCCATCTCCTTCACCATCCGCACCATCTCCCCCTCGTTCACCATCTGCACCGTCTCCCCCTCCTTCACCGTCTGCACCATCTCCCCCTCGTTCACCGTCCGCATCATCTCCCCCTCCTTCACCGTCCACACCGTCTCCCCCTCCTTCACCGTCCACACCATCTCCACCTCCTTCACCGTCCGCACCATCTACCCCTCCTTCACCGTCCGCACCGTCTCCCCCTCCTTCACCGTCCATACCATCTCCATCTGCTTCACCGTCCTCACCTCTCCACCTCCTACACCATCTGCACCATCTCCATCTCCTTCACCGTCTGCACCATCTCCACCTCCTTCACCGTCCGCACCAACTACTCCTCCTTCACCGTCCGCACCATCTCCACCTCCTTCACCGTCCGCACCATCTCCCCCTCCTTCACTGTCCACACCGTCTCCCCCTCCTTCACCGTCCGCACCGTCTCCCCCTCCTTCACCGTCCATACCAACTCCATCTCCTTCACCGTCCACACCGTCTCCCCCTCCTTCACCGTCCACACCATTTCCATC
Organism: Chiloscyllium plagiosum; assembly: GCF_037043375.1. Classification (NCBI taxonomy): domain Eukaryota; kingdom Metazoa; phylum Chordata; class Chondrichthyes; order Orectolobiformes; family Hemiscylliidae; genus Chiloscyllium; species Chiloscyllium plagiosum. Next base: position 2,968,500 of record NW_028270161.1, read on the forward strand.
TCCTTCACCGTCTGCACCGTCTCCACCTACTTCACCGTCCGCACCGTCTCCCCCTCCTTCACCGTCCGCACTGTCTTCACATCCTTCACCGACCGCACCATCTCCATCTCCTTCACCGTCCTCACCGTCTCCCCCTCCTTCACCGTCCACACCATCTCCCCCTCCTTCACCGTCCGCACCATCTCCCCCTCCTTCACCGTCCGCATCATCTCCCCCTCCTTCATCGTCTGCACCGTCTCCCCCTCGTTCACCGTCCGCACCATCTCCCCCTCCTTCACCGTCCACACAGTCTCCCCCTCCTTTACCGTCCACACCATCTCCCCCTCCTTCACCGTCCGCACCATCTCCCCCTCCTTCACCGACCGCACCATCTCCCCCTCCTTCACCGTCTGCACAATCTCCCCCTCCTTCACCGTCCGCACCATCTCCCCCTCCTTCACCGTCCGCACCATCTCCCCCTCCTTCACCGTCTGCACAATCTCCCCCTCCTTCACCGTCCGCACCATCTCCCCCTCCTTCACCGTCTGCACCATCTCCCCCTCCTTCACCGTCCGCACCATCTCCCCCTCCTTCACCGTCTGCACAATCTCCCCCTCCTTCACCGTCCGCACCGTATCCCCCTCCTTCATCGTCCGCACCATCTCCCCCTCCTTCACCGCCTGCACCACCTCCCCCTCCTTCACCGTCTGCACCATCTCCCCCTCGTTCACCGTCCGCATCCTCTCCCCCTCCTTCACCGTCTGCACCGTCTCCCCCTCATTCACCGTCTGCACCGTCTCCCCTTCCTTCACCGTCCGCACCATCTCCACCTCCTTCACCGTCTCCCTCTCCTTCACCATCCACACCATCTCCCCCTCCTTCACCGTCTGCACCGTCTCCCCCTCCTTCACCGTCTGCACCGTCTCCCCCTCCTTCACCGTCTGCACAATTTCCCCCTCCTTCACCATCTGCACCGTCTCCCCCTCCTTCACCGTCTGCACAATCTCCCCCTCCTTCACCGTCTGCACCACCTCCCCCTCCTTCACCGTCTGCACCATCTCCCCCTCGTTCACCGTCCGCACCATCTCCACCTCCTTCACCGTCCGCACCGTCTCACCCTCGTTCACCGTCCGCACCGTCTCCCCCTCCTTCACCATCCGCAACATCTCTACCTCCTTCACTGTCCTCACCATCTCCCCCTCCTTCACCGTCCGCATCGTGTCCATCTCCTTCACCGTCCGCACCGTCTCCACCTCCTTCACCGTCCACACCGTCTCCCCCTCCTTCACCGTCCACACCGTCGGCCCCTCCTTCACCGTCCGCACCATCTCCATCTCCCACACCGTCTCCCCCTCCTTCACCATCCACACCATCTCCATCTCCTTCACCATCCGCACCATTTCCATCTCCTTCACCGTCCACACCGTCTCCCCCTCCTTCACCGTCCACACCATCTCCCTCTCCTTCACCGTCCAAACCATCTCCATCTCCTTCACTATCCGCACCATTTCCATCTCCATCACCGTCCACACCATCTCCATCTCCTTCACCATCCGCACCATTTCCATCTCCTTCACCGTCTGCACCATCTCCATCTCCTTCACTGTCCACACCATCTCCCTCTCCTTCACCGTCCACACCATCTCCATCTCCTTCACCATCCGCACCATTTCCATCTCCTTCACCGTCCGCACCGTCTCCCCCTCCTTCACCGTGCATACCATCTCCATCTGCTTCACCGTCCTCACCTCTCCACCTCCTACACCATCTGCACCATCTCCATCTCCATCTCCTTCACCGTCCACACTATCTTCCCCCCTTCACCGTCCGCAACGTCGCCCCCTCCTTCACCGTCCGCACCGTTTCCCCCTCCTTCACCGTCCGCACCATCTCCATCTCCTTCACCGTCCGCACCATCTCCATCTTCTTCACCGTCCTCACCGTCTCCACCTCCTTCACCGTCCACAATGTCTCCCCCTCCTTCACCGTCAATACCATCTCCCCCTCCTTCACCGTCCTCACCTTTTTCCCCTCCTTCACCATCCGCAACATTTTCCTCTCCTTCACCGTCCGCACCGTATCCCCTTCCTTCACCGTCCGCACCGTCTCCCCCTCCTTCACCGTCCGCAACGTCGCCGCCTCCTTCACCATCCACACCGTCTCCACCTCCTTCACCGTCTGCACAATCTCCCCCTCCTTCACCGTCTGCACCACCTCCCCCTCCTTCACCGTCTGCACCATCTCCCCCTCGTTCACCGTCTGCACCGTCTCCCCCTCGTTCACCGTCTGCACCGTCTCCCCTTCCTTCACCGTCCGCACCATCTCCACCTCCTTCACCTTCTCCCTCTCCTTCACCGTCTGCACCATCTCCCCCTCGTTCACCGTCCGCACCATCTCCACCTCCTTCACCGTCCGCACCGTCTCACCCTCGTTCACCGTCCGCACCGTCTCCCCCTCCTTCACCATCCGCAACATCTCCACCTCCTTCACTGTCCTCACCATCTCCCCCTCCTTCACCGTCCGCACCGTGTCCATCTCCTTCACCGTCCACACCGTCTCCACCTCCTTCACCGTCCACACTGTCTCCACCTCCTTCACCATCTCCCTCACCGTCTCCCCCTCCTTCACCGTCCACACCATCTCCATCTCCTTCACCATCCGCACCATTTCCATCTCCTTCACCGTCCACACCATCTCCCCCTCCTTCACCGTCCAAACCATCTCCATCTCCTTCACTATCCGCACCATTTCCATCTCCTTCACCGTCCGCACCGTCTCCCCCTCCTTCACCGAGCATACCATCTCCATCTGCTTCACCGTCCTCACCTCTCCACCTCCTACACCATCTGCACCATCTCCATCTCTATCTCCTTCACCGTCCACACTATCTTCCCCCCTTCACCGTCCGCAACGTCGCCCCCTCCTTCACCGTCCGCACCGTTTCCCCCTCCTTCACTGTCCGCACCATCTCCATCTCCTTCACCGTCCACACCGTCTCCCCCTCCTTCACCGTCCACACTGTCTCCATCTCCTTCACCGTCCACACCTTTTCCCCCTCCTTCACCATCCACACCGTTTTCCCCTCCTTCACCGACCGCACCGTATCCCCCTCCTCCACCATCTGCACACTATCTCCCCCTCCTTCACCGTCCACACCGTCTCCACCTCCTTCACCGTCCTCACCTCTCCCCCCCCTTCACCGTCCGCACCGTCTCCCCCTCCTTCACCGTCTGCACCATCTCCCCCTCCTTCACCGTCCGCACCATCTCCACCTCCTCCACCGTCCGCACCATCTCCCCCTCCTTAACCGTCCGCACCATCTCCACCTCCTTCACCGTCCACACCGTCTCCCCCTCCTTCACCGTCCGCACCGTCTCCACCTCCTTCACCGTCCGCACTATCTTCCCCTCCTTCACCATCCACACCGTCTCCCCCTCCTTCACCGTCCGCACCATCTCCACCTCCTTCACCGTCCGCACCATCTACCCCTCCTTCACCGTCCGCACCGTCTCCCCCTCCTTCACCGTCCATACCATCTCCATCTGCTTCACCGTCCTCACCTCTCCACCTCCTACACCATCTGCACCATCTCCATCTCCTTCACCATCTGCACCATCTCCACCTCCTTCACCGTCCGCACCATCTCCACCTCCTTCACCGTCCGCACCATCTCCCCCTCCTTCACCGTCCACACCGTCTCCCCCCCTTCACCGTCCGCACCGTCTCCCCCTCCTTCACCGTCTGCACCATCTCCCCCTCCTTCACCTTCCGCACCGTCTCCCCCTCGTTCACCGTCCACACCGTCTCCGCCTCCTTCACCGTCTGCACCATCTCCCCTTCCTTCACCGTCCACACCATCTCCCCCTCGTTCATCGTCTGCACCATCTCCCCCTCGTTCACCGTCCTCACCGTCTCCCCCTCGTTCACCGTCTGCACCATCTCCACCTCCTTCACCGTACGCACCGTCTCCCCCTTGTTCACCGTCCGCAACATCTCCATCTCCTTCACCGTCCGCACCGTCTCCCCCTCCTTCACCATCCGCAACATCTCCACCTCCTTCACCGCCCTCACCATCTCCCCCTCCTTCACCGTCCGCACCGTGTCCATCTCCTTCACCATCCACAAAATCTGCACCTCCTTCACCATCCGCACCGTCTCCCACTCCTTCACCATCCGCACCAAATCCCCCTCGTTCACCGTCTGCACCGTCTCCATCTCCTTCACCGTCCACACCGTCTCCACCTCCTTCACCGTCCGCACCGTCTCCCCCTCCTGCACTGTCCACACCGTCTTCCCCTCCTTCACCGTCCGCACCATCTCCACCTCCTTCACCGTCTCCCCCCCTTCACCCTCCGCACCGTCTCCCCCTCCTTCACCGTCCGCACCATCTCCCCCTCCTTCACCGTCCATACCATCTCCATCTGCTTCACCGTCCTCACTGTCTCCCACTCCTTCACCGTCTGCACCGTCTCCACCTCCTTCACCGTCCACACCGTCTCCACCTCCTTCACCGTCCGCACCGTCTCCCCCTCATTCACTGTCATCACCGTCTCCCCCTCGTTCACCGTCCGCACCATCTCCACCTCCTTCACCGTCCTCACAATCTCCCCCTCCTTCACCGTCCGCACCGTCTCCCACTCCTTCACCGTCCATACCATCTCCATCTGCTTCACCGTCCATACCATCTCCATCTCCTTCACCGTCCGCTCCTTCTCCACCTCCTTCACCGTCCACACCGTCTCCCCCTCCTTCACCGTCCACACCGTCGCCCCCTCCTTCACCGTCCGCACCATCTCCATCTCCTTCACCGTCTCCCCTCCTTCACCGTCCGCACCGTCTCCCCCTCCTTCACCGTCCACACCGTCTTCCCCTCCTTCACCGTCCGCACCATCTCCACCTCCTTCACCGTCTCCCCCTCCTTCACCATCCGCACCGTCTCCCCCTCCTTCACCGTCCGCACCATCTCCACCTCCTTCACCATCCTCACCGTCTCCCACTCCTTCACCGTCTGCACCGTCTCCATCTCGTTCACCGTCCGCACCGTCTCCCCCTCCTTCACCGTCCGCACCATCTCCCCCTCCTTCACCGTCCGCATCATCTCCCCCTCCTTCACCGTCCACACCATCTCCCCCTCCTTCACCGTCCGCACCATCTCCCCCTCCGTCACCGTCCGCATCATCTCCCCCTCCTTCATCGTCTGCACCGTCTCCCCCTCGTTCACCGTCCGCACCGTCTCACCCTCCTTCACCGTCCACACCGTCTCCCCCTCCTTTACCGTCCACACCATCTCCCCCTCCTTCACCGTCCGCACCATCTCCCCCTCCTTCACCGTCCGCACCATTTCCCCCTCCTTCACCGTCTGCACAATCTCCCCCTCCTTCACCGTCTGCACCATCTCCCCCTCGTTCACCGTCTGCACCATCTCCCCCTCCTTCACCGTCTGCACAATCTCCCCCTCCTTCATCGTCTGCACCGTCTCCCCTTCCTTCACCGTCCGCACCATCTCCACCTCCTTCACCGTCTCCCTCTCCTTCACCGTCTGCACCGTCTCCCCTTCCTTCACCGTCCGCACCATCTCCACCTCCTTCACCGTCTGCCTCTCCTTCACCGTCTGCACCATCTCCCCCTCCTTCACCGTCTGCACAATCTCCCCCTCCTTCACCGTCTGCACCACCTCCCCCTCCTTCACCGTCTGCACCATCTCCCCCTCGTTCACCGTCCGCACCATCTCCACCTCCTTCACCGTCCGCACCGTCTCACCCTCGTTCACCGTCCGCACCGTCTCCCCCTCCTTCACCATCCGCAACATCTCTACCTCCTTCACTGTCCTCACCATCTCCCCCTCCTTCACCGTCCGCATCGTGTCCATCTCCTTCACCGTCCGCACCGTCTCCACCTCCTTCACCGTCCACACCGTCTCCCCCTCCTTCACCTTCCACACCGTCGGCCCCTCCTTCACCGTCTGCACCATCTCCATCTCCCTCACCGTCTCCCCCTCCTTCACCGTCCACACCATCTCCATCTCCTTCACCATCCGCACCATTTCCATCTCCTTCACCGTCCACACCGTCTCCCCCTCCTTCACCGTCCACACCATCTCCCTCTCCTTCACCGTCCAAACCATCTCCATCTCCTTCACTATCCGCACCATTTCCATCTCCTTCACCGTCCGCACCGTCTCCCCCTCCTTCACCGTGCATACCATCTCCATCTGCTTCACCGTCCTCACCTCTCCACCTCCTACACCATCTGCACCATCTCCATCTCCATCTCCTTCACCGTCCACACTATCTTCCCCCCTTCACCGTCCGCAACGTCGCCCCCTCCTTCACCGTCCGCACCGTTTCCCCCTCCTTCACCGTCCGCACCATCTCCATCTCCTTCACCGTCCGCACCATCTCCATCTTCTTCACCGTCCTCACCGTCTCCCCATCCTTCACCGTCTGCACCGTCTCTACCTCCTTCACCGTCCACAATGTCTCCCCCTCCTTCACCGTCAATACCATCTCCCCCTCCTTCACCGTCCTCACCTTTTTCCCCTCCTTCACCATCCGCAACATTTTCCTCTCCTTCACCGTCCGCACCGTATCCCCTTCCTTCACCGTCCACACCGTATCCCCCTCCTTCACCGTCCGCAACGTCGCCCCCTCCTTCACCATCCACACCGTCTCCACCTCCTTCACCGTCTGCACAATCTCCCCCTCCTTCACCGTCTGCACCACCTCCCCCTCCTTCACCGTCTCCCCCTCCTTCACCGTCTGCACCGTCTCCATCTCGTTCACCGTCCGCACCGTCTCCCACTCCTTCACCGTCCATACCATCTCCATCTGCTTCACCGTCCACACCGTCTCCCCCTCCTTCACCATCCGCACCATCTCCACCTCCTTCACCGTCGCCACCTCCTTCACCGTCCACACCGTCTCCACCTCCTTCACCGTCCGCACTATCTTCCCCTCCTTCACCGTCTGCTCCACCTCCCCCTCCTTCACCGTCTGCACCATCGCCCCCTCGTTCACCGTCCGCATCATCTCCCCCTCCTTCACCGTCTGCACCGTCTCCCCCTCGTTCACCGTCTGCACCGTCTCCCCCTCGTTCACCGTCCTCACCGTCTCCCCCTCGTTCACCGTCAGCACCATCTCCACCTCCTTCACCGTCCGCACCGTCTCCCCCTCCTTCACCATCCGCAACATCTCCACCTCCTTCACTGTCCTCACCATCTCCCCCTCCTTTATCGTCCGCACCGTGTCCATCTCCTTCACCGTCCACACCATCTCCACCTCCTTCACCATCCACACCGTCTCCCACTCCTACACCATCTGCACCAACTCCCCCTCATTCACCGTCCGCACCGTCTCCACCTCCTTCACCGTCCACACCGTCTCCACCTCCTTCACCGTCCGCACCGTCTCCCCCTCCTTCACCGTCCACACCATCTCCATCTCCCTCACCGTCTCCCCCTCCTTCACCGTCCGCACCGTCTCCCCCTCCTTCACCGTCCGCACCATCTCCCCCTCCTTCACCATCCGCACCGTATCCCCCTCCTTCACCGTCCACACCTTCTTCCCCTCCTTCACCGTCCGCACCATCTCCATCTCCTTCACTGTCCGCACCGTTTTCCCCTCCTTCACCGTCCGCAACGTGTCCCCTTCCTTCACCGTCCACACTGTCTCCCCCTCCTTCACCGTCTGCACCATCTCCCCCTCGTTCACCGTCCGCATCCTCTCCCCCTCCTTCACCGTCTGCACCGTCTCCCCCTCGTTCACCGTCTGCACCGTCGCCACCTTCCTTCACCGTCCGCACCATCTCCACCTCCTTCACCGTCTCCCTCTCCTTCACCGTCTGCACCATCTCCCCCTCGTTCACCGTCCGCACCATCTCCACCTCCTTCACCGTCCACACCGTCTCACCCTCGTTCACCGTCCGCACCGTCTCCCCCTCCTTCACCATCCGCAACATCTCCACCTCCTTCACTGTCCTCACCATCTCCCCCTCCTTCACCGTCCACACCGTGTCCATCTCCTTCACCGTCCACACCGTCTCCACCTCCTTCACCGTCCACACCGTCTCCACCTCCTTCACCATCTCCCTCACCGTCTCCCCCTCCTTCACCGTCCACACCATCTCCATCTCCTTCACCATCCGCACCATTTCCATCTCCTTCACCGTCCGCACCGTCTCCCCCTCCTTCACCGTGCATACCATCTCCATCTGCTTCACCGTCCTCACCTCTCCACCTCCTACACCATCTGCACCATCTCCATCTCCATCTCCTTCACCGTCCACACTATCTTCCCCCCTTCACTGTCCGCAACGTCGCCCCCTCCTTCACCGTCCGCACCGTCTCCCCCTCCTTCACCGTCCGCACCATCTCCATCTCCTTCACCGTCCGCACCATCTCCATCTTCTTCACCGTCCTCACCGTCTCCCCATCCTTCACCGTCTGCACCGTCTCCACCTCCTTCACCGTCCGCAATGTCTCCCCCTCCTTCACCGTCAATACCATCTCCCCCTCCTTCACCGTCCTCACCTTTTTCCCCTCCTTCACCATCCGCAACATTTTCCCCTCCTTCACCGTCCGCACCGTATCCCCTTCCTTCACCGTCCGCACCGTAACCCCCTCCTTCACCGTCCGCAACGTCGCCCCCTCCTTCACCATCCACACCGTCTCCACCTCCTTCACCGTCCGCACCGTCTCCCCCTCCTTCACCATCTGCACCGTCTACACCTCCTTCACCATCTGCACCATCTCCCCTTCCTTCACCGTCCACACCGTCTCCGTCTCCTTCACCATCCACACCATTTCCATCTCCTTCACCATCCGCACCATCTCCCCCTCGTTCACCATCTGCACCGTCTCCCCCTCCTTCACCGTCCATACCATCTCCATCTCCTTCACCGTCTGCACCGTCTCCACCTCCTTCACCATCCACACCGTCTCCACCTCCTTCACCATCCTCACCGTCTCCCACTCCTTCACCGTCCGCACCGTCTCCCCCTCCTTCACCGTCCGCACCGTCTCCCCCTCCTTCACCGTCCGCACCATCTCCATCTCCTTCACCGTCTCCCCTCCTTCACCGTCCGCACCGTCTCCCCCTCCTTCACCATCCACACCGTCTTCCCCTCCTTCACCGTCCGCACCAACTCCACCTCCTTCACCGTCTCCCCCTCCTTCACCGTCTGCACCGTCTCCATCTCGTTCACCGTCCGCACCGTCTCCCCCTCCTTCACCATCCGCACCATCTCCACCTCCTTCACCGTCTCCACCTCCTTCACCGTCCACACCGTCTCCCCCTCCTTCACCATCCGCACCATCTCCACCTCCTTCACCGTCTCCACCTCCTTCACCGTCCACACCGTCTCAACCTCCTTCACCGTCCGCACTATCTTCCCCTCCTTCACCGTCTGCTCCACCTCCCCCTCCTTCACCGTCTGCACCATCGCCCCCTCGTTCACCGTCCGCATCATCTCCCCCTCCTTCACCGTCTGCACCGTCTCCCCCTCGTTCACCGTCTGCACCGTCTCCCCCTCGTTCACCGTCCTCACCGTCTCCCCCTCGTTCACCGTCCGCACCATCTCCACCTCCTTCACCGTCCGCACCGTCTCCCCCTCCTTCACTGTCCTCACCATCTCCCCCTCCTTTATCGTCCGCACCGTGTCCATCTCCTTCACCGTCCACACCATCTCCACCTCCTTCATCATCCACACCGTCTCCCACTCCTACACCATCTGCACCAACTCCCCCTCATTCACCGTCCGCACCGTCTCCACCTCCTTCACCGTCCACACCGTCTCCACCTCCTTCACCGTCCGCACCGTCTCCCCCTCCTTCACCGTCCACACCATCTCCATCTCTCTCACCGTCTCCCCCTCCTTCACCGTCCGCACCGTCTCCCCCTCCTTCACCGTCCGCACCATCTCCCCCTCCTTCACCATCCGCACCGTATCCCCCTCCTTCACCGTCCACACCTTCTTCCCCTCCTTCACCGTCTGCACCGTCTCCACCTCCTTCACCGTCCACACCGTCTTCCCCTCCTTCACCGTCCGCACCATCTCCATCTCCTTCACTGTCCGCACCGTTTTCCCCTCCTTCACCGTCCGCAACGTGTCCCCTTCCTTCACCGTCCACACTGTCTCCACCTCCTTCACCGTCAACACCATCTCCATCTACTTCACCATCCGCACCATTTCCATCTCCTTCACCGTCCACACCATCTACCCCTCCTTCACCGTCTGCACCATCTCCCCCTCCTTCACCGTCCATACCATCTCCATCTGCTTCACCGTCCTCACCTCTCCACCTCCTACACCATCTGCACCATCTCCATCTCCTTCACCGACCACACCATCTCCCCCTCCATCACCGTCCACACCATCTCCATCTCCTTCACCATCCGCACCATTTCCATCTCCATCACCGTCCACACCATCTCCATCTCCTTCACCATCCGCACCATTTCCATCTCCTTCACCGTCTGCACCATCTCCATCTCCTTCACTGTCCACACCATCTCCCTCTCCTTCACCGTCCACACCATCTCCATCTCCTTCACCATCCGCACCATTTCCATCTCCTTCACCGTCCGCACCGTCTCCCCCTCCTTCACCGTGCATACCATCTCCATCTGCTTCACCGTCCTCACCTCTCCACTTCCCACACCATCTGCACCATCTCCATCTCCATCTCCTTCACCGTCCACACTATCTTCCCCCCTTCACCGTCCGCAACGTCGCCCCCTCCTTCACCGTCCGCACCGTTTCCCCCTCCTTCACCGTCTGCACCATCTCCATCTCCTTCACTGTCCGCACCATCTCCATCTTCTTCACCATCCTCACCGTCTCCCCATCCTTCACCGTCTGCACCGTCTCCACCTCCTTCACCGTCCGCACTGTCTCCCCCTCCTTCACCCTCAATACCATCTCCCCCTCCTTCACCGTCCTCACCTTTTTCCCCTCCTTCACCATCCGCACCATTTTCCCCTCCTTCACCGTCCGCACCGTATCCCCCTCCTTCACCGTCCGCACCGTATCCCCCTCCTTCACCGTCCGCAACGTCGCCCCCTCCTTCACCATCTGCACCATCTCCCCTTCCTACACCGTCCACACCGTCTCCATCTCCTTCACCATCCACACCATTTCCATCTCCTTCACCATCCGCACCATCTCCCCCTCGTTCACCGTCTGCACCATCTCCCCCTCCTTCACCGTCCATACCATCTCCATCTCCTTCACCGTCCGCACTATCTTCCCCCCTTCACCGTCCGCAACGTCGCCCCCTCCTTCACCATCCGCACCTTTTCCCCCTCCTTCACCGTCCGCACCATCTCCATCTCCTTCACCGTCCTCACCGTCTCCCCCTCCTTCACTGTCTGCACCGTCTCCAACTCCTTCACCGTCCGCACCGTCTCCCCCTCCTACACCATCCGCACCGTCTACCCCTCCTTCACCGTCTGCACCGTCTCCCCCTCCTTTACCGTTCACACCGTCTCCCCTTCCTTCACCATCCGCACCGTCTCCATCTCCTTCACTGTCCACACCGTCTCCATCTCCTTCACCGTCCGCACTGTCTCCCCCTCCTTCACCATCTGCACCATCTCCATCTCCTTCACCATCCGCATCATCTCCCCCTCCTTCACCGTCCGCGCCGTCTCCATCTACTTCACCGTCCTCACAGTCTCCCCCTCCTACACCATCCGCATCGTCTCCCCCTCCTTCACCGTCCGCACCGTCTCCATCTCCTTCACCGTCCGCACCGTCTCCCCCTCCTTCACCGTCCGCACCGTCTCCATCTGCTTCACTGTCCTTGCCGTCTCCATCTCCTTCACCGTCCACACCGTCTATGAATTATCGGACATTCTGCAATGGCAGCAATTCCCCCAACTACATACCGGGGAGACTAAAGCCATTGCCTTTAGTTTCTATCTTATCAAGTTTGGTTTTCTCAACTTAGATTGTTTGTAGAACAAAAATGGAAATTTCTGGAGAAACTGAGCAGGTCTGGCAGCATCTATGGAGAAAGAAACAGAATGAATGTGTCAAGTCCAGTTCTGAAGAAGGGTCACTGGATCCAAAGGTTAACTTTGCTTTCTCTCCTGATGCTGCCAGAGCAGAGTTTCTGGAGAAATTTCTGTTCTTGTTTCAGATCTCCAACATCTGCAGTTCGTTGTTTTATTTTAAGTTGTTTATGACAGTGAGGTGAGATTGTGAGCACATATCTGTGCGCTCGCACTAAGACCCCAATCTCTATCTCCAGAACATCTCTTGACTCATTTCCAGTTCATTTCATTTGGCGCTGGAACTCTCGTTTTGTCTTTGTTAGCTCTTGAGCTGACCACTCCAACAAACGTCTGGTTGGGCTCCCATTCTCATGAAAAAGGTTATTTCAAAGTTTCGCTTCCATGACTTAATTTGTGTGAAAGATGAATCTCCCCGAACATGAACAATGACCAGTCAGTTTGGGTGAATTTGGTGAGATTGGAATAACAAGATTATAGAGTCATAGTGATGTACAGCATGGAAACAGACCCTTCGGTCCAACCCGTCTATGCTGACCAGATATCTCAACCCAATCTAGTCCCACCTGCCAGCACCTGGCCCATGTCCCACCAAACCCTTCCTATTCATATACCCATCCAAATGCCTCTTAAATGTTGTAATTGTACCAGCCTCCACCACTTCCTCTGGCAGCTCATTCCATACACGTACCACCCTCTGCGTGAAAAAGTTGCCCATAGGTGTCTTTTATGTCTTTCCCCTCTCACCCTAAACCTATGCCCTTGACTTTGCTCCCGAAGGTTTTAAGAGTGAGTTAAGAATCTCACTATTTGTGCGGTGCAAGGGGAGGCGAAAGGCCTATTTGCATGCTTCAACATCAATTAACTGATTTTTCACTTTATGCATATGCAATTTCCTGTTTTTTTCCAAGCAGTGGAGAGAAATGACCTTGTGACAGTTTGCACCATGAACATTAGAGCAGGTGCCTGATGATTCAAGTTCACCACATGGTCCTCTGGGTCTGGGTCACCTACTACTAACATCAGAGGGCACAGTCCATGGGCAGTGAGTGCCTACACTCCTTGACTATGGATGTTGACATCAGACACACACCAACTTCACCACAACTTTTTTTTATTTCAAAAATATACGTTATTCATAAAATTATTTGGATCTCTATACAATTAATCATGCCATTCTTGTGCACACATTACATTTCTTTATGTACAGACATCAAAATTTATTTTTTCTATATACAAGTCTGTACATTTACTATCCAGCTCTTCTGCTGAGGCGTCAGCAGAGCCCAAATGACTGCGCGGGCCCCCTGTTCCTCTTTAGGCAGGCAGATGTTACACGGTGGTCTTTCCCCACCGTGCCTTGGCGGCAGCTGCCCCAAGCTTCAGCGCGTCCCTCAACACGTAGTCCTGGACCGTGGAATGTGCCAGTCTGCAGCACTCAGTCGGGGTCAACTCCTTCAGCTGGAAGATCAGCAGGTTTCGGACCACCCAGACAGCGTCCTTCACTGAGTTGATGATCCTCCAGACACAGTTGATGTTCGTCTCGGTGTGCGTCCCGGGGAACAGACCGTAGAGCACGGAGTCCCGCGTCACGGTGCTGCTCGGGACGAACCTCGAAAAACACCATTGCATTCCTCTCCAGACTTCTTCTGCGTAGGCACATTCCAGAAGGAGCTGTGTGACAGTCTCGTTCCCCCCGCAGCCGCTTCGAGGGCAGCGTGCATTGCGGCTGAGAGTCCAGTATTCCAAGCCAAAAGGCCACAACATCAAGGGACACTTGCAACTCAGTGACAGGATGGTTCACCAGTCTGTTATTGAGCTCTGGAGCTCACTGACACGTTGACACTTTTCATTGGGAGTGATGCTGCTGTAATGACCCGTTTGTGTGGCATGCAATAAACTGAGTCCGGTTATTCCCCAAGTCTTCATGAACGTTAAAGATTTTCAAGGAACTTCCAGAACCCCACTCTTCTCTCTGCATGTCTATATCTCTATAACTGTCCCAGTATAACCTGCTCAGTTAGCTGAGAACAAATCAGCTTCACTAGTAAACAACTCCTCAGCTCCTGATCACATTGAGCTCACATTCACAGAGTTCACGATAGGTATGTAACTCCTTGCTGTGAAATTATGCAGCTATCCTGGTAAATGTCTTTTTTAAAAATCCGTTCTTTCTCCTTGCAGTCTACTGTTTTAAAGAAATAAAGATAAAAGAGATGGTTCTTGAACTTGCCATGCTGATTTGTACATGGGCAGGTATTGTTGCTTTTATTTCTCTTCCCACTAAACTTGCCGCATTCATAGAATTCCTACAGTGTGGAAGCTGGCCATTTAGCCCATTGAGCTTACATCAGCCCTCTGTAGAGCATCCCACCCAGAACCATCCCCCCTACTTCCCCATGGCTAATCCACCTAGCCTGCACCCTCCTGAACACTATGGGTAATTCAGCGTGGCCAATCCACCCTAACCTGCACATCTTTGAACTGTGGGAGAAAAGGGCAGTACTTGGAGAAAACCCATGCAGACACGGGGAGAATGTGCAAACTCCACACAGTCACCTAAGACTGGAATCGAGGCTGGGCCTCTGGCACTGTGAGGTAGCAGTGCTAATCACTGAGCCAGTGTGCCCCATTGGGTCCTGTTGTCACTGGTGTTAACCATCTAACATGTCATACATTTTTTAACTTCATCTTACCCCCTAGCCTTGCTGTTATCTAGGAAACTCTGGCTTAGTCACACCTTTCCCTCTGCAATGTCTGTGACATTCTCTGAAGGCAGCCCAATGTCCAAGTACCATCTTGTCTTCAACGTTTTATTCCAATTTGCTTGGCCCAGATCCATTTCCACCCAATCAAAGTGAACCGTCCCCAATTAATCATTTTGACTGTGGACTGCTTTTCATCCTTTCCATTGTCAATGTGAAACTTATAACAGAATTCTTAAGGTGCATATTATGATTACTGACCCTTGGATATTCTTAACTAACATCTGACCTATTTGACCCATCCAATGCCTCAGAAAATCTCCAGAAAGAATTCTATGAACTCTTGCCCCTTCAGCAAATTTAAATTCAATTAAAATAATGTGCCTGGCACAGCAATAGGAAGGCCATCCAGCTGAACACGAATGGAAACTGAGGACTGAAGGTACTTTGTCTTTGCTATCCTTTCTTTGATTGAATTGAAAATCGAACACAAACTGAAGTTGGCTGCTGTTGTTGCCAATGAGCTGCTCCAGATGGTCCCAATCGCTGAAACATTCATTATCTGCCATTATCATTATTAACATCTTTTCTGCTGCTTTTTTCTCTTTTCATGCTTCACACTACAATGGGTTCAATCATTGCTCACTATAGCATAGATCGCTTTTAACTCTGCACACAATAACTTCAATCATTGCTTTGCAGCAGCACTTAATGATTCCAAAGACATGGCTTGCCCTATCCTCTTTCTAGTTAAAGTCCTCTGTAAGGTCTTTCGGAAAGGCTGTCCCTCTGAAAAGGGTTTTTACTTCATTAGAATCGCAAACTGTTTGTTGGGTTAGTGATGCTCGACAGTTGGACAGTGAGCTTTCCAATTTAATAACTATCCCACTATTATTTTTGTGACAAATGTGAATATTTTATGGTAATAGTGAGCTTACATAAGGAAGAATCCAGGAGACTTTCTGCAATAAAAATCCACAATTGTTAATTTTACCTATTCAACATCTGAATCTGCCACATCTGCTAAATATCAAATCATACATAACAAAAACTCTTGTTCCGGGTTTTGTTTCCATTTTCTTTATGATCAAAAGAATCTATTTTGATGATTTAATTTTAATGAATGTAATCTGCATATGTAACAATAAGACTTTGTAATGTGTAATTACTGCACATCAGTGTCATGATGCCTGTGGACCTACTTGAACAATAATTGAAAAATGGTTTGCCAATCACTTGATCATGTCTACTGTTTTAGTCATAGCAAAGCACTGCACTAACACTCAACTACTTCCACACTTCTATGAGCAGCATATTGCAGAGTAACTTCATTCCAAAGAAACAATCTCTAAGAATACCGTCATTATGTTATAGACAAATACTGAAAATCAGAGAGTGGATTATCTGTTAATTAGCAATGTGCAAATGGATTTAGATAGAAGAATGATCCCTTTTCTTGGTTGCTCTGGAGGGGAGTTGATGGCTGAGTGGTATTATTGCAGTAGTAATCTAGTGACCTAAGGTCATGTTCTGAAGACCAGAGTTCAAATCCCACTGTGGTAGAATCTACATGCATGGCAGGGAAAGAAGGAAATTTTGAATGAAGAGTTTTATGATAAACAGGAAATGATTGTCGGAGGAGAAACCTACCTGATTCATTAATCCCCAGGGAAGTAAATTGCCGCCCTGCCTGGTATGGTCTACATGTGACTCCAAGCCCACAACAATGCAGTTGAATTGTAGATGTCATCTTGGCAACGAGGGAGAAGCAATACATCTTGGCCTGGTCAACAACATCCACATCCTTTGAATTAGCAGAATGTAACACCGAGAGAATTTAGTGTCAATGCTGAGAGTATACTGTAGCCCATAAAACATTGGCATGGAAATTAAGGATAGTGTTTATAGACAAATTAA
Source organism: Chiloscyllium plagiosum (assembly GCF_037043375.1). Lineage (NCBI taxonomy): Eukaryota > Metazoa > Chordata > Chondrichthyes > Orectolobiformes > Hemiscylliidae > Chiloscyllium > Chiloscyllium plagiosum. The sequence continues at coordinate 2,985,112 of NW_028270161.1, forward strand.
ACAAGCGAATGCTAACAATTATTTTAAAATTGTAGAAGATTTGAAATATTCAATAACACTAGAGATTTTTAAAAGTTTATGGAGACAGTATACAAATGTGTTTGAGCTTAGTGCAGAGGAGTTGCTCAGAGAGCAGTCTGCTGATCGTGGAGAAGTAAAACTGTCTTTCCAGTTTCCAGACAATAAAACTATGAAATGCATCCTGGTTTTTAAATACTGAGGCAGAGGTAGATAGATTCTTGGTAAGCAAGGAGGTGAAAGTTTGTCAGGATCGGAGAGAATGTGGATTTGAGATTATAATCAGCGATGCTATAGACTAGTCAAAACCCCCTCAAAGTACATCAAGGAGATAGTCTGCACCCCAATGTTTATCTTATTTAGAGGCAAGTGTTAGATGTTGCATTCAGATATTAGATTAGATTACTTACAGTGTGGAAACAGGCCCTTCGGCCCAACAAGTCCACACCGACCCGCTGAAGCGCAACCCACCCAGACCCATTCCCCTACATTTACCCCTTCACCGAACACTACAGGCAATTTAGCATGGCCAATTCACCTGACCTGCACACTTTTGGACTGTGGGAGGAAACCGGAGCACCCGGAGGAAACCCACGGAGACACGGGGAGAATGTGCAAACTCCACACAGTGAGTCACCTGAGGCGGGAATTGAACCCGGGTCTCTGACGCTGTGAGGCAGCAGTGCTAACCACTGTGCCATCGTTCCGCCCACTGATATGTTTCAATTGGCCAAATCTGTAGCCTTTAAGCAAATCACACTTTATTCTTACACTACAATTAAAACATATTAAAAAGGATACAACTTTTAACTCTCAAAATACATAACAAAATAATGTAATTTTTAACTGCTGCTCATCAACTGTTCCAACATAGCTACATCCCATGAACATACCCTTGACAAAGGCAAAATCAGCAAAGCAGATTTCCCTCTCTTCTTATCTCCTCCAACCCAGGAGAAAAGAAAAAATCGACAGAATGAATCTAATGGCAGAGAGCAAACTCAAGCTTTTGCGGTAACAGAGAGAGAGCTGTATCTATCAGCTTCAACTCCAAAACCCCAACGTCAACAACTGAAAGGAAAGTTAAAATTCTGGGTCTGTGGGAGTTGACTCCACCAGTTCATGTTTCTTTTGTTTACTTTAAAAAAAGCCCAAAGCCATTTCCTCAGCATTCCATGGAGCAGATACCTCAGCTCCAGGTTTACAACATCCCTCATCAAGAGAATCCAAACAGAACAAATCCCCCTGAAAGGCACATCTCAGCTCATCAACCATGACTATATTGAATGGCAGAGCAGATATGAGGGTCTGAATGCTGTACATGTGTATGTAAACAAATAGTTGAAATTTGTGGCAAAACTATTTTGAAGATTGGCTGTTTATTGAAGATGAATTTTATTTACTGCAATACAATCAAACTATTTCCATAACATTTGCAGATATCAGGGTTGACAAATATCAATAATTCAGAACAATATTTTTTCCTATTTACATGAGGAAAATTGCTCTTTTTCATTTTTTTACACTGTATTATATTAGCTGTTTACAGCAAGATTTGTTGCTTAATTGATGTGGGATTCAGTTGGTGTGGGCAGCTAGAAGTCCATTTGAGTAGAGGAACAATAGAAAAATATTTTTTTCACTTGAGAATGAATTGAAAATAACACTTTATATAATGGATGATATTATGATCATGTAGATTTTGGTGAGCTTGTTTCAATGTTACCACTCTTGGGCAATGATCAGAAGTTTGCTTAGATAATTTCCTAAATTATAGGCATTGTACTTTAGCTTTTTGAGGGTAACAAGCTGTCATATTTTACAATTAATCAATAATTTATGTATTTTAGTCAGAGAGAATGATCATAAAGACCATCTGAGAACAAATCACAGTGAAAATTGTTACAACCAGGTGAGGAAGTGGAAATCAGCTCCCCTCATTTTAACCTACGCATGTTCATTTGCAACAAATATATTCTCTACTTGTTTTTTAGTGTGGAACAAGTGCACTGACATTAAAGATTAGTTCACAGGATCAAAGTGAAGGAGCCAATTCCAGGGTCTTCCTGAGTGAAAGAGAGAAATGTTATTATTCACTAACCCTGAGGAAATAATAATAAAATGGGATATTATGCACATTCACAAACACAGGTAATACATTTAAAAGAGGGAAGAGAAGGTGTCCAGCATAAACAGGAAAATAGAAGTAGATGCAATTTAAAGTTATGAGTTGTGAGAGTGAAATTAGAAGCCCACAGTTGGTTAGTTGTTGTCTTCTCTGACAATAGGCTTTAAGAGGTACACACTGTCCTTTTCTTTATGAAGAGAGGTTTAGATAGAGACACCAGTCTGTTCCAAGCCTATAAAGTAAACAGCTTGTGAGACCTTAATTTTCTTTAAGGTTGGAACAAGCCAGGAGCAGCATTAGTGGGTGGAGTCAAGCTCCCACTGAACCAGGGTTATGCTTCAGCTCTCAGTTTTTGGTGGGTTTTTGAAGCTGATTCGGACCTCTTCCTGCTATAGCATAATACTTCTGAGCTCCCTCTTTCTGGCAGAATTTTCTCTTGATGTTCTTTCCTCCTGGACTGGAGACACATTGCATGCGAGACTATCTATTTCACTCAAACAAAACAAAACTGCTGAAAAAGGTCCACAGGTCTGGCAGGATCTGTGGAGAGAAATCCAAGTTAATGTATCAGCTCCAATGACCTTTCCTCAGAACACTGCCAGATGCTGCCAGACCTGCTGAGCTTTTCCAGAAATTTCTGGTTTTGTTTCTGATTTCCAGCAACCGTATTTCTGTGGGTTTCTATTTGACTGAATTTGCCTTTGCTAAGGGTATGTCTACGGGATGTTATTATATTGGAATAGTTACTGTTTAATAGTTTAATAACCTATTATTCTGTTAAGTTTTCCCATAAAGTTTAAGTTATACTAGTTTTTTTTTGTTTTTGTTTTAAGTGCATGTAAGAATAAAACATTTTTTTACTTAAAGAGAAGTAGTATAACCACTTGAATGATGTCTGAAACACAGCATTTACACTTGCCTTTAAATAAGAAAACATTAGGGTCTAGGCTACCTCCCTGATATATTTGAAGGTGCTTTGGTCTGATCCATAACAGCTCAGCAGTAGTGACATTTGTAGAATACTGGTGTTCTCAATGAGTAGCTGTTTTATGAAGTTACTTTTTCACAGGGCACTTGTTTCGAAAGCTGATAAGGCACAGAGAGAGTTGAAACTTTATTGCTGGAACAGCACAGCAGGTCAGGCAGCATCCAGGGAACAGGAGATTCGACGTTTCGGGCACAGGCCCTTCTTCAGGTCCTGAAGAAGGGCCTGTGCCCGAAACGTCGAATCTCCTGTTCCCTGGATGCTGCCTGACCTGCTGTGCTGTTCCAGCAATAAAGTTTCAACTTTGATCTCCAGCATCTGCAGACCTCACTTTCTCCTCGAAGGCACAGAGAGAGCCCAGGAGGGAAAGAGCATGTGATAGTGAGAGCCACTTTAAAAAGTCACTTTATTCTATGAAGTTCTCAGAGCATAGAAGGTTGAGAAGTGACCTTATAGATGTATATAAAATAATGAGGGGTAAAGATAGAATAAATGATAGCTGTCTTTTCCCTAGGAGGGGGAAAATTTGAAGACTAGAGGCCACATTTTGAAGGTGAAAGGAGGGAGATTTAAAAATATATTGGGGCAAACCTTTTACACAGAGAGGGGTTTGCATGTGGAATGGATTTCCTGTGGAAGTAGGGTACAATTACAACATTTAAAAGACATTTGGAAAAGTACATAATTAGGAAACGTTTGGAGGGATTATGCTCGGCATGGACTGGTTAGACCAAAGGGTCTGTTTCCATGCTGTGTGACACGACGATGACAGAAGCTGAATGACAATAATCCATGTTTCCCATTATTGTAACAGAAATTACTGTAACCCTGCAAAGTTAATGGACTGGGTAAGATGACTTGTGAAAAGAAATTCTCCCTAATTTCACATGGGAGAATTAAAAATATAGCTTTCTAACAACTGTTATATAGTGTCAGCCATTATGTTTACTAACTTTTTCTGTGCCTCAGATGAACTGACAAACCTCCCAGAAAAGTAGTGCAACTTAATAAATTGGAAAAGGAAAATAATTGATATAACTTGCCCACCAAAAAATAATCTCTTTAGAGGCAAATGCAACAGTGAAAGACAAATAGAAACAGAAAGTACTGGAAATTCTCAGCAGGTCTGGCAGCATCTATTAAGAGAGAAACAGAGTTAATGTTTTAGGTGAGTGATCTCCCATCAGAACTGGGAGGAGCCAGAAATGGAACAAGTTTAAAGCAAATACAATGACTGCAAAAGACTTTAGTTGGGAGAGATATTTTAGCCCATGTTTCCTTTCTTCATTTGTTTCAGTCATTCAGAGGATGTGGACAATGCTTACATTACCATCTCCTTGCTGTTTAATCTCACCTACCCATCACCCAATCATAAAGCTTCCTTTGGTAATTCCTGACTGCCACTACTGGCACCTTCTGATATCTGTCACCTGTTTCAGAAGGTGACTCAGATGAAGGGCTGTTTCTGGTTGGTTTTGCCGTGAAGCCTGGGTTATTGTATACTGGCTCTAGGCACTGAATAGTGATCAGTAGCACAGAGAAGATGCACTGTTCTCAGTTTTGATGGTCCACTGCATGATAGAAGGAAGTACAAATATGTTACAAATTAGACATTATTACTAGGATTCTTGGGACCTGTTTCAAATACATTTGTCCCTTATATAGGTGAGTGTAAACATCCATCTCTCTCCACAAACTATGTCATATCAACAGAATGAGTGAAGTTCAATGTGAAATGGACATTACATTTTCACAGCCATTACATCATTGAAATAATTGCACTGGTTTCCCATCACCAAGTATCTTTATTTACACATTCACTGTACATGGGCTCAGAGCTAGTCCCTCAAGGAGACTTTCTATATCTCCTGTTTATTACTTTTTTTCTTTTTCTTTTTCCACCACCAGGAAGAAAGGAAATACCTGAGTGGCCAGTGACAAGCATTGCCCTTCACATCAAAGGACACTGCTGTGTGATCAAACAGTGAAGGGGAGGGTAGGGACTAAATCAAAATAGAGTTGGAGGGGGAAATAATGCACTCCACTCCCTGCGGCGCCCACCTCTCCCTGAACAACTCCAGGGTGTTGGTGGACTGCCCTCTGACTGTCCTGTTTATTTTTTCTTAAATCCCCCCCACACTCCCGCCTAACTGCAGTAGTGCTTATTTTTTCCCCCCAGCACCCATGTTGTCTGATCTCCTGTTTATTTTTTTTAATTTTATTAAACAATTACAAAACAGTTTACAAAAAATCAGTTAACATTTACAGCTGTATACAACAGCAATTTTACAAGGGAGAGGAGCAGCAAAGCCAGGCCCCAAACCCTACCATTCAACCAGTTTACAGGGAGATGAGGACAAACCCCAAATCCCAGTTTCAAGCATGACAAGACAACAACAATGACATTTGTAATCTCCTTTTTTTTTTATTTTCCTGTTTTTTTTTCTTTTTTCTTTATTTTGTGAAGCTTCCCAAAAAAATGGCATGATGCCAGAAATGCTTACCCCAATTCAAGGACAACTGCTCCGAGTGAATTTCTTCAGGAGGGTGCTTTTATTTTCCTTTTTATTTCTGTCAGCCAGGGCTCCCTGATTAGCTTAGGTTAACAACCCGAATAAAGGATCTCATTGTCAGTTACACCCACCTGGCCCTGGTCCCAATGAGTGCAATTATGTAACACCTCCCCCTCCCTTCTTTCTCTGCCTCTACCTACATTAAACAATAAAGAAGGAGCAGAGCTCCAAAAGCTAGTGTTTTCAAATAAACCAGTTGGACTGTGACCTGGTGCTGTGTGATATTTGAAATATTTTAAACTTGTTGCATCTCCAGATTTGACAAAAGGCGGTCAATCCAAAACCTTAACTTTGCTCTCCTCGACATTGATGCTGCCAGTCCTGCTGAATACATTCAACATTTTCAGCTTGTAATTATCGCACTTAATGTAAAAGAAGTGAAATAGATGCAGGGAACATGAAGGTCATTTGTCTCATGGGTTAAGAAGGCTTGAAGAGAGCTGAATGTACTGGCTGCTTAAAGCAAGACAGATTAACAAAACTTTTAACGCCAACCAATCTCTTTAATGCTTCCCTTAGTCCCAGCTCGCTTGAATGTGCGATGACTTTCTCGCCCTGTGCATCATCCAAGCAAAAATTCTGAACCTAATGGGTAAAGAAATTGTTCACTGCTGCAGCAAACCTCATCTCCAATTTAATGTTCAGTCTAGTTTTAAACTTCCACAAACTGAATGGGGAAGATTAAATCAAAGTCGTTTCAGTGTTATTCAGTACCTGCTCATCAACCGGGTTGCAAAGATAGAAATTTTTTTTTGCAAGAATCAGCTGAAATTGGTGCCAGAATTTCTGTACAACACAAAAAAAATCTTTCTATATATTCAGCAGATAGAGCAGATGAAAAAAGATGTTTGATTATTACTGGAGAAATCAAGTTCACAGAAGTTAAGGCTGGAATGTATTTATACAATATTTAGACTTTCCACAGTGCAAGAATAAGGCTTCAAGGAGATGACGTCTTCACTAGATGTTGCTCTATAGATCAAGGTAAGAAAAAAGTAAGTAGTGTTTCAAAACTTCCCTATTTTGTTTTCAAAATGTACATTAAAATCACACACAGCAAGCTGTGTGGGGTTGGGAGACCATCAGCTTGGAGGTAGTGTGAGGGGTAGATCACCAGGTGAAATGAGGTTAGCGATCGGAGTGGACTCAATGGCCTGATGTTCCATGGTGGGATCATGGTCCAGGAGGAGATAGTGGGAGGTATCTCAGAGCTGGTGCTCAGCCTCTATCATGTAGAGGTCAGTCCGCCAGACTACAACAGCACCATCTTTGTCAGCAGCCTTAATAACAAAGTCAGTGTTGGATTTGAGAGCACAGAGTGCGTCAGTTCTTGGGGAGTTAGGCTGGAATGGGTAATCCTTTTACACATCCATCCCAATCAGGATGGCCTCAGGACTCTCTGCTTCTTCCTGGAAAAAAGGCCTGAACCACCTCTATCCACCTGCACCCTCCACCGTCTGGCCAAACCCATCCTCACCCTGAACAACTTCTCTCTTAACTCCTCTCACATTCCTCAGGTCAGACGAGACGCCATGGTTACCTGCATGGGCCCCAGTGATGCCTGTCCCTTTGTGGGGTATATGGAACATTCCTCGATCCAGACTTCCTCCAGCCTACACCCACCAGCTCAATGATATCATCAAGGCTGCTTCCTTCTCTTGTCTGGAATTGGAAAAGTTTAGCGATTTCAATTCTAATTTCCATCCCACTCACCCCTTCAACTTGTCCATCTCTGACTCCTCCCTTCCCTTCCTCACTATATCTGTTTCCATTATTGGGGATAGGCTGGATACCAACATCCACTACAAACCCACCAACTCCCACAGATACCTTGACTGATGAAGGGCTTTTGCCCAAAATGGCGATTCTCCCGCTCCTCGAATGCTGCCTGACCTGCTGTGCTTTTCCAGCACCACACTCTCCACACTACATATCTTCACACCCGGTTTCCTGTAAAGATTCCATTCTCCCAGATCCTCCATCTCCATTACATTTGTTCTGATGATGCCGAATTCAAAAAAGGGGGCATCCAAAATGCCCATCTTCATTGTCAACCGAGGATTCCCCAGCACCGTAGTTGAGAGAGCCCTCAGCCGAGTTTGACCATCTCCCGCACTTTCTCCCTCACTGCCTCTCTCCCCTCCCGCAACTGTGATAGAGTTCCTTTTGTCCTTTCCTACCATCTCACTAGCATCCACATCCAGAGGATGATCAGCTACCATTTCCACCAACTCCAGTGAGAGGCAGCCACCAGACACCTTCCCCTCCTCTCCTTTGTCCGCCTTCCACAGGGACCATTCCCTCCTGGACACCTTGGTCTACTTTTCTTTCACTCCCAACACCGTTCCACAGCTCCATGGCACCTTCCCCTGCTACTGCCAAAGGTGTAACACCTGCTCATTTCCCTCCTCCCTCCTCAGTATCCAAGGGCCCAGACACACCTTACAGGTGAAGCAGCACTTTACTGCACTCCCCACAATCTAGTCTGCTGCACTCACTGCTCCCAATGTGGTCTCCTCTACATTGGGGAAACGAAACACAGGCTGGGTGACTGTTTCACAGAACATCTACACTAGGTCCTCAAAAATGGCCCTCAGCTTCCAGTTGCCTGTTATTTTAACACCCCATCCTCTTCCCTGACCAAGGTCTCTATCTCAAGCTTGCTGCAGTGCTCCAGTGAAGCTCAGTGCAAGCTGAAAGAACAGCTCCTCATTTTCCCCTCAGGGACCCTGCAGCCTCTAGGACCCAATATCAAGTTCAATAATTTTAGGGCTTGATCCTTCTTCCATGTCCTCACCTCAACCCCCACACACCAGGCCTCATTATCACATGGTCTGCTGTTATACAGAACCCATTGTTAGACACTAATCATCCCCATCAGTAGCCATTCACCTCCTAGGTGAGTTTTATCCACTCTTTCTGATGACAGGCTCTTGCCTGAAATGTTGATTCTCCTACTCCTTGGATGCTGCCTGACCTGCTGTACTTTTCCAGCACCACATTCTCAACTCTGACCTCCAGCATCTGCAGTCCTCACTTCCTTCTGGTTATTCACTCTTTGTCTGTCCAACAATTCTACTCTCTCTTTGGGCTCTATCTTTAAGTTCACTCTTTACCCCTCCACCCACCCTATCTTCTGCATAAAAAATGTTGTTTTCCTAGTTACCATCAGATCTGAAGAAGAGTCACTGGACCAAAAACATGAACTCTGATTTCTCTCCACAGATGTTGCCAGACCTGTTGAGATTTTCCAGCAATTTCTGTTTTTGTATCCAATTGCCAGTCTTTACCGAGTTAGATTATCTCAATTAGTGTAGCAGGGCCACTATTACTAATGTCAGTTAAACCAATAGAGAGGAAAAACAGACATTGCTAGGTGATTGGGTCACTGGACTTGAAACAGTATGGAATGAGCTGCCAAAGGAAGTGGTGGAGGCTGGTATAATTGCAACATTTAAAAGGTATCTGGATGGGTACATGAATAGGAAGGGTTCAGAGAGATGTGGGTCAAGTGCTGGCAAATGGGACTAGATTAATTTAAGATATCTGATCAGCGTGGATGAGTTGGTCTTAAATGTTTGTTTCCATCCTGTACATCTCTATGACTCTATGATCCTAAGATCGAGTTCATTGCATGATAACAATAGAACCAAGCTACAGTGGCTCGTCAAACTGTATTTAAATTTGCACATGGAGTATGAACATCACTGGCCAGGGCAGCAATTATTGCCCATCCCTAATTGCCCAGAGGACAGTTAAGAGTCAACCACATTGCTGTGGGTCTGGAGTCACATATAGGCCAGACTAGGTAAGGATGGCAGATTTCCCTCACTAAAAAAAGGAGTGAACCAATTTTTTTTAACAACAACTGACAATGGTTACATGGTCTCCATTAGACAATTCTTTTCAATCCCAGATTTTGATTGAATTTTATTTTCACCATCTTCCATGGCAGGATTCATGTCCCCAGAATATTATCCAGAGAGGCTGCATTACTTGTCTGGTGATGTTAACTCTACGCCACTATCTCAGATATGCTTACTTAGACTGTCAGGAGTCAGAGATGACAGATCTTATTTTATCATGATCTTGCGCTCGACTCCTGATTCTCTACCTAGGACAGTGTGACATCATCAGGTTGGAGAATGCCGAATGCAGTCTCCAGCATTAACTCTTTAATTGGCTATTTACCTTATTAAGCATTCTTTGGTAGATTTAATTCCACTGGCCATGCAGGAATCCAACATGATTCAGTCGAATGTTGTTTATGCAGTGTCAGACCTTATTCTTAATTTGCTTCAATAGAACATAATGCTAGTTGGAGGAATAAACACTATTGCATTTGATCTCATCAAATTTCTCTCAGGTGAGTTAGGATAAAATTGGCCCCATTACACAGGGCTTACTGATATATAAGAAAGTAACCACCTCAGAGAGAAACCACTCCCAAAGGAAATCTGTCCAGGCAAAACTCAAATGCATTAAAGAGGCAAAAGAGAAGGGTAGAATTAGAATTAGAATTAGCTTTCCTGTCACATGTACTCACATGAGTGCAGTGAAAAATTTACAAGTCGCCACTTACAGTGCCACCTTAGGTACAAAGATACCATGGTATAAATTGTTAAAAATCACACAACACCAGGTTATAGTCCAACAGGTTTAATTGGAAGCACCAGCTTTCGGAGCAACGCTCCTTCATCAGGTGATTGTGGAGGGCTCGATTGTAACACAGAATTTATAGCAAAAATTTGCAGTGTGATGTAACTGAAATTATACATTGAAGAATTGATTGTGTGTTAAGCCTTTCATCTGTTAGAATACAGTGATAGTTTCACTTCTTTCATGTGTAAATCACAAAACCCTTTTTTTTAAAGTTGCATTCTTGGGTTAGCTGTTAACAATGGTGATAGCTAGACAATATGTTGAAGGTGTTAGCCCCCTGTGTTCTCTGTCTATGACCTGATGTTTAGATTGATTCTGATCTAAAAAGTGAGATAACAGAGTTTTACATAAATTCATGCAGTTTTTGAGCTCAGAGTTCGACATGAATCTATGTGGTTTTTGAGCAAAGTGCAATGTAACTCTGAAAGTACCAAAAGATTCACCACACACAATATATATGTGTGCATGTGGGTCTTTGTCTGTCTGTGTGTGTGTCTGTCTGGGGTGGGGGTTGTGTGTGTGAGAAAGTGTGTGTGTGTGTGTGTGTGTAGTGAGTGCAGAGTGTCTTAAGTCTGTGAGGGGGTGCATGTCTATAAGGGTGTATGTGGGTGTCTGTATGCGCGTCTGTGTGTATCTGTGTCCGTGTGTATGTGAGAGTGTGTGTGTGTAGGAATATCTGTGCGTGTGTGTGTAGTGCAATGGTGATCACCTGTAATGTGACATGAACCCAAGGTCCCGGTTGAGGCCCTCCCTATTGGTACCGAACTTAGCGATCAGCCTCTGCTTGGCCACTTTCCTCTGCTGCCTGTCCCGAAGTCCACTTTGGAGGATGGTCACCCGAAGGTCCGAGGCTGAATGTCCTGGACCACTGAAGTGTTCCCCAACTGGGAGGGAACCCTCCTGTCTGTTGATTGTTGTGCGGTGCCCATTCATCCGTTGTCGTAGCCTTTGCTCGGTTTCCCCAATGTACCAGGCCTCTGGGCATCCCTGCCTGCAACGTATAAGATAGACAACGTTGGCTGAGTCACATGAGTACCTGCCATGTACACGGTGGGAGGTGTTCCCACGCGTAATAAATTGCTATAAATTCTGTGTTACGATTGAGCACTCCACAATCACCTGATGAAGGAGCGTCGCTCCAAAAGCTAGTGTACTTCCAATTAAACCTGTTGGACTATAACCTGGTGCTGTGTGATTTTTAACTTTGTACACCCCAGTCCAACACCGGCATCTCCAAATCACGGTATAGATTCTTCAGCATGAATTCTAAGGGAAAAATAATTAGAAAAATAAAGAAATAAAAATATCAGAACAACAGTCCTTCCAACCCCCGTGCATGCCAGCACCCAACCTCTAGTGTGCGTCCAGCCTTGACTTCAGAGTGTGATGAGCTTCACCTCGAGAGTTTGAGTGGGAGTGTGTGTGGCTGGTGCAGAGCAAGCATCCCAGAGGAGTTGGCCAAGAAAGAAAGTTTGACTGCAAGTTTTGAAATTGCAGCATGTCACTCTACCGTAAGAATTCAATGTGATATATTTAGTTCATTGAGAAATACAATTAATGAACAACTGTTTTTGCAGCATTTTCCATGTTCTGCTTACATAGCTTGAATAAGATTGAAGTACTGAATAAGACTGACGCTTGTAACAGCATATTGTTTTGAAAAAAGGAAACACTTTGACAGATTTATTATTCGATTATTCATTTCCATCACCTTGTATGGAAAGAACATTACTGTATTGCAGTACTTGACATTTCCTTTTGTAATCTACAGTAAATGAATGCAGTTTGCAGAAATTGGTTCCAAAATGTGAACTCATAAAATATGTATCTGTCAGAAATCCAACTATTGACAATCTACAAGAAACGAATGGAATTATTTTAACCACGTAGATGAGGACATCACTACATCATGATCTGTTGCACAATCAGAATCATCCCAGGCCAAAATAAGTTTGGTGCGTTGGACGTAGTGAGCTCATTATGTTTTAAATTTAAAGCAGATAATTCTGTGTTGGTGGCCACTTGTTCCTCAAAATAGAATCTCTTGTGTCACTGTGAGATATAGACTCAGAGCCTGCAGCAGTTAGATAAGTATTCACTGAAGGACTAAATATAATTGTGTTAAACAGAACAACCAAAATTATTCCAGTTTTAAACTTGCCATGAAAATCAGCCAAGCTTTTACGACATTACAGCCTGGTCTGTTATCACAGCAATTCTGCCATGAGTTTTGTAAAGCAGCTTATATACCTCAGTATTCAAAATACACAAAAATAATACTTCCAAGGAAATACCAATGTTTTCAGATTTTTCCTTTGCTTCGTGATACATAGGCCACAAGGGAGTTGGTTCGCTCAGTTGGCTGCACAGCTGGGTTTGCAGTGCAGAATGATACTAATAGAATGGGTTTAATTCCTGCACTGGCTAAAGTTAGCTTGGAGGACTCTCCTTCTCAAACTCTCCCCTCACCTGAAATGTGATGACCCTCAGCTTAAACCACCACCAATCATCTCTCTCTCTCTCTCTCTCGCTCTCTAATTAGAGAGCAGCTCTGTTGGACCAGAGAGCTACAATATCTTTACAGTAATGGCCCATGAAATAACTGCACAGAGGCCGCTATCCCATAACCAAGACATCCTTTATTGACATGTGTGCAGTTCACTGGCTGTGGCCAGCCAGCTCAGAGTCAGTCCCTGAACTGAGGAGATTCTGAACCCCTGGTTATTTTTTTTTTCTTTTTGCAGGTGTGAGACACAGTGAAAGACACAAAGTGCACGAATCTTTATTCAAATTCCACCACTAGGAAGATAGGAAAACACCCGAGTGGCCATTGACAAACACTGCCCTTCACATCAAAGGGCAATGCTGTGTGTTCAAAACAGTGAAGGGGAGAGTAAGGAACCCCTGGTTATATTTTTTTTTCAAAGGGCAGTGACTTCTCTGTTAATTTTTTTTTCCCACACTACCGCCTAACTGCGGTAGTGCTGCACACCTGTTTTTTTTTGTTTTATTTATTTATTTTTTTCTCCTGTTTTTTTTCTTTTAACCCCCACACTACCACCTAAGTGCGGTAGTACTTATTTTTTTCCCCAACACCCATGGTGTGTGTGTGCGTACAGGTGTGAGACACAGTGAAAGACACAAAGTGCACGAATCTTTATTCAATTCCACCACCAGGAAGATAGGAAAACACCCGAGTGGCCAGTGACAAACACTGCCCTTCACATCAAAGGGCAGTGCTGTGTGATCAAAACAGTGAAGGGGAGGGTAGGGAACCCCTGGTTATTTTTTTTTTCTTTTTTCCCACACTACCACCTAAGTGCGGTAGTGCTTATTTTATCCCCAGCATCCATGGTGTGTGTTTGCAGGTGTGAGACACAGTGGAAGACACAAAGTGCACAAATGTTTATTCAATTTCCACCACCAGGAAGATAGGAAAACACCCGGGTGGCCAGTGACAAACACTGCCCTTCACATCAAAGGACAGTGCTGTGTGATCAAAAACAGTGAAGGGGAGGGTAGGGAACCCCTGGTTATTTTTTTTTTAAAGGGAAATCTCCTGTTCTTTTTTTTTAAACCCCCACACTACCACCTAAGTGCGGTAGTGCTTATTTTTTCCCCCAGCACCCATGGTGTGTGTGTGCAGGTGTGAGACACAGTGGAAGACACAAAGTGCACCAACCTTTATTCAATTTCCACCACCAGGAAGATAGGAAAACACCCGGGTGGCCAGTGACAAACACTGCCCTTCACATCAGAGGACAGTGCTGTGTGATCAAAAACAGTGAAGGGGAGGGTAGGGAACCCCTGGTTATTTCTTTTTTCCAGGCAGCCCCAAAATTGAGTCCCAGGCAGCAGCAGTGGAGGTGGGCCTCTAGTAACAGCAGCAGTGGTGGTGGAGGTCCTGGGAGGGCCCCAAGGCAAGTCCCAGGCAGCAGCAGTGAGGTAGGCCCCAAGCAGCAACAGCTGAGGCAAGTCTGGGCAGGGTCCCAGAGACCAGCAGTGGGAGTGCTGGTCTCTCCTTCTCCTTCTCCTTCTCCTTCTCCTTCTCTCTGTAGGGCAGCTGGTCTAGGGATAGTCGCCTTCAAGGAGAGTCCTTACACATACACTCACAATAGGCAAACACCCGGGTGGCCAGTGACAAACACTGCCCTTCACATCAAAGGACAGTGCTGTGTGATCAAAACAGTGAAGGGGATGCTTCTGTTTATTTTTTAAATTTTTTTTTTATTAACCCCCACACTACCGCTTAACTGCGGTAGTGCTTAACGCTTCTGTTTATTTATTTTTTTCTTTTTTTTCTTTTTTTTTAATTTAACCCCCACACTACCACCTAACTGCGGTAGTGCTTATTTTTTCCCCCAGCACCCATGGTGTGTGTGTGCAGGTGTGAGACACAGTGGAAGACACAAAGTGCACCAACCTTTATTCAATTTCCACCACCAGGAAGATAGGAAAACACCCGGGTGGCCAGTGACAAACACTGCCCTTCACATCAAAGGACAGTGCTGTGTGATCAAAAACAGTGAAGGGGAGGGTAGGGAACCCCTGGTTATTTTTTTTTTAAAGGGAAATCTCCTGTTCTTTTTTTTTAAACCCCCACACTACCACCTAAGTGCGGTAGTGCTTATTTTTTCCCCCAGCACCCATGGTGTGTGTGTGCAGGTGTGAGACACAGTGGAAGACACAAAGTGCACCAACCTTTATTCAATTTCCACCACCAGGAAGATAGGAAAACACCCGGGTGGCCAGTGACAAACACTGCCCTTCACATCAGAGGACAGTGCTGTGTGATCAAAAACAGTGAAGGGGAGGGTAGGGAACCCCTGGTTATTTTATTTTTTTTCTTTTTTTCTTTTTTTCTTCTCCTTTTCTTTTTAACCCCACACTACCGCCTAAGTGCGGTAGTGCTTATTTTATCCCCAGCACCCATGGTGTGTGTGTGTGCAGGTGTGAGACACAGTGAAAGACACAAAGTGCACCAATCTTTATTCAATTTCCACCACCAGGAAGATAGGAAAACACCCGGGTGGCCAGTGACAAACACTGCCCTTCACATCAGAGGACAGTGCTGTGTGATCAAAAACAGTGAAGGGGAGGGTAGGGAACCCCTGGTTATTTTTTTTTTTTTCTTTTTTTTTTCAGTGAAGGGGAGGGTAGGGACTAAATCAAAATAGAGTTGGAGGGGGACACTCCTGTTTATTTATTTTAACCCCCACACTACCACCTAACTGCGGTAGTGCTTATTTTTTCCCCCAGCACCCATGGTGTGTGTGTGTGCAGGTGTGAGACACAGTGAAAGACACAAAGTGCACCAATCTTTATTCAATTTCCACCACCAGGAAGATAGGAAAACACCCGGGTGGCCAGTGACAAACACTGCCCTTCACATCAGAGGACAGTGCTGTGTGATCAAAAACAGTGAAGGGGAGGGTAGGGAACCCCTGGTTATTTTTTTTTTTTCTTTTTTTTTTTCTTTTTTTTTTTCTTTTTCTTTTTTTTTCTTAATTTAACCCCCACACTACCACCTAAGTGCGGTAGTGCTTATTTTATCCCCAGCACCCATGGTGTGTGTGTGCAGGTGTGAGACACAGTGAAAGACACAAAGTGCGCCAATCTTTATTCAATTTCCACCACCAGGAAGATAGGAAAACACCCGGGTGGCCAGTGACAAGCACTGCCCTTCACATCAAAGGGCAGTGCTGTGTGATCAAAACAGTGAAGGGGAGGGTAGGGAACCCCTGGTTATTTTTTTTTTCTTTTTTCCCACACTACCACCTAAGTGCGGTAGTGCTTATTTTATCCCCAGCATCCATGGTGTGTGTTTGCAGGTGTGAGACACAGTGGAAGACACAAAGTGCACAAATGTTTATTCAATTTCCACCACCAGGAAGATAGGAAAACACCCGGGTGGCCAGTGACAAACACTGCCCTTCACATCAAAGGACAGTGCTGTGTGATCAAAACAGTGAAGGGGTGGGTAGGGAACCCCTGGTTATTTTTTTTTTAAAGGGAAATCTCCTGTTCTTTTTTTTTAAACCCCCACACTACCACCTAAGTGCGGTAGTGCTTATTTTTTCCCCCAGCACCCATGGTGTGTGTGTGCAGGTGTGAGACACAGTGGAAGACACAAAGTGCACCAACCTTTATTCAATTTCCACCACCAGGAAGATAGGAAAACACCCGGGTGGCCAGTGACAAACACTGCCCTTCACATCAGAGGACAGTGCTGTGTGATCAAAAACAGTGAAGGGGAGGGTAGGGAACCCCTGGTTATATCTGTCAGCCAGGGCTCCCTGAATGGCCCAGATTAACAACCCTAGTTAAGGATCTCATAGTCAATAAGATCTACCTGGTTCCAATCACTACAGACCACATAAATGTTGACTGTTTGATTTGCGTGGAAAATATCCAGCTACTATTATTGATATTTTTCACGTTTATAATTTATTTTAATAAATATATCCCTGACATTGTCAAATTCCTTGCTATTGCAATCTGTTTACTGATTGGTCAGTCAATGAGCATTTTAACATGTTCTCCAAGTTCAGCTTCAAGAAATGTCCTGTGGAATTTGAGTATTCCTGTCTCTTTGTAAAATTAATTGTGCACTGCATTAAGGAAAGTGCATTTTTCAGACTGAGGTCAATCCAATAGCTTCAAAATAATGTTTCCACTTGAAACCTGAGTGACCCACTTCCTGCTGAATGGCTTGGCTAAACTATAGTTCTCAGCTGCAATACGACTCAATTCAGAGTCACAGACCCACTCCAGCTGTCAGTGTTGGCAAGATCAACTCCAGCTGCTCATGGGATTGAATGAGTTTATAGCTGACAAGTCTGTAACTTCTGAAATACAAGGATTAGCCTCAGTATTAAGGCTCACCTCATTCCCCTATGTCCATCATACGGAGTAACAAGCAGAAATGCCTGGGTTAAGTAGGCGGTCATGATGTTTCCATGGTATTATCGGTAGATGATAAATCAGGAGACCCAGGTAATATCCTGGGGTCCCTGGTTCAAACCCTGCCATCGCAGAAAATGGAATGTGCATGGTGGTACAGTTAGTTGTAGTTAAAAACCCATTTGTTTTGGGCAGCACGGTGGCACAGTGGTTAGCACTGTTGCTTCATAGCTCCAGAGACCCGGGTTCAATTCCCGTCTCAGGTGACTGACTGTGTGGAGTTTGCATTCTCCCTGTGTCTGCGTGGGTTTCCTCTGGGTGCTCTGGTTTCCTCCCACAGTCCAAAGATGTGCAGGTTAGGTGAATTGGCCATGCTAAATTGCCCGTAGTGTTAGGTGAAGGGATAAATATAGGGGAATGGGTCTAGGTGGGTTGCTCTGCGGAGGGTCAGTGTGGGCTTGTTGGGCCGAAGGGCCTGTTTCCACACTATAAGTAATCTAATCTCTAATCTCTTGATAATAAACTGGAAATAACAGTCTAATAAGGACCATGAATCCATTGTTGGAAAATCCCATTTGGTTCACTAATGTCCTTTCGAGATGGAAATCTGTTGTCCTTACCTGGTCTGGCCGACATATGACTCTGGACCCATAGCAATGTGGTTGACTCTTAACTGCCTTCTGGGCAATTAAAGGGATGGGCAATAAATGTTAGTCCAGCCAGTGATACCAACATCCCATAAATTAACAAAAGAATGTCAGATTAAAGATTTAAACATAGGAACAGCACTTTTCTAAGATAGATTGTGAACTCTTTGTTGATAACTTTACATCAGGTTCCAAAGTGAAATTGAGAAGCTAATTTAAAATTCACCATCCCTGGGAACTGGGAAACACAATCAGGACATGGAGAAGGGGCTATTGATTGTAGGAGTAAGTGTGTCATTCCAATCTGTGCTCACGGATACATGGGTGACTCTGTACCCTGTCAAGGAAGGCTCCTTCCTGCCCAAACACCCTCTACCCCAAACCCCAAAACATTGATGCTTACCCTCCTTTCCCAAGAATTGAACTTCATTTCTATCGTCCCAGGGGTGCCGGGCCCCAGTGGGACACAAAACGGTTTTCTGATTCAACGAGCCATCAGCAGCAATCATTTCCCCTGACTGCCTCCAGTGGTGGTGACTCCAATGAAGGAAAGATTCTCAAATGCATTCTTACTGCCTCCAGCTCATTTTGAAAAATGAATTAATGTCAGTCCGTGGAGGGGCACTGAAAAACACGATCAATAATTCTTTCAAAGTGGGAGAAATATATTTTTTAAAAAGCATGTTTGATCTTAAGATTTTAGAAATAGGCATATTGAATACAGAACTCAACAGGTAACACTAATTTTAAATTATTGACAACATCAGACTCCTGTTCAATTTTGAATGGTCTATTTGAAGAGGGGCATCAAAATCATTGTTATTAATTTAGTAAGTCTCATTTTTATTCCCTCAGTCAGAGAGATTTTACTAATTGGGTGAATATAAAACAACTAGTTTATTTTCACCAGAACAGAGAATGTTTGAAAAAGATCCTTCCTGAACCTAACTTGTTGAGCTTTGTAATAATTTTATAAGTTTCAATGAGGTCACCTCTCATTATATAAAACTACAGAGAACGAAGGTCCAGTCTATTTTGTTTTTCCGCATAGGACAATCCCTACTATATTGGTGGAAAGCCAATTCCATTCTCTCTATGACAAGCATATGTTCCTAAGGACATGATCAAAACTGCATCTGCTATTTCAGGTGTGGTCTCCAAAGCCGTTATACAATTATAGTAAGACACTTCTCAGCCAATACAAAAATAAACCTCTTCTGAATGAAGATGAACAGCACATGGACTGTAGAGGTTCAAGAAGGCAACTCCCCACCATCTTCTCAGGGAAAACTTGGGATGGGCAATAAATGCTGTGCCAGCCGCCAACACCCACATCCCAGGAGTGAAAAAAGAACTGCTTGCAGTGGAAAGAAAATCCATGATAAAAACCAAGATACGGTAAGGTTCAGAAGAAATTATTATTCCTCACAGGGAGTTCCACCTGTTCTGTTGACGTCACACAGTCTGTGGATGGAGAGTGTGAGCTTGATAATAGCCTCTGTAGGTGTATTCAGTCCAGCTCCTGATAATCTGAGCAGTTATTCCTGACATGTAATATGGCTGTACATATTATGGGCATGAAGTAAAATACCTTGTTAATGACAAACAGATTTCCACTGACAAGGCTGTATAGTGGTGGAGTACTAGTGGAGACAAAAGGAGGATTTGGTGACAGTGAACCATCATAACCAACACTAGCTCTGAGCCATATGCCTCTCAAAGACAACAGGGATGGGCAATAAATACTGGCCCAGTCAGCAATGCCCACATCCCACAGATGAATAAATTTTTTAAGAGTGCTGCCAGACTTGGTAGATAAAAGGAACCCAAGGGCAATGTTTTCACACAGCGGGTGGTGCATGTATGGAATGAGTTGTCACGAGACCTGGTGGAGGCTGGTACAATTACAACATTTAAAAGGCATCTGGATTGGTATATGAATAGGAAGGGTTTATTAGGATTTGGCTGGCAAACTGAACTAGATTAGGTTAGGATGTAATTTTTATTAATGACTTGGAAGAGGGAGTCGAAGGGTGGGTCAGTAAATTTGCAGATGATACGAAGATTGGTGGAGTTGTGGATAGTGAGGAGGGCTGTTGTCGGCTGCAAAGGGACTTAGATATGATGCAGACCTGGGCTGAGGAGTGGCAGATGGAGTTCAACCCTGTCAAGTGTGAGGTTGTCCATTTTGGAAGGACAAATAAGAATGCGGAATACAGGGTTAACGGTAGGGTTCTTAGTGAGGTGGAGGAGCAGAGGGATCGTAGGGTCTATGTTCATAGATCTTTGAAAGTTGCCACTCAGGTGGATAGAGCTTGTAAGAAGGCCTATGGTGTATTAGCGTTCATTAGCAGAGGGATTGAATTCAAGAGTCGTGAAGTGATGTTGCAGCTGTACCTTGGTAAGGCCACATTTGGAGTACTGTGTGCAGTTCTGGTCGCCTCACTTTAGGAAAGAAGTGGAGGCTTTGGAGAGGGTGCAGAGGAGATTTACCAGGATGTTGCCTGGAATGGAGAATAGGTCGTACAAGGATAGGTTGAGAGTGCTAGGCCTTTTCTCATTGGAACGGCGAAGGATGAGGGGTGACTTGATAGAGGTTTATAAGATGATCAGAGGAATAGATAGAGTAGACAGTCAGAAACTTTTTCCCCGGGTACAACAGAGTGTTACAAGGGGACATAAATTTAAGGTGAAGTGTGGAAGGTATGGGGGGGATGTCAGGGGTAGGTTCTTTACCCAGAGAGTGGTGGGGGCATGGAATGCGCTGCCTGTGGGAGTGGCAGAGTCAGAATCATTGGCGACCTTTAAGCGGCAATTGGATAGGTACATGGATGGGTGCTTAAGCGAGGACAAATGTTCGGCACAACATCGTGGGCCGAAGGGCCTGTTCTGTGCTGTATTGTTCTATGTTCTATATCTGGTCAGCATGGATGAGTTGGACTGAAGGGTCTGTTTCCATGCTGTACATCTTTAGGACTCTAAATGATGAGGTTCCAGTAGTGGCAATCAGGATAATAGCATGAAAATATATTTGGTAAAATGACAGTTAAAAAATTGGACCAGACATGAGGTAGGAAATGTCTTAATTCTGAACTGTAAAACTTGAAGATTCTACAATAGCTGTTGGTTAGATTCTCCCACTTGACTGCAGATCAGTCGTTCTTTTTACATCTCAGTTTAATATACATGAGCTATTTTGACATCTTTTTGCAGCCTTTTCAGAATTTGCTGTTTATAACCAAGGAAACTTGCAGCTGTTCCATAACAGCCTCACTGTGAAAACAATTTCATAGCTTAAATAAAATTTGGGCTATGAATGTGCTCTTATGCTTGAAAAGGAAAATAAAGATTTGCATTTCAACATCACTTTCCAAATTAAAGGTCATCCATCCTTAAATGCTTTACAGCAAAAGAAAGTATGTTTTGAAATGTCGCCACTTTTGGAATGTAAGACATTTGGCAGCCAATTTGCACTCAGGAACTGCAAAAGAGCAATGTGATAATGAGCAGACCATCTGTGTTTTTGATGTTGACTGAGGGGATAAATATTGATGCCAGGACATCAGGCAGATTGCCTCTGCTCTCCTGTTAAATAGTGCCCATGGAATCATTCACACGAACTCAGGAAAGTAGAAGAGGACTTCAGTTTGACGTTCTGCCCAATAGATGACACCACTGACTGCAGCATTCCCTCAGTACAGTGTTGTACTGGAGTGTCAGCCTAGAACGTTCTGCTCAGTGAGACAGTCTGCTGACTTAGAAACGAGTCACCAACTGAACACACACACACACAACACACAACACACAGACACACACACAACACGGCACAGTGGCACAGTGGTTAGAACTGCTGCCTCACAGCGCCAGAGACCCAGGTTCAATTCCCGCCTCAGGCGTGTGTGGAGTTTGCACGTTCTCCCTGTGTCTGCGTGGGTTTCCTCCGGGTGCTCCAGTTTCCTCCCACAATCCAAAAATGTGCAGGTCAGGTGAATTGGCCATACTAAATTGCCCGTAGTGTTAGGTGAAGGGGTAAATGTAGGCGAATGGGTCTGGGTGGGTTACGCTTCGGCGGGTCGGTGTGGACTTGTTGGGCCGAAGGGCCTGTTTCCACACTGTAATTAATCTAATCTAATCTAAACAACACACAGACACACAATGCACACACAGACACAGATGCACAACACACACATACAGACATATAACACACATGACACAGACACACAGACACATAACACACAAACACAGAAACATAACAGACACACAACACATAGATCACACAACACACACATACAGACACACAATAGACACACAACACACAGATCACACACACAGATATACAACAAACACACAGACATACACACAACACTGACATACACACACAACACACACACACACACATAGAACATAGTAGCTATATGTTATGCATGAATTGATTTACATATTTTTGAGTTAGGATGCTAGATAAGCTCAACTTCTATAAAGAACAATGTTGGTTTGTGTGTATTTAGTTTCTGCTTTGCATTATTCGCCTTCTCACAATAATGTTCCAACCTGTTTGTAATTCTATACTAGTGCACCACCGCAATTGTTACGCCAACAGAACTGAGTCTGTACATAGGCTATCATCCACAGCCCTACTTTTCCAACAGAATTCCAGCCTTGAACATAGAACAGTTTAGGTAAAGTGAAGACTGCAGATGATGGAGATCAGAGTCGAGAGTGTGGCACTGGAAACGCACAGCAGGTCAGGCAGCATCCGAGGAGCCCTTCCTGATGAAGAGCTTATGTCCCAAATGTCAACACTCCTGCTCCTTGGATGCTGTCTGACCTGCTGTGCTTTTCCAGCAACACACTCTCGACAGAACAGTATAGCTCAGGCCCTTTGACCCATCATGTCTGTGGTGATTGATGGTTGCTGTTTTTGGAGTTGCTGAGTGAAAATTAGCTGCTAAAATTCTCATATTACAACAGTGGCTACGTTTCAAAACATATTTTACTTGTAAAGTATTGTATATGTAAATTATTTTAAGGATGGATAACCTTTGATTTTGAAAGGTGAAATAGAAATGCAAACCATGATTTTGATTTTGATACACATAAGAATTTGTCAATAAATTACTTTCTCGTCAAGTCACACATAAAGGCTTTTCAAAATAAATAAGAGGATTGTTATTGCCTGAATCTTTGGCAGTTTATGTGAACAAAAGGATTTGTGTTCTTGTTTCCCAATGAAATTATCAGGAATAGTTACGCAGGGCATCATTTGTCAGTGACTGCCTTACTGTTTTTAGATTCAATATAGACTACATGTCAAAGTAAAATCTGAATCCAAATAACTTGTGTCTAGGTAATGAGCAATCTTGGAAAGGATGGCAGGATTATAAGGATGCTGCATATTCACCTTATCTCAGTCAGCAGAGATTCAGTTATTAAATGAAAGCATTCAGCTAGTGCTGGGACAAATCATATGGAAAAATACATTAATCATCATCTTCACATATGCAGTGTCCTTCAGGTAAATAATTAAAGCTGACTTATAATTAGATGAGAACTGATTCTGTGAGTAAGCAACCAATAGCAATACTTTTTAAACTATTGGTTGAATTAAATGCATAAAGTAAAAATAGTATTAATTTTAAAGGGGTCTAAAGGACAGCAAAAGTTACCAATTCAACAAGGGGACGACCAATATCTATTTTACACAGCACTGATTTTATTGCTGAATTTGTTTTTTTTTTAGGAGGTTGTGTAGACTTACCTGATAAAGTATTGGGGAAATAATAGCTAAAATCCTCAATTTTGTAAACATCCATTTTGTACGAATAACTTGCCTTTTAAAATAGCTAAGCACAGTGACCATGAGAATGAATTGAGAAATGCACAAATCTTGGCATAACTTAGTGCCTGTCTTTTCCCCAGACAGTTTCGATAACGTCATGACTAAAATACTGATAGTTCCTTAGCTGTTATCTGCAATGACAAATAGCATTACATTAATGGCTTTGTTTTAATCTATGTGAACAACACTAAATGTATTAATTATCTAGTGGGAACTTAATTAAAGCTAGAAACATTATATTGTGGGAAGTGCAACATACAAAATTGTAATGCGCATAAAGGATATAAAATATGCTGCCCTTTTGCTAAAAATCAGAGATCTATCATTAGTATACTCAGGGATATCTATGATTGATACTCTGAATTATAGACTATTGATCTCTTGCTTTTCTGAGAATTTCTGAGTCAACCTCCCCACTCTCCCAATTTCAATTGTGGTTATTTGATTGGAACAGAGAGTTTAGGAGCAGGATTAGGTTATTTGGCCCTTCAAACCTGCTCCAGCGTTCAGGAGACTGTGGCTGAGGCTGTTAGCTCAACTTCACTTCCCCATTTGCACACCTTTTCTGTCTTGACACTCTTTTCTGTCAAATATCTAACTCTGCCAAGATTAAATCCAATAACCTAATTTCCACTGTTTTCTGGGGAAGAGAATTCCACAGATTAATGACCCTCAGAGAAATGTCTCCTCATTGTCCTCAAAAAAGGGAAATCTCTTATTCTTAAACTGAGCCCTAGTCAAACTCACATGAGGAAACATCCACCTAATCTTTAATCATTCAATAGTATCACCTCCCATTCTTCTAAACTCAAGTGGATATCGGCCCAATCTATCCAACCTTTCCTCATAGGATAATGGCTGAGTGGCCAGCACCATCAGTGTCCTGCTCAACTACATAAGAGTCCATAAGACATAGGAGTAGCAGTTTGCTCTGCCATTCAATGAGATCATGGCTGATCTGATTACTCTCAACTCAATGTTCCTACCTTTTCCTTATACATGCCAGTTAACATCAAGACTAAGTGGGAAGATAGCAGGATCAAAGGGAGTGAGTTGTTAATCTTGTTTTAACTTCCTAAATCTATTTTCCATCATGCATCAGGAGGTAAAACCATGGCATGAGGATTCAAGTTCTTTGAACCCAAATCTTAATCTCAGAGACCAGAAACTATCACTGAGCAAGGTGAATACCTCGAGGAGTTAATTTCAAAGCCTCTTCACTCAAATTGCCACAGAACCTATGCCATTTTAATATATAAATTCAGTTTTAATTATTCAAGGAAAGCATGTGTTTGCCATATGTGTCAGCTACTCATCTTCCACAAATGGTCCCCAAAGTGCAGCATTATTTTCAAATTATTCAACTGATAAATTACATGTAAAAACAAAGGAAACTGCTGCTAAAATACTATTGCCCCACCAGGGATTTGAAATGTAAAAATACTTCTCCACTTCCTTTGACCTTTCGATTTATTCCCCAGTCTATTCATCACTGTGTGTTATGGCAACTTGTCTTCCCAAGACTGATAGAGAGTTGTGGATACAGCCCACTCCATCACACAAGCCAATCCTTCCATCCATTGAGGAGAAAGTGAGGTCTGCAGATGCTGGAGATCAGAGCTGAAAATGTGTTGCTGGAACAGCACAGCAGGTCAGGCAGCATCCAGGGAACAGGAGAATCGACGTTTCGGGCATAAGCCCTTCTTCCATCCATTGACTCCATCTACACTTCCCACTGCTTCGAGAAAGCAACTAACATCATCAAAGACCCCTCCCACCCTGGTTACACTCTCTTCCGTCCTCTTCCATCAGACAGAAGATACAAACATTTGAAAACACGTACAAAGAGATTCAAGAACAGCTTTGTCCCTGTTGTGATCAGACTTTTGAATAGGCATCTTTAATGTTAATGTTGATCTCTCCCTGCACCTTCTCAGTAGCTGTAACACTGTATGCTGCACTCCGTTCTGTTACCCTGAAGCACTTGTATAGTACAACCTGCCTGTAAAGTATGTAAGCTAGCACTTTCTGTTGTATACTGTACCTTGATACACATGACAGTAATAAATCAAATCAAATCAAATTATTCATCTTGTTATCCGAAATTAAAGAGAAACGGACTGGAGGATAAACTTGCTGACTTAACAGATATTGGAGGGTCTGCCTATGCTCCCACCCTGACATTATTTGTGGATCAAGGCACATTGTTCAGATTGTAAGCAGAGTGTTCTGCTTCTGCATTGCCCCCCCACCCCCCCACTTCGCCACGTCCCTCAGGCTCTCTGTCACCCAGCTGTAGCTCCATCCCACCTTGTGTTGTTCCCAGAGTAAATCACGATTCACCAGACATTGTCTGTGTGTCTGCAGAAAAATGGAGTGCCATGTTTCATACAATCATGGTAATAGAAGCACGAGTGGACCATTTGGCCCATCGAGCCTGAGCCTGCTCCATCATTCATTATAATCATGGCTGATCTATCCATTGTCTCAGTTCCTCCTATTTGCTTTACACCCATAACCCTTCATTCCCGGACCATGCAAAAACTCATCCAACTGTGTCTTGAATATATTTAATGAAGCTGCCTCTACAGCTTCCTTGTCAGAGAATTCCATTGACTCACTACTCTCTGGGAAAAGCAGTTCCTCCTCATCTCTGTCCTAAATTTACTCATCCTAATCTTGAGGCCATGTCTTCTAGTCCTAGTCTCACCCACCGGCGGAAACAACTTGCCTGCCTCCATCTTCTCTATCCCTTTCAGAATTTTATGCTTCTATAAGAGCCCTCTCATTCTTTTAAATTCTAGCAAGTACAGTCCCAGGCAGTTCAACTTCTCCTCACAGGGTAACCCCCTCATCTCTGGAATCAATCGGTGACCCTCCTCTGCACTGCCTCCAAAGCCAGTATATCCTTCCTCAAGTAAGGGGACTAGAACTGTGCACAATACTCCAGGTGTGGCCTCACCAACACCTTGTACAATTACAGCAGAACCTGCCTACTCTTAAATTCAATCCCTTTAGCAATGAAGCCAATATTCTGTTTGCCTTCCTGATTACCTGTTGCACCTACAAATCAACTTTTAGCAATTCATGTATGAGCACTCCTAAGTTCCTCTGCTCAACAGCATGCTGCGATCTTTCACCATGTAAATAATGTTTACTTCCAAAGTGGGTAACCTCCCATTTACCAATATTGTTCTCCATCTGCCAGACCCTTGCCCACTCACTTCACCTATTTAAACCTTGCTTCATCGTTCTTTGGTGCTTTTTAAAGTTTTCCCAATCTTCCTGTTTCCCACGATTCTTGGCCACTTTGTTAGCCTGAGTTTTTAATTGGACGCCTTCCTTTATTTCCTTGGTTATCCACGGCTAGCCCTTCCTACCCATCCCTGTTTTTGAGTGGAATATGCTTTCCTTGAGCACTGTGAAAAATCTCTTTGAAAGTTCTCCATTGTTCCTCAACTGTTCCACCATATAACTTATCTTCCCAGTCCCATATAACCAACTCTTTCCTCATCCCATTAGAATCTTCTTTGTTTAAGCATAACACCCTGATGTTGTGGTTCTGTTCGCCGAGCTGGAAGTTTTTGTTGCAAACGTTTCATCCCCTGCTAGGCGACATCATCAGTGCTTGGGAGCCTCCTGCGAAGCGCTTCTTTGATGTTTCCTCCGGTGTTTATAGTGGAGGTTCCCAAGCACTGATGATGTCGCCTAGCCAGGGGACGAAACGTTTGCAACAAAAACTTCCAGCTCGGCGAACAGAACCACAACAACGAGCACCCGAGCTACAAATCTTTGCACAAACTTTATAACACCCTGATTTTAGATGATACTATTCCAACCTCCATTTGTATCCGAAATTTGACCAGATTTTGATCACTCTTTCTGAGAGGATCTTTAACTGTGAGATCATTAATTTTACATGTCTCATTATACAGGACCAGATCTAAGATTGCACGGTCCCTTGTAGATTCAGTAACATGCTGTTCTAGAAAATTATCACAGATGTGTTCTATGAACTCCTCTTCGAGACTGCCTCTACCAACTTGATACAGCCAATCAATGTGCATGTTAAGGTCTCCCATGACTACTGCCATTCCATTCTTACATATGTCATGTACTTTGTGATTGATTGCCTGTGCCACTGTAGCATTATTATTGGGTAGCCTTAGACTACTCCTGTCAGTGACTTCTTCCCCTTACTATTCCTGATCTTCACCCAGATGGATTCAATATTTTGCTCCTTAGATCATATGTTGTCTCTCCCTATCGTCCTAATCTTATCCTTAATTAAGAATGCGACCCTACCTCCCTTACCTTCCTGACTATCCTTCCTAATTACCTGATGCCTTTGGATATTTAATTCCCAGTCATCACCAGCTTGCAACCATGTTTCTGTCATGGCAACTAAATCACATCCCTTTGTACTGATTTGCACAACAACTTCATTGACTTTGTTTCGAATATTACAGGTATTCAGATAAAGTCCCCCTTATGCTCATTGTCCCTTTAGAATCTTGCAATCTCCCTGTCTCTTGTACATCATTCTGTTGCACAATTTTACTTTATTCTTTTCTAACATTTGGTCTTTGCATTGCTTCCTTCTGCCTGGACTCCCATCCTCTTGCCATTTTAGTCAAGATCAGTGTGGTGCTGGAAAAGCACAGCAGGTCAGGCAGCATCCAAGGAGCAGGAGAATCGACTGTTCAGGCAAAAACCCTTCATCAGGAAATTTTAGTCTGCCCTTCCTCACAGTCGCCCTGCTCGCTGCATCTACCTTTAAACCAACTGCTGCATCTTCTGACCTGACACTCTGATTCCCACCTCCATGCCAACTTAGTTTAAAATTTCCACAATGGCTCTAGCAAACCTATCCACAAGGATATTGATTCCCCCTCGAGTTCAGGTGTAACCCATCCCTTTTGTACAGATTATACCTTCCCCAGAAGAGAACCAATGATGCACAAATCTGAAAGTCTGCCCCCTGTCCCAAATCTTCAGCCACACATTCGTCTGCCATATCTTCCTACTCTTGCCCTCACCAGTGTGTGGCAAAGGCAGCAACCCAGAGATTACTGGCTTTGAGGCCCTTCTTTTTAACTTCCTTCCTAATTCCCTAAATTCACTTTTCATGACCTCATCCCTTTTCTGAGGTATGTCATTGGTACTGACGTATACCATGACTTCTGGCTGTTCACCCTTCCCTTTAAGAATGCTGTAGGCTCGATCTGAGACATCCCTGACCCTGGCACACAGGAGGCAATATTGTTTGCGACCACAGAATCTTCTGTCCGTTCCCCTAACTGATGAATCCCTGATCACTATCGCTGCCCTCTTCTCGGCCCACTTCCCTTCTGAGCCATAAGACCAGGTTCAGTGTTTGAGACCTGGCCGCTCTGGCTTTCCCTGGTGGGTCATCCCCACCAACTATATCCAAAACGGTATACTTGTTATTGAGGGGAATGGTCACAGTGGGGTGTCTGCACTGACTGCCCATTTCCCTTTCCTTCTCCGGATGTCAACCAGCTATCTTCATTGTGTAACCTAGGTTTGACTACCTTCCTGTATCTCCTGGGTATCAACCCCTTAATGTCTCCAATGACCAACAGCTCATCCAGCTCCAGCTCCAGTTCCCTAATGCAGTCTGTGAGGAGCTGAACATGGGTGTAATTCTCACAGATAAGGTCAGCAGGGACACTGGTAGTGACCCTGATCTCCCACATCCTGCAAGAGGAGCACGCCTCAGTCTCCATCCCCACTGTTCTAAAAGAAAAGTGAAAAAAAAGACTGGATGAAAATCTTTCCTGTCCTCCTGGAAGTGCCCTGTTTTTTGGTTAGAGGAGGTGAGAGGGTGGGAGGCAGGTTTTGGGCTTAGTCATTCCCTGACACCAGACCCTCTGCAATGTTCAAACCAGTCATGGTGATTGCAGGGCCATCTCCCAGAATGCCTCTCAGTGATGTATCCATTGCACTGTGATCTGATGAGGAAGGGTGTCCTGCAGAGGTCTCCCGTACAGTCGTGATGACTGTGGCAATGCCCGTAGCCTTAAGGTTCTAGCTATAGTGCCCACACATTTACAGGTGTAGCACAGCCTGACAAGGCAAGGCAAGGCAAGGAGGGTATAGGCTTGCAGTCACACAGTGAATAAACTCCAACAGTCCGAAGGTACAACCTAACCCTTACCCTAACCCTTATCCTAACTCTAAACCGAAGGTATAGCCTGCCCTGCCTGTACCTGCTGTAGCCTAGTCAGTGTGCCCTGCAATGTGGTTTCTAAGTGTCACTCAGGTGGATGGAGGATCTGCCAGGAAGATCCTGAAGAGTTTGGTAAATGTCAGATACCAATGTCCGGAGACAAGGGGTGGGTGTGGCTAGTGCCCAGGGACTGCATCCTGAGATGCTGGTGCTGAGCGACATGGAGGGTCCTGAGAGTTTTCAAAGAAATTTGTAGCTCGGCTTGTGAATGAGGTCATGGATTCGTTTGCTGAGCTGATGTGTTTTTCTGCATTAATTTAGTCACTCGCTAGGTGACATCGTCAGCGTGCCGCTGGTGAAATGTTGGTAATCTGTCCCGCCTGATATTTATGTGTCTCTGTTTTCTGGTACTTCTGGTTCTCTGAGTAGTTTGTATACAGGTTCCAGTTCAATATGTTTATTAATAGAGTTCCAATTAAAGTACCAGGCGTCAAGGAATTCTCCTGCGTGTCTCTGTTTTGTCTGTGCTAGGATGGTTACATTGCCATTGATGGTTACATTGCCATGGTCATTATCATGTCTGGTTATGTAGTGTCTTCTTCTTTAGGTTTGTTACGCAAGTACCAGTGAATAGTGCTCTTGGGGTAATCGTTGTATTTAAATCCTCTTAATAAGTGTTCCTGTCCTGCCCTCTGGAGTTCTGGGTTGCTGCAGCGTGTCTGTCTCAGTGGTTCTTTATCCATGTCTGTGCGTTGTCTGTATCGTTGTTGCGGGTGAGTTTTGATAGTTCCTCCTGTAGCACCTGTCTTTTCTTTGTCTGGTCTTGTGTGGTGACGGTTTGTTCTCATGCAGTTGTCCTACAAACTTCCACCCATTGGGTTCAATTCTGGGCAGGAGAAAGTGAGGTCTGCAGATGCTGGTGATCAAAGTTGAAACTTTATTGCTGGAACAGCACAGCAGGTCAGGCAGCATCCAGGGAACAGGAGATTCGACGTTTCGGGCACAGGCCCTTCTTCAGGAATGAGCAGAGAGTGTTCAGCAGGAGAAGATAAAAGGTAGGGAGGAGGGACTTGGAGGAGGGGCGTTGGAAATGTGATAGGTGGAAAGAGGTCAAGGTGAGGGTGATAGGTCGGAGTAGGATGGAGGCGGAGAGGTCAAGAAGAAGACTGCAGGTCAGGAAGGCAGTGCAGGGCTGGAGGGATTCGGCTGAGACAAGGTGGGGGGAGGGGGGATGAAGAAACTGGTGAAGTCCAAGTTCATCCCCTGTGGTTGGAGGGTTCCCAGTCGGAAGATAAGACGCTCCTCCTCCGACCGTCGCGTTGTTGTGGTTTGGCGGTGGATGAGTCCAATGACCTGCATATCCTCGGTGGAGTGGAAGGGGGAGTTGAAATGCTGTGCTACAGGGTGGTTGGGTTGGTTCGTCCGGGTGGCCCAGAGGTGCTCTCTGAATCGCTCCACAAGTAGGCGGCCTGTCTCCCCAATATAGAGGAGGCCACACCGGCTGCAGCGGATGCAGTAGA
Organism: Chiloscyllium plagiosum; assembly: GCF_037043375.1. Taxonomy (NCBI): domain Eukaryota; kingdom Metazoa; phylum Chordata; class Chondrichthyes; order Orectolobiformes; family Hemiscylliidae; genus Chiloscyllium; species Chiloscyllium plagiosum. Next base: position 3,016,580 of record NW_028270161.1, read on the forward strand.
TGATGTGGGTGGAGGTGCAGGTGAATCTGTGGCGGATATGGAAGTTTCCTTTGGGGCCTTGGAGGGAGGTGAGGGGGGAGGTGTGGGCGCAAGTGTTGCACCTCCTGCGGTTGCAAGGGAAGGTGCCGGGAGTGGAGGTTGGGTCGGTGGGGGGTGTGGACCTGACAAGGGAGTCGCGGAGGGAGTGGTCTCTACGGAAAGCTGATAGGGGAGGGGAGGGAAATATATCCTTGGTGCTGGGTCCCCCCATCTTTTCCTTCGCTACATCGATGACTGTATCGGCGCTACCTCGTGCTCCCACGAGGAGGTTGAACAGTTCATCCACTACACTAACACCTTCCACCCCGACCTCAAATTCACCTGGACAGTCTCGGACTCCTCCCTCCCCTTCCTAGACCTTTCTGTTTCTATCTCAGGCGACTGAATCAACACGGACATCTACTACAAACCAACCGACTCCCACAGCTACCTGGACTACACCTCCTCCCATCCTGCCCCCTGTAAAAACGCCATCCCATTCTCCCAATTCCTTCGTCTCCGCCGCATCTGCTCCCAGGAGGACCAGTTCAAAATACGTACAACACAGATGGCCTCCTTCTTCAAGGACCGCAATTTCCCCCCCAACGTGGTCGACGGTGCCCTCCACCGCATCTCCTCCACTTCCCGCTCCTCCGCCCTTGAGCCCCGCCCCTCCAACCGCCACCAGGACAGAACCCCACTGGTCCTCACCTACCACCCACCAATCTCCATGTACAGGGCATCATCCGCCGTCACTTCCGCCACCTCCAAACAGACCCCAGCACCAAGGATATATTTCCCTCCCCTCCCCTATCAGCTTTCCGTAGAGACCACTCCCTCCGCGACTCCCTTGTCAGATCCACACCCCCCACCGACCCAACCTCCACTCCCGGCACCTTCCCTTGCAACCGCAGGAGGTGCAACACTTGCGCCCACACCTCCCCCCTCACTTCTCTCCAAGGCCCCAAAGGAAACTTCCATATCCACCACAGATTCACCTGTACCTCCACCCACATCATCTACTGCATCCGCTGCAGCCGGTGTGGCCTCCTCTATATTGGGGAGACAGGCCGCCTACTTGCGGAGCGATTCAGAGAGTACCTCTGGGCCACCCGGACGAACCAACCCAACCACCCTGTAGCACAGCATTTCAACTCCCCCTCCCACTCCACCGAGGATATGCAGGTCATTGGACTCATCCACCGCCAAACCACAACAACGCGACGGTCGGAGGAGGAGCGTCTTATCTTCCGACTGGGAACCCTCCAACCACAGGGGATGAACTTGGACTTCACCAGTTTCTTCATCCCCCCCCCACCTTGTCTCATCCCCCCACCTTGTCTCAGCCAAATCCCTCCAGCCCGGCACCACCTTCCTGACCTGCAGTCTTCTTCTTGACCTCTCCGCCTCCATCCTACTCCGACCTATCACCCTCACCTTGACCTCTTTCCACCTATCACATTTCCAACGCCCCTCCTCCAAGTCCCTCCTCCCTACGTTTTATCTTCTCCTGCTGAACACTCTCTGCTCATTCCTGAAGAAGAGCCTGTGCCCGAAACGTCGAATCTCCTGTTCCCTGGATGCTGCCTGACCTGCTGTGCTGTTCCAGCAATAGTTTCAACTTCAATTCTGGGCAGCACACTTTAGAAAAAAGGTCATGAACTCACGAGCTGAGAGAGCTGTGGACTTTGAATCACTGAATATATTCAAGGTTCTGATGTACAGACTTTTAAACAATAGGGGAGCCAAGTGTAAATAGGAACTGGCAGGAAATTGGAGTTGAAGCAAAGACCCAATCAATTATTCTCTTACTGAGTGGTGGAACAGGCTCAAGGGGCAAAATGATCACCTTCTGTCCCTTCCCTTACTTTCTTATGCTTTAGATTAGGCTCAAGGCAGACTGACTATAGTGACTTCAGGGATGGGGACCTTCCATTATGTGCATAGATCTGGGAAGATTCAGTTGATTTCTTTACAGAAGAGAATGTTGAGAGGGGATTTGATTGAAGTGTTCAAATTCCTGTTGGAGTAGACGTAAAGATCTGATTCTCACTGGAAAATGGATTGAGACCTCAGGTATAGTGGCTTGGAATGATGAATAAATTAATTGATAACAGCATTGGCAAAATATTTTGTCACACAGTGTGCAGGCAGGAGCCAGTATGCTCTATCTAATAGTGTGACAGAAGAAGGTTCAACCATAGCTTTCACAATTGAACACCCAGATTTACAGGACAATGAGAAAAGGGTTGGAGAGTGGTGCTTGCTGAATTGCTCCTACTGAGAGAAGGTACAGATATGATAGGCCAAATGGTCTCCACCTGTTCTGTAAATATTCTTTGATTCTATGAATCTATTTTAAATCTGAAAAATGTTGAAGTAGCTGTTATATCGGAGAGAAAAACAGCACTTGCATATTTTCAATAGACTAGTCCTATCTCATCTCAATTTATTTGGCACACGAAGGGTAATTATTATCTCACAAGTTGTTAAAAAAATCAAAAGTATACAGCATCATTTAGTCAAAGCTCAATTAATTTCTTGCCAGCAAAACCGTGAAAATATGCTTCCAATTAAAATATTTTCACCTTGAACACATTTTCCCATAATGGCATGTGGTTTCTTCATTACCTCTTACTTGTCTTGGAAACAATTACTGGCATAAATAAATACTAGCATCGTCACATTTAAACAATAGCATGTGCTTTTGATTATGAAATTGCTAATGATTTATAGATCTGTTGAATGCTACATCACTAAAGAGTGCTCCAGTCATGAATTATGAATTTGGCTAAATGATTCATTTCATTATGTTCACTTATATAAAATTGGTTTTTAATGAAAATCTCTTGTTGTTGTGCCAAACTTGTGATTTTTTTCATTGATATTAATTAAGATTATCGAGTATAATGCAATGATGTTGTGTTTTAATCATTATGTGGCAGAACAGATGTGTTCCCAAGAGCAAAGAGTTGCCCAAGAGAATATGTACATATTGGAACAATCCTGATCATATAACTGGATTTTATATTTTTCCGTCAAGAGTTAATTCTGTGATAATTCTACCCTGTTAGCTCCTAATAAATATACAATTTTGATTAAGACATATGATGAATAGCTGGACTGCTTTAACAAGTCATAAGTAGTGTTTGTCTGTAAAATCCATATATCAGTTGACTTTTCATGCTGAAAGTGTTCAAGGTATTAAAAAGAAACAGATAGGGTAGATGAAGGAGACTATTTTCACTGGTTGGGGACTTTTGGAATGGGGGCAAAATCTAAAAATTAGAAACAAATCTTTTAAGAATGAAATTAGGGAATTCAAACCTTTTGGAACCTTTTCTAAATTTGGCAAATGTTGCCAGGTCAATTGTTCATTTCAAATATGAAACTGAAACAATTTTGTCAAGCTATGATGTTAAAGGAAACAGAACAATGGTGGGTATAGCATGTTAAATCATGGATCTGCCATCATCTCATTAAATGGCAGCAGAGCCTCAAGAGGCTCAGTGTTCAACTCCTTTTTCAAAGTTGCTACAAGTGCCATAGCTTTTTATCTGACTTGTCTCTGAAGACGCCAGGAGGAAGTGAGGACTGCAGAGTCGAAGAAAATGGCACTGGAAAAGCACAGCAGGTCAGGCAGCATCCGAGGAGCAGGACAGTCGATGTTTCTGATGAAGGGCTTGTGCCCGAAACATTGACTCTCCTGATCCTCAGATGCTGCCTGACCTGCTGTGCTTTTCCAGCGGCACTCTTTTTATCTCCAAAGATGCCAGTCTCATATTGAGAAATTTCCACCAAAGTGTCTACTATGGCCATTAACTGTCAATCTTGCCATCAATACTCAACAGACATGCCAAGGAACTCCTTCTGCACCACAATAATTCTGTGATTTTGTGATAGCACTAGAACAAAATGTTAAAAAACAGCTCCACATACAATTGTCACCATGCACAATCCAGCCACCGTCTTCATTCCAGGAACTGTGAAGATGAGATCTGTGTTCAGTGCAAAACTGCCCTCACTGACATGGTTGGGATGAACTTGCTCAGTGCTGTGGAAATCAAACAGACACCCATGTGTTTGTGTCACTCAGTTTCATAATGGGCCTGCACCAAAATCCCTTTCTCCCAGTTAGTCGTAAGTCTGCCAGGAACAATATGAACATTACAACACTCCATCTATCTCCTGTAGAAAAATACAACAGGTTGGTAGAGCATTTCTCTGATTGGATTATATTAATGCCCTGTTGCTAACTTACAATGAGAAGAAAACACAGCTTCTAAATGTTCTTCTTTTGTTATTGTTAAAATCTAAACCTCATTCTTTTATGCTCTTTCTCCCCCTCTATCTCACTCTGTTAACGTCAAGAATAACGTACAAATCTCATCACTGATCTGGCCTATTTATTCACTAACTATAAGACCATAAAATATAGAAACTGAATTAGGCCATTCAGACCATCGAGTCTGATCTGTCATTCAATCATTCTCCTGTCCTCTCCCAGTAACCCTTAATCCCCCTAATAATCAGGACCTTATCTATCTCTATCTTGAATACACTCAATGATGTGGCATCCACAGCCTTCTGCAACAATGAGTTCCTCAGACTCAGCAGCCTCTGGCTGAAGGAATTCCTCCTCATCTCAGTTTCAAGTTTTGTCCTTACTAAGATGAAACTTATTCTGATAAGATTGCTGGCAATTCACTTCTTAATATTAACTACTCTGTTCATTTTTCTTAATGTCATTTACTTCCACTCAATGAAGTGTAAAAATGCCTTTGCTCTTACATCCTAATTGTAATTATGTCTAAGTAAATGATTTAGATTGGATTCAACTTGGTGTAAAATTCTATCTCGTAATGACTTTATTCCCGGAAGATATTTATTACTGACTTTTATTCCCAGAGCTATTACACCTTGACTTCTAACGTAAAGGAGCGACTTTAAAGTACAGCCCAGGACCCTGAAGTTCCTGGGATGGAATATCTTAAGTGATACTGTGTCTGAAATGTACTAATGAAGCAGGTCGGAAACTGTTTGTCTTTAACAAGGATTCCATCACATTCCACCCTGACTTTGAAATTGCAATCCGTGCAGTTATGGGTCATTTTCTGACAACTCTAATTTCCCTCCAAACTGCCCTTCCTTGGCCCAAGTTAGTATCACGGACACTGATAGCTCCGTGAAATGATTATTGACTTGTTGTTTGCCTAGATAGTGAAGCTCAGCTGGTGTTTTACCATTGCTTTCTGCTGCATCCAATTCAGATCCACAGCACACACACAGTTTTTAAAAGAGATCACACTTCAGCAGCATTGATGATTTCTGTTCTCAACAGCTCATGGTTCTTTGGGTTAACTAACTGCCCACGATACAGTTACAATTACAAGATGTTTAAAACTCTGAGCTTCCACCCACTCTGTTGGTAGGAGTCTTCTCTCAGGTGAGCCTTTCCATCCACTGTCTGGGGAGAACAGTAATCTCACTACACACCTCATGAGGCTCAACAGAGTCCCAAACCATTTAACAAAATTGGAAATCTTCCAAAAATGAATGAACAAGGGACTAAGCTGATGGTTGTAATTTGAAATGAGAAGGTAAGAAAATCAGGTCACTATCTATAGATGATGATATTCATTAACAAGACAGAAGCAGAGAGAAAAATAGTTGGAAAATGAGCTTGGAGATTAATGAAAAAAAAATTACTTTTTAGCCCAAACTCAATTTGCTACTTATAATTTTCAAGCCATCTCAATGATATCCAAAAATCCATCCTTCATGCTGCAATGGAATTTCCTTCAGGTTTCCGATACTTAGCCAGCTCAGTCTATTTTATTTTAATGATCCTAAATGTGTACTACACATCTTCATTTCAATTGAACAGCTGTAAATACTTAAAGGACGAAAATCCAAAGGAAGCCCTCCATAATTGTAAATTCAACGGATAAAAATGATAAAATGGAGTCATGTATTTTCATTAAAAAGAATTTGCATCAATTGTTTATTAATGATTATCACACACTCCTTCCATTATTTTCCCTTCATTTTGTTTAATATATTTCCTTAATATCACACAAAGAAATGAAAACTGAAGGCTACTTAATGCTATTCATTCTATTCCTAGATACTCTGTGTATATTCCAGGTGCTGATTATTTGGGCCCAAGTTACTGTGCCATTTTCTGTGAATTTTGAAAGTATCATAATTCCTGAGGCTTATACTTATCAGTGACATAATGAAGAAATCGCACTGATGATCTCAACATTAATTCAGACATTCTTTCGAGCTCAGCTTTTCTGTCATGTTATGCATTATTAGTCACAGCTTTGTCCCATCTGTTTTCTTTACTCGGGGATAATGTTTTAAACTCTCTTCATCTCCAACCTGTGGCATCACTAGTCTCTTACCTTGTAACATGCCATCACTACATCTTTTAATTTGATTTGCTTTATTATTGTCACCTGTACTGAGATACAATGAAAAGCATTGTTTTGTGTGCTATCCAGAAAAATCATACCTTACGTAAACACATCAGGGTAATAGAACAGAATGCAGAATCAAGTGTTGCAGCTACAGAGAAGGTGCAGTGAAACTGCAGAGAATGTGAGAATTCAGATCACTTAATGGAAACTATTAACCTTGTTTCTCCACCAGCACCCGACATCCACTATCCCCCACCAACTCCCCACCGCCTCCCCCAACTATAGTATAAATGCTGTCCCTCCACACTGCACTTCAGCTCTGATGAAGAGTCATCTAGATGTGAGCTTATTCTGTCTGATTTGCTGTCATCCCTTGCATTTGTTGTTTTCTGTACAGATTCCAGCATCTTCAGTAATTTGTTCCTACAGGTTAGCAGACTGTTCAATGCCAATACAGCAAGAACAACTCTAATAATAATAGTTTCTTAACTCAGAGTATAAAATTTACATTTCACTTATAGCTCTGCATTGATATTAACAGAAGGCACATAGGGGTCAGGTATGTGACAGGGACAAGGGGAGGCAGAATAGATGACTTCAGCTGATGTGGAGACTTGGCCAAGAGGCTGTTTCACATCAATACAATGGTCACCAGAAGGCGGAACAGTGGTTTATCATTATTTGGAGATGCCGGTGTTGGACTGGGGTGTACACTGGGGTGGACTGGTTTATCATTGTCATTTTCCCAAGGACATAATAATGATCAATCATTTATTAGCAGGAATGTAAAAACAATTTTTAAAACAAGACCAGTTAATTATGAAGATAAACAATTAACACATCAAATTGTTTCTCCTCGTGCTGTTAACACAGATAATTTGCCCACAGTGCTTTTCAGAAGATCAGGCCAGCATCTGTGGTTAAAGAATGCCAGGTTTTATGATTCCCTTTAGAAAGTAATCCAGGTGAACGAGTGTCAAAGCCTCAAGTACAAACAGGCTCCTGTTCTACCATTGTTTCCAAAAGACCATAAGGGAGAGGAACCGAAAGAGACTATTTGGCCCAATGGGTCTGCCCCACTGTTCGATGAGATCAGTGCTGAGCTGATCACCCTCAACTCCACTTTCCTGCCTCTTCTCCATAACCCTTGATTTTCTGAATGAAAAGTCCGAATACAAGAAAAATCTTTTGTTCAAGTGAATGATCTAATTAATGTCCTCCAACTGCAGATCGTGAGCCACAATTGGTGTCAAACATTTTCAACCAGCCTGTTCAGACACACTATGATACACCTCCTGGGTAGCTAGAACTCAAACCAAGAGTTTCTATCTCAGAGGCAGGGACACTACCAGTGTGACACAAGGGCCCCACCATGATACAGTGTCAGCTTTACCAATTTGCCAGTTTTTAAAAAATTCATTCACAGGATGAGGGCGTCGCTGACTAGACCAGCATCTATTGTCCGTCCCTAATTACCCAGAGGGCAGTTAAGAGTCAACCACATTGCTGTGGGTCTGGAGTCACATGTAGACCAGACTGGGCAAGGACGGCAGATTCCTTGCCTAAAGAACATTAGTGAATCAGACAGGTTTTTCCAACAATGGATTCACAGTCATCATTAGACTCTTACTTCTAGATTTTACTGAATTTAAACTCCTTAATTTGCCACGGTGGCATTTGAACCCAGATCTCCAGATCATTACTTGGGTCTCTGGATTAACAGTTCAGCGATAATACCACTTGGCCATTGCCTCACCATGAGACACACTTTGTAAAAGTTGCTATTGTTTGGGTGCTCGTTTATGGCCAAACAGCTTTAAATAGTTATTAGATTAGATTACAGTGTGGAAACAGGCCCTTCGGCCCAACAAGTCCACACCGACCCGCCGAGCGCAACCCACTCCCTCACCTAACACTACGGGAAATTTAGCATGGCCAATTCACCTAACCTTCCCCTTTTTTTTGGACTGTGGGAGGAAACCGGAGCAGACACGGGGAGAATGTGCAAACTCCACACAGAGAGTCGCCTGACGCAGGAATTGAACCCGGGTCTCTAGCGCTGTGAGGCTGCAGTGCTAACCACTGTGCCACCGTGCCGCCCACCACTTTTTAGTGTCACTTTTTTTTGTAACTTTGCATCTCCTGTGGAAACATTGCCTTCCCAGTCCTTTCGGATAAATGCCTATCATCAGACCCAGTGTGTCCAACACTTTAACTGGCTTGCAATCAGAATAGGGAGGAGGATATCACAGAATCATGAATCCCTACAGCGTGGAAGCAGGCCATTTGACTCATTGAATATACAGTGACTTTATGAAGACCATCACACCCTGCTTTTCCAATGATTAATCCATCTAGCCCACACATCTTTAGCATGGGAGAAGATTTTATATTAAAAATGTTTGCTTAAAAAGCCTTTGATGCTCTGGTCATTAATCCAGCAATCTGAAAATTTAATGCAACATCTATATATTTGTATTAGGAGCAGAAGTAAGCCATTTGGCCACTTGAGTCAGCTCTACCATTAATTAAAGGTAAAGCAAAGTAACCACAGTCCCAGAAGGGGGAAGTGGGAGGGAGTCACAGCTGGCTGTGAGTTTAACTTGAGGGTCACTACATCTCAGGCAAAGGGAAATGTTGAGAAGGCAGGAATTTCGCAGTAACTTTAGATGGTTCAAGAATTGAACCCACGCTGTTGGTGTTTCTCTACATCATACACCAGCATTACAGCCACCTGAGCTATCTAACGCATAGCAGTTACAGTCAATATAAGTGTCATGTTGATTGACAGAGTAGGATGAAGTCCTGAACTCAAACAGTGAAAATAAGTAACTGCAGATATTTACAGGTTCATAGTTCCTTGAAAGTGGAGTCACAGGTAAACAGGGTGGTGAAGGCGGCATTTGGTACGCTTGCCAATTGGTCAGTACATCAGTGTAGGAGTTGTGACTATGCAAAATATTGGTTAGGCCACTTCTGGAGTATTGCATGTAATTCTGGTCTCTCTCCTATGGGAATGATGTTGTGAAACTTGAAAGATTTCAGAAAAGATTTAGAACATAGAACATAGAACATAGAACAATACAGCACAGAACAGGCCCTTCGGCCCACGATGTTGTGCCGAACATTTGTCCTAGCTTAAGCACCCATCCATGTACCTATCCAATTGCCGCTTAAAGGTCGCCAAAGATTCTGACTCTACCACTCCCACAGGCAGCGCATTCCATGCCCCCACCACTCTCTGGGTAAAGAACCCACCCCTGACATCTCCCCTATACCTTCCACCCTTCACCTTAAATTTATGTCCCCTTGTAACACTCTGTTGTACCCGGGGAAAAGGTTTCTGACTGTCTACTCTATCTATTCCTCTGATCATCTTATAAACCTCTATCAAGTCACCCCTCATCCTTCGCCGTTCCAACGAGAAAAGGCCTAGCACTCTCAACCTATCCTCGTACGACCTATTCTCCATTCCAGGCAACATCCTGGTAAATCTTCTCTGCACCCTCTCCAAAGCTTCCACATCTTTCCTAAAGTGAGGCGACCAGAAATGCACACAGTACTCCAAATGTGGCCTAACCAAAGTCCTGTACAGTTGCAACATCACTTCACGACTCTTGAATTCAATCCCTCTGCTAATGAACGCTAATACACCATAGGCCTTCTTACAAGCTCTATCCACCTGAGTGGCAACTTTCAAAGATCTATGAACATAGACCCCAAGATCCCTCTGTTCCTCCACCTCACTAAGAACCCTACCGTTAACCCTGTATTCCGCATTCTTATTTGTCTTTCCAAAATGGACAACCTCACACTTGGCAGGGATGTTGCCAGGGTTGGAGGGTTTGAGGTTTAGGGAGAGGCTGAATAGGCTGGGGCTGTTTTCCCTGGAGTGTTGGAGGCTGAGAGGTGACCTTATAGAGGTTTTTCAAAATTATGAGGGGCATGGATAGGATATGATTTGGAGATGCCGGTGTTGGACTGGGGTGTACAAAGTTAAAAATCACAACACCAGATTATAGTCCAATAGCTTTAATTGGAAGCACACTAGCTTTCGGAGCGACGCTCCTTCGTCAGGTCATTATCTGCACTCCACAACCACCTGATGAAGGAGTGGTGCTCCGAAAACTACTGCTTCCAATTAAACCTGTTGGACTATAACCTGGTGTTGTGTGATTTGTAACTATGGATAGGATAAATATTTAAGGTCTTTTCCCTGGCGTGGGGATGTCCAAACACTAGAGGGCATAGGTTTTAGGTGAGAAAGGAAAGATAATGAAAGGGACCTAAGGGGCAACATTTTCATGCAGAGGGTGGTGCATGTATGGGATGAGCTGCCAGAGGAAGTGGTGGAGCCTGGTACAATTACAACATTTTAAAGGCATTTGGATGGGTATATGAATAGGAAGGGTTTGGAGGGATATGGGCCAAGTGCTCTCAAATGGGACTAGATTAATTTAGGATATCTGGTCGACATGGACGAGTTGGACCAAAGAGTCTGTTTTTGTGCTGTACATCTCTATTATTCTATGAGTTTATACAAAATTATAAGATTAACATCCTGCTGCTGTCATTTGAACCAATGTTGCAGCACATCAGTTTTTGTTGCTAAGAGATAATTTATTGATTCTCCTTAACTTGATTATTTCTACCAGAGTTATGCAACAAAACTAAAGTCACAAAATGGTCACAAATAATTCAAGTAGACTTGTATTTCCATAGACTGCTGTTTGCTTAATTGATCCATGTTGCATTGAAGAGAATGAGATTATTAACCACACGAACGTAGACATGGTGACATCCTGAATGTTAACATCTGAACCTGGCTCAACCTGACTGAATTTATGCCAGAACTGGTTTCATGCAAAATACCTTGTCTTCATTAGTATTAAAATTCCAACAACACAAGATTCAGGATGAAAGAAATGGAAATTAGAAACCAATCTGGGCTATTGACATCAGAATATTACCCCAAAACACCATAAACATTCCTGAATCAGATGAAGTTAATATAAATTTGACTTGGAGTCATCACTGTATACCAGAGGAAAGACAAATAGAAATACACAAACAAATCAAAACTTTCAAGATTCTTCAGGAGCTTGACAGGGTAAACATGAAGAGGTTGTTTCACCTTGTTGCAGGTGGTGAGCTGTCCCAGGTGGCGAAGTGAGTAGGCAGTGCAGAGGGCATGCAGGGTTTCTGTTGGAGGTTGGGGAAAACAAGACAAGTGAGGGAAGGTGTTTCTAGTAAATGTGAGAGCATATAGTATGAGCCTTGGTGAGAGGTGGGTACAGTGGCAGAGAGAGAATAAGCATGAAATATCAGAGTGTTAGAGCATGACATTTCCCCTGGACCATGGACAGTACACTGACCTGGGTGGTGACTCAGACCAGAGCTGCTAGGGTCAGGTGCCATGCTGTTTTCAAGGAAAAGGATTGCATCAGGTTGCTGTCTGAGAATCATGACACCAGCATTCCCTGTTTCAACATCTTTGGAATGATTGTCCATCACCATCAGCTGTGGGGTGCCAGTGCTCATCCAAGACCACAGCAGTCTTTCAAAACTGTTATGAAGTTGAAGATGTGTACTATCCTTTAAGAGAGAGTGAGTGCTGTTTTGCACTGAGAGTTTATAAGCACCTGTCATATGACTAACTAGCAGTATCAGAGTGTAGTGGAAAATTGAAAATATGTAACCTGTGGCTGTGAAATGGATACCTAAATTGGTTTCTATTTTGTAAACAATTCAAACTTAACCAATCAGTTTAAATTATACGAGGAGAAAGTGAGGTCTGCAGATGCTGGAGATCAAAGTTGAAACTTTATTGCTGGAACAGCACAGCAGGTCAGGCAGCATCCAGGGAACAGGAGATTCGACGTTTCGGGCACAGGCCCTTCTTCAGGAATGAGCAGAGAGTGTTCAGCAGGAGAAGATAAAAGGTAGGGAGGAGGGACTTGGAGGAGGGGAGTTGGAAATGTGATAGGTGGAAAGAGGTCAAGGTGAGGGTGATAGGTCGGAGTAGGGTGGAGGCGGAGAGGTCAAGAAGAAGACTGCAGGTCAGGAAGGCGGTGCCGGGCTGGAAGGATCCGGCTGAGACAAGGTGGGGGGAGGGGGGATGAAGAAGCTGGTGAAGTCCAAGTTCATCCCCTGCGGTTGGAGGGTTCCCAGTCGGAAGATAAGACGCTCCTCCTCCGACCGTCGGGTTGTTGTGGTTTGGCGGTGGATGAGTCCAATGACCTGCATATCCTCGGTGGAGTGGGAGGGGGAGTTGAAATGCTGTGCTACAGGGTGGTTGGGTTGGTTCGTCCGGGTGGCCCAGAGGTGCTCCCTGAATCGCTCCCTGAATCGCTCCAGTTTAAATTATACCCCAGGATATTAAAACCCAATCGAGTTTGAATCTATTGTTTTGGCAACATCGACCCAATGAGACAATCTGATGTAGGGAATATAAAAAGGCAGACATTTTGAAAATCAGACAGAGTAACTGCCATCGAGAGAGTCACTGCCATCGAAACATTGTTTATCAAAGGGACCTGTTCATATAAAACCTATTCGCAGTAACAAGAAAGAAAATGACCCAGGGAGATCTTCAGCCAGAGGAAGACAGACACCGAAGAAGGCAGCCACTGTGTGGTTTTGAAAATAATTTGATGTAATTTTAATAAGTGCTTTGTTGGAACAGCATATTGTTATAGAGTTGGAGGCAGGTAATAAGCAGTTAAGAGAAAGGGGAAGCTTAGAGTTGTGAATAATTGTTGTTTAATGTTCGCTTTTAGAATAAATAATAAATTGATATTATTTTCTTTAAATAGTGGACGTTGGGAGTTCTGTCACTCATACTTTAACAGATTACAGAGCGAGGTGAGCTTCTCTGGGTGTTTGGTTTAATTAGCAGAGTGGCTCACCGCCATGTCGTCACAAAGATGTCATGGAAGCCAGGGATACTGGCCTTTTTGTAGATATCAGCAGAGTGGTAAATTGCTCTGAAAATACCATGTGGTAAGATAGGGCCAGAATTAGATATGAGAGACCACCATTGGGGTGAGCTAAGTCATCAAGGAGGCAAGTTTGGGAAGATACAGTGAGAGATCTTTCTCAAACCTGCCAAAAGACTCTCTACAACTAAAACTGTACAAAGTCACCCATGTAGCTGTGTGTCTGGAATCAGGTTTATGTGGAACCATTAGCCTTCAGAGCACTGTTCCTTCATCATTTGACAACCACCTGATGAAGGACCAGCGCTCCAAATGCTAGTGCTTCCAAATAAACCTGTTGGACTATAACCTGGTGTTGTGTAATTTTTAACTTTGTAAACCCCAGTCTAATACCAAGGCCTCCACATCATGTCTGAAATCAGATGGAGACCAGAATGCAGGGTGACTGATTCCATTCCCTAAATTGCATGAATCAACAAGATTTCTGATTAGTTTATTGATTTCAAATTCCATTCACCGCTGTGAATTCCCAATTCCCAGCAGATTAGTCTGGGCCTCAGGATTACTGTTTAACTAACATTACAGCCTCATAACTATCTCAGCCAAATAAAAAATGCCATACACAGTTTTGAATTCCCCAGTTCTGAGAAAGTGTCACCAGACCTGAAACGTTAATTCTGATTTCTCTTCACAGATGCTTCCAGACCTGCTGAGCTTTTCCAGCAATTTCTATTTTTGTTTAAGACTTACAGCATCCACATTTCTTTTGGTTTTTAAAAATATGTCATGTTTTGCTCCTCAAAAGAAATCCCTAAACCAACTTGATCGATGCTCTGGATGAGATCAGCTTACTCAGCAAACTTTGAATCTTCCCTAACTTTAAACAGTTAATGATTTACTGGTTAGATCATCAGTGAAGTTGAGATGTGAAAGTATTGCTAAGCATATGTTAGGGGAGCAGATTAGAAACATCTTGCAGTATAGTCGAATGAGAGAAACATGTTGTTTTCATCCTGGAGAGCTGAGAGGCTGGAATATCTATTGCTGAGTGGGCAAGCACGTGTATGAGCAGGCACTGAAAACCATATTCCCAAACTGTCACCATCCCAGCAATATAATCTTCACCCTGCTAGGAGCTAGCTATTTTACTGTTGAAGTTACATCTCTTTCATGATGTATGCACTTCCTGTCTCTCACACTGAGATGACATGCCATCAGCTTAGACCAAATCATGAAACAAAGGCAGTCTTCAACATTTACAGAGAATTTCTGCTGCAGGTAATGCTGAAAAAGTTAAGATAGCATAAGAACAGGAGTAGGCCATTCAGCCCTTCAAGCCTGCTCCTCCATTCAATATCATCATGGCCGATCATCCAACTCAGTCCCCTGTTCCCACTTTCTCCCCAGACCCTTTAGCCATAAGAACTATATCTAACTCCTTCTTGAAAACATTGAATCTTCTGATCTCAACAATTTCTGAGGAAGAGATTTCCACAGGGTCACCACTATGATTGAAACATTTTATCCTAATCTCAGTCTGGCCTGTCATGTATCCTTAGACTGTGACTTCTCTTTTTTTCTTCCCTCATAATCTGGAACATCCCTCCCGCATTTACCCTGTCTCGTACAGTTAGAACTTTATTGGCTTCTATGGGACCCCCCTGATTCTTTGGAACTCCAAGTGAAGGTAATTCTAATTGATCCAGTCTATCTTCATACTTCAGCCTGCCATCTCAGGAAACAGTCTGGTAAACCTCTGTTTCACTTCCTCCGTAGCTAGACTATTGTTCATCACATAAGGAGACCAAAACTGTACACAATATTCCAAGGATGGACTCGCCAAGACACTGTACAATTGCAAAAAGACATGCCTGCTCCTGCATTTGAATCCTTTCATATGAAAGGCAACATACTATTTGCCTTCTTCACCACCTGCCACACTTCCACATTTACTTTCAGCAAAGACATGTCCCATATTCCCAATTTATTCCCATTCAGATAATAATCTGTCTTGCTATTTTTGCTGCCAAAGTGTATAATCTCACATCTTTCCCAATTATACTGGATCTGCCATACATTGCCCACTCATACAACTTGTCACATCACACCAAAATATTCCCCCCAAAAACTCAACATCCCACGCAGCTTTGTGCCATCTGTACACCTGGAAATGTTATATTTAGTTCCTTCATCTAAATCATTGATATATATTGTGAATATAAATACAAATATATTATAAATATAAATCATTTATATATATATATATATATATATATATAGTGAATAATGAGGACTACATTAAGATCCAACCGTTATGATAACTTTATAAGGATTTGGTTGGAAAGCTCAAAATCTTAGCATCTGAGATGGGCTTAGACCCACTTTCCAAGATCTCCCCAAAGTCTTGCTAACAATGTCGACCTTATTGTTGTAAATTAGACCTGCCCGGATTATGCAATGAACAACATCTTTGTTTGGGAGGAGAGATTCTTCTTGTTAGACGATCAAAAGGTTTTCCTCAATCACACTTGACCATGTGGGCCATGTCAGACACAGTCTAAACACTACCCACATGCTGTGCAAGTATGATGGTCATAGAATAGTGCAAAATACACTAGCCAAAGTATCTGAAACTTTTTAATTGCTTCAACTAAAACTAGAATTACCGATAAACATTCAGAGTCCTGGTAAGGGTATTACAGCCAAAGTCTTTTTTAATCTAAATTTCTGCAGCTGATTGACTAATAATTTATCACTAAAAGACAGTGATAATCTGAACAATCTGAATTTTAATCTCATCCACCCCAAACGTGAGTGAGGTAAATTCAAGTCAGCTGCCTGTTTTCACCCCATGCAGTTTGCTCATTATTGAAATCACTGGGAAGTGAAATCAGCTGAGCTGTTAAAACAGGCGTCCAATCTGAATCAAAGCTGTTCCTGCCAGGGACAGAAAAACAGGAGTGAAGTGTTGCAGAGTCGACTCACAGAACTATCCACAGTACCAACAAACAGAGCATGAACAGATTTATAATCTGCTGATAAAAGAAAGGATTTGGAAATGATTACATAAAAGCATAAAAATTCAGGTTGTTATGTCATAATTCATCACTTTAATTGTAAAATATTAGTCAATCAATTGCAAAAAATTTAGTTTAAAAAATCTTTGGCTGTGATACCTTTACCAGGAGTCGGAAGGTTTATTGTTAGTAGTCTCAGAATAAAGAAGCATCAGTTTAAGACGGAGATGAGGCAGAACATCTTTTCTCAGAGACTTGAGAGTCTGTGGAGTTCCTTGACACACAGAGCTGGGGGGGGGGGCAGAATTCTTGTGTATATTCAAGCCTGAGATGGATAGATTCTTGATCAACTGGGGAATCAAGGGTGTTGGGAAAATACAGGAAAGTGGACATGAGGAATATCAGGTCAACCATGATCCGATGGAATGGCGGAGCAGGTTTGAGGGGCCATATGACCTACTCCTGTTTCTATTTATAGTGTCATAGAGATGTACAGCACGGAAATAGACCCTTTGGTCCAACCTGTCCATGCCGATCAGATATCCCAACCCAATCTAGTCCCACCTGCCAGTACCCGGCCCATATCCCTCCAAACCCTTCCTATTCATATACCCATCCAAATGCATCTTAAATGTTGCAATTGTACCAGCCTCCACCACATCCTCTGGCAGTTCATTCCATACACGTACTACCCTCTGTGTGAAAAAGTTGCCCCTCAGGTCCCTTTTATATCTTTCCCCTCTCATCCTAAACCTATGCCCTCTAATTCTGGACTCCCTGACCCCAGGGAAAAGACTTTGACTTATTTATCCTATCCATGCCCCCCATAATTTTGTAAATCTCTATAAGGTCACCCCTCGGCCTCCGACGCTCCAGGGAAAACAACCCCAGCCTGTTCAGCCTCTCCCTGTAGCTCAAATCCTCCAACCCTGGCAACATCCTTGTAAATTTTTTCTGAATCCTTTCAAGTTTCACAACATCTTTCCAATAGGAACGAGACCAGAATTGCACGCAATATTCCAACAGTGGCCTAACCAATGTCCTGTACAGCTGCAACATGGCCTCCCAACTCCGGTACTCAATACTCTGACTAATAAAGGAAAGCATACCAAACGCTGCCTTCACTATCCTATCTACCTGCAACTCCACTTTCAAAGAGCTATGAACCTGCACTCCAAGGTCTCCAAGGTCTCTTTGTTCAGCAACATCCCTAGGACCTTACCATTAAGTGTATAAGTCCTGCTAAGATTTGCTTTCCCAAACAGCAGCACCTCGCATTTATCTGAATTAAACTCCATCTGCCACTTCTCAGCCCATTGGCCCATCTGGTCCAGATCCTGTTGTAATCTGAGGTAACCCTCTTCGCTGTCCACTACACTGATCCTTGTGGCACTCCACTGGTCACAGGCCTCCAGCCTGAAAAACAACCCTCCACCACCACCCTCTGTCTTCTACCTTTGAGCCAGTTCTGTATCCAAATGGCTAGTTCTCCCTGTATTACATGAGATCTAACCTTGCTAATCAGTCTCCCATGGGGAACCTTGTTGAAAGCCTTACTGAAGTCCATATAGATCACATCTACCACTCTGCCCTCATCAATCCTCTTTGTTACTTCTTCAAAAAACTCAATCAAGTTTGTGAGACATGATTTTTCACACACAAAGCCATGTTGACTATCGCGAATCAGTCCTTGCCTTTCCAAATACATGTACATCCTGTCCCTCAGGATTCCCTCCAACAACTTGCCCACCAGCGAGGTCAGCATCTTATGGTTTTATCGTCTTTTCTTTTATCAGCAGATTATAAGTCTGTTCACACTCTGTTTGTTGGTGTTTGCACTTCCTCCCAGCATTGACCCTGTCAAGTCCCTTTAGAATCCTGTATGTTTCAATGAGATCACCTCTCATCCTTCCAAACTCTACTTTAGTATAGAGTCCAAACCTATTTAACCTTTGTTCACAAGACAATCCCTCCATCCCAGGGATCATCCCATGTAATTTCCACCAACAGTCTAAATACTGCAAATGATAAATGTTTAATGTATGAGGATATTGCAGGCCACCGGCCAGAAAGATTTTTCAGTCAGTGAGAGAAGATTCATAAAAATGTTTAAATTACCCTAAAGTGACTTCCTGAGGAATTTCTTTCTGACTAGACCCCCAACAGTTTACAAATAAGTGCTTGCAATCAGTCATAAAATACATGGACGTTATAGGTATATGTAGGCGGAAGTGGGTACTGCAGATACTGGAGATTAGAGTCAAGATTAGAGTAATGCTGGAAAGACACAGCAGGTCAGGCAGCATCTGGGGAACAGGAAAATTGATGTTTTGGGCAAAAGCTCTTCATTAGGAATGATGTAGATATATGTAATACAAGCCTGGTTTGTATATTTTGTTTTCAGCTAATGTTGAGGTGTATCCGGAATATGCCAGGCCGAAACATTGACTTTCCTGCTCCTCGGATGCTGTCTGACTCACTGTGCTTTTCCAACCTCACATCCATTGACTTGTGATGTCCTTTTTTGATATCAGATGGCCATTCAGGACAGAAGGAATCGGTATTGTCCATCCTTTTGCTGCACCCACCATTTTTTTATGAAGCCAGCCCTGAGAATGAGAGTATAGATATGAAATCTACCTGAAGTGTCTGGTTGAAACATAAGCTGTAATGCCAATAATTACGTGCTTCCAAAAGAAAAGCCCCAAATGCATTTTGGAAAACACTCCCTGTTTCATTTCCATGAGATCGCTGTGATATAAACAAATTCATTGGGTATCATCTTTGTTTGATGTGACACAATGTATTTGGGTTCAAAACAGACTGGCCAAGAAGAAGGTAATGTGGAGTACAGTCTTCAGAATAAACTTCAAAGTGGTGCTATTTACTATACATTAACACTACATACTGCTGTACAGAGTAATCTTGGATAGACAGGCTTTGATCATACAATTACATTAGGTGAGGGTGAACCTAACTTCTCTGTGTGTCCCTGTCCATGTTCTCACATATTCCTTCCAGTCTGTTACTACTCTGCCCAGACCATGCTATCTATGTTCAGTAACGTGCAGTTCTGTGACATTAACACGAGTATCCTCCTGGGTCTTGAAGATCCTACACAACATATCAGACTTGTGCTGTGCTCTGCACAGTGCATCCCTAATGCCACACATACTTTGAATGTATACACCGATTGTACAGTCGCCTCATTTTTGATTCCAAATGTAATAAATGAGACACTTTCACCATAAGACAACCATGATGTGGAGGCGCTGGGGTTGGATTGGGGTAGATAAAGTCAGAAGTCACAGGACACCAGGTTTATTTGAAATCATGGTTTGAGATGACCTAGTGGTCATTCCTTGGACTGTTAACCCAGAGACTCAGACAATGTTTTGAGGACATGGGTTTGAATCCCACCACAACAGATGGTGGAATTTGAACTCAACAAATATTTGCTCCAACAGCTTGTGATTTCAAAAATCAACCTGTTGGACTACAATTTGGTGTCATATGACTTCTGACTTTATAACACAACAGGAGGAAGCAGCAGTACATTGTAGTTTTAGCACAATTTTGCAGTCATTCAAAGAACAAAAACAATACAGCACAGGAACAGGCCCTTCAGCCCTCCAAGCCTGTGCTGACACATTTTGCCTTTCCATACTGAAACTGCCTTCCCTTACAGGATCCCTATCCCTCTACTCCCTTCATATTCCTGTATTTGTCCAGGTGCTTCTTGAATGCTGCTATTGTGTCTGCTTCCACCACCTCCTCTGGCAGCATGTTCCAAATACTTGGCACTCTGTGTGAAAAACCTGCCTCGCACATCGCTTTTAAACATCCCCCCTTGCACCTTGAACCTGTGTCCCCTAGTAATTGGACCCTCCACCCTGGGAAAAAGCCTCATACCTTACACTCTGTCAATGCAATTCATAATCTTATAAACTTCTATGAGGTTGCCCCTCAACCTCCTGTATTCCAGTGAAAACAAATCCAGTCTATCCAATATTTATTTATACCTAAAATCCCCCATACCATGGAACATCCTGGTAAACCTTTCTGTACCTTCTCCAAAGCATCCACATCCTTCTGGTAGTGTGGTGACCAGAACTATGTGCAATATTCCAAGTGTGGCCTAACTAAAGTTCTATAATGTTGCAGCATTACTTGTCTATCCTTATACTCAATGACTCTTCCAATGAAATGGAGCATGCCATAGGCCTTTTTACTACCTTATCTGCCTGCGCCGCCACCCTCAGTGACCTGTAGACCTGCACACCCAGATCCCTCTGCAGAGCAACACTCTGAAAGGTTCCTGCCATTCCTGACAGTTGTGTTTCTGGCCCCAGATGCTGCTTCTGAGGGTTTTAAAGGAAATGGCTACAGATGTCATCATTTCATTTGCTGTCATCATTCAACACTTTCTAAACTTAGAAAATGTCTCAGAAGTTTGAAAAATTGCAAATATAACACCAGCCAGCATTAAGAAAGGCGGGAAATGGGAAAAGGGAAACTATTGGTTAATTATCCAAATAATAATCACGGGGAAATGCTAGAATTCATTATTATGGAGGTGATACCAGGACATTTAGAGCATCATGTTGTAATTGTGTAGAGAATGGACAAATCATGTTTAACAAATTTATTTGAGTTCTTTGAGGAAGTAACAATCAAAGGTGGATAAAGGGGAACATGTAAAAGTGGTATATTTCAATGACCAAAAGGCATTCAATAATGTGGTGCATCAAAACAATAGGTACTTACAGTATAGAGTCAAGATTAGAGTGGTGCTGGAAAAGCACAGCAGGTCAGGCAGCATCTGAGGAGCAGGAAAATCGACATTTCGGGCAAAAGCCCTTCATCAGGAATTTATTGTGTAGAGTATATTAGAGAATTGTCAAGCTAACAGGAGGCAGAGAGTAACAATGAAAGGGTCAGTTTTTTAATGCTATGTTATAGCTAGTAGTGTACCATTAGGATCATCATTGTGGTCTCAACTGTTTATATTCAAAAGGAATGGCCCAGATTAAATTAAAAAAGTTATGGCCATTAAATTTGTTGACGACACAAAAGTAGCTAGAAAAGAGAGTTGTCATGAGGACATCAAGAGTCAACAAAGTGATTTGTTTAGGTTCCATGAGTGAACAAAAATGTGGCACGTAGAGTATAGTGTGAGAAAGTACGAACTGGTCTACTTTATTATGAAGAATGGAAAAACAGTTTATTATCAAATTGGAGAGAGATTATGGAGCTGTACAACAGAGGGATCTGGGGTATTGGTACATGCATAACAAAATGTTTATATATGGGGACAGCAAGATTACAACAGTAAATGGAATGTTACAGTGATCGCAAAGGAAATGGAATATAAAAATAACAAAGTGTTTCTACAACTGTGCAGGTCCTTTGTGAGACCTCATGTAGAATGCTGTGCATATGGACTGACCTTATCTCCTTTTGAGAGGTCAGGGAGTCATTGTAGTAGAAGATTTTAGTGTGGGTTCATTCAAATGATTCCTGAGGGGAAGGGCTTGTCCCTTGAAGGTTGAAAAAATTGGGCCTGTCCCCATTGGTGATTAGAAGAATATGAGGTGATTTTATTGAAACCTATAAGATCCTGAGGGGACTTGGCAGATTGGATATTGAAAGGGTTTCTCTTCCAGTGGATGTTGTATGAGGCTTTCTGTACTATTGCTCTCCATTGGGTAAGTTTGCTGTCTCTTCAAGGGCCAGGGTCTCTAGGGTCTGTTGGGTCTAGTATGGTGGAAAAAAATTACTAATTAGTCTAATGATAAGACACTCTTATCTTAAACAAGATATAATTGATTACTCGTTCACAACTGAATGCAAGTTATACCGATCTGATAGATATTGTTACAGAGGCTATGAGGAGGACCAGGGTGTGCAGTCTTCCACTGCCATGATCCCAGCAAGTCTGGATGATAACATCATGATGGCTGGTGCTTAAGGCTTTCTTTCAATCACAATCTTCTAGACCAGTGGAGTGTCTACTGGAGATCACAATTTAAAAATTAGCCCCAACAATATTTACAACGGAGATGAGATTTTCTTTTTTTCTGTGTTGATTAATTTCTGAAATGATTTTCTCCAAAACTCACTGGAGCCCATGACACAGAATCTATTCAAGGCCAGGTTCCCAACAGCCAACCCTTTAGGGTTCCTCACAGCACAAAGCCAGCCTTGGTTTAACAAGGACACTCACTGGTACATTTCAAATGGCAGTCAGGAATGGATAATAAATCCTGGCCTGGCCACTGACTCGCAATTCTTATAAGCGATAATTGCTTTTGAAACAATAGGTTTCTGATCAACACGGGTGTCAAGGGTTACAGACTGGAAAATGGAGTTGAGGCCACTAACTGATCAGCCATGGTGCTGTTGAGAGGTGGAGCAGTGTAGAGGGGCCAAGAGTTATGTTTTTACTGCTCTGCACTGTCAGATAGGAGAGGTGGAATAATAGTACAATATAGGCAGAATGTGTTGATGGATGCAGGCACCCTTACTGCTACCGATATAGGAATATTAACTACAAGGTTACATTCTCATTTATTCATAAAACAGAACAATCAGGACTGGTCTGCCAATCTGAGGCTTAAAGTATAACTTTGTAAATCTATTCACCTAAGTATACATAGCCAGTCTATATTCTGTTTAGAATTTATTGCCTTGTCCACGCTTATATTCCTTTATCATTATTTTCATTGATATTATTACTGCCAAGATTAGGTGGACAGTTACAAGACTCCTGATATTGTTGGATGCAATGAGGTTACAAAGATTAGTTTCAACTCAATCTACATATGTCATAAATTAAGATTCTAATTAGTCAGGAAATGTGCACATGCGGCCTGCTTCGTGACAAATCTCATTAAAGTTTCAAGCTTCTTTCATCTAACAAGGGAGTCAGAAATAACACACTTTGTAAAAAGTGCAGATTTTCATTAAATATTTTGCTAATATTGAGCCGAAAGGACCACTGGCCTGGGAAACATTGCTGAAATAGAAAAGCTAGTTGGGAAATCCTATTGGAGCATTGCATCTCTGTTATGCTCCCCATCAGGAACATAACTCCCAATAGTTTGATAATAACTTTTAAAAATAACTTCCTTGTAGCATCTTCTAATAAAGGAAATTGCAATTATGGCAACAAGCGCAGTGGTGTAAGAAAGTTTTGAGCCAGATAATAGCATTTGAATTGTGAAATGTTCTTTCACAGTAAACTGTGAACATTGTACCATATCATTGCTACTAAATTAACTTTTCTTAACAACAATTCAGTGACATTTCTTCTCAACACAAGGTTACCCAAACAAAATGTCACCATACCAATCTACTCCCACCGTTTAACCCACAGAAAACTGCCATTTGACAAAAGCACTCAAGTACTTCCAGTTGCACATTGACCTGTTCTTATTTGAAAACGAAATGCCAGAGATACTGGAAATTGGAACGAGATACAGAGAAGGCTGTAGTTCTAGCTGCTTGTATTTGAACATTTGTCTATTTTCTCCCCTTTCACAAGACAAGGCAATGGAAGGAGTACAAAGTTAAAAATCACACAATACCAGGTCAAAGTCCAACAGGCTTATTTGGAAGCACTAGCTTTCGAAGTGTGGTGGAAGGTGGGCATGCTGTGAGCATCCGGGTCAGCATTGAGAGAACAAACAAGCAGCTGCAATCCTGCAGACAGATCTAACCTGTAAGCTCAGAGCCTGTCCCTCTGCAGCCTTTAAACGTTACTGAAATGTGGGACTGTGCTTCCTGACTGTCGTCCAAGTGGATCAGAGCGATGCTGTGGGGATCTTGAGATTTGGGAATTATCGAATGCCAGTGTCCATAGATGAGAGCTCTGTGTGGCTGGTGGCCCTGAAATACTGTTGTGTAGTGAGTAACACAATGGCTCTTTGCAGCCAATGGTGAGGTCCGTTGGCCAGGTACCTAATCTGATCTCCCCATTGAGAATTGTAGTTTGCTCACGGTGGCTAGTCAGAGAGGAAGCTGCATATGAATGGGGTAACATCTGCAGTAAAAAATTCATTAATAAGCAATAATTCTCTTTAATAGGTGACTCACCACTCCCTAGTAACAATCTCACCTTGACACCTGGAACTTTGTTAAAAGATGCAGCCTCTATATGAAAAAGTTGCCCCTTAGGTCTCTTTTATATCTTTCCCCTCTCACCCTAAATCTATGCCCTCTAGTTCTGGATTCCCCCATCCCAGGGAATTCTCCTACTCCTCAGATGCTGCCTGACCTGCTGTGCTTTTCTGGCACCACACTCTTGGCTCTAATCTTCGGCATCTGCAGTACTCACTTTCACCCAGGGAAAAGACTGTCTATTTATCCTATCCATGCCCCTCATGATTTTATAAACCACTATAAGATCACCCCTCAGCCTCTGACACTCCAGGGAAAGAAGTCCCAGTCTATTGAGCTACTCTCTATAGCTCAAATCCTCCAACCCTCACAACATCCTTGTAAAGCTCCTCTGAACACTTTCAAGTTTCACATCCTTCCAATAGGCGGGAGACCAGAATTAATTGATTGTAAGGCCCACACAGTGCAATAGTATGAGATTTCAGCAGGATGATGTCTAAGCCCTGGTAACATCTGATTTAACCCTCCCAGAAATTGCAAGCAACTTGCATCATGGGATCAGCGATGGTCATCTTTTAGTCCTACAAAATGTATTTTACAATGAAACAATAAAGCATAGCTTCCAGAACAATTTATGAATCTCTGAGGTCTTGTGGAAAGGCAGATCTAACAATTCGACAAATATTTTGTCTGAATTAGGCATGAAAACGTTATTTCTTTACCATAATCAAATTCAAAATTAATTTTTTACATCATAATTTATATAACAATTACCAAGTTTCTCCTAAACTTTTAATGAGGAGTTTAACAGAAAAATCTTTAATATCTGAAATGGTCTATTTCCTTCTTCCAGAACATCACAATCCTTATCATCACTGAATAGAGATCCTCTTTTGCTGCAGTATTTTAGGATCTTTACTTTTCCGACTCACTTGTGCAAGATCTTTTTGATGTATTAAAGTAATTAATTAATAAAGTGTTTTCTCCAAATATCATGCTCAATCTTGACTGCTTCCAGCTAGAAGATCTTCCTTATCTGCACATTTGTCAAAAGTGCTGAAAAACATTGATATGGATGCAGCATCCAATAATCTTCCTGAATGTTCTTGTTACCATGGGAAGAATCCTGGATTAGCTCCCCTCTTTTCAATCTCCTTGCTGGCCACAAAGACATCATATTCTAATCTTAAATGCAACTGTTCTTCAGTCCAATGAAAATGCAGTTAACCAGTTTATCAAATACAAAATATGGAGTCAACTTCAAGGTGAAAACTTGAGCAATTTTACAACTTGCTAACTCTGAGAAAAATAATCAAGATCTGACATCAAACATCACACAAGATAAGTACAAAATTAAGAAGGGGTTAGTGTGTCCAGTACAAAAGCGAAGGTAAACATCTTTGCAATTTATAGGTTTTAGAGAGTCCTTGAGGTGTTGGGGTTTAACCTGAGACTGCAGTTGGTTATTGGTGGCTTGAATCACGTGCTGCCGTGAACATTGTACAAATGTTTGAGGTCTCAGTCTTTGGGTGTTTCTCCAATGTGTATCATCCACAGTTACTTTATCTTTCCTAAGTGACAACAGAGAGAGGTCTTTCCAATTCTGTCATTAGGAATCCAGCTATAACAGTGCACCAAAGCAATTGCTTCACATACTGGTCAATTCCGTAATCCTGTAGCCAGCATCATCGCTTCCACTGGATAATTACAGGAGAGTCTTTCATTTACAATATGTGAAGCTTACCATGCTGGTGACAATTAAAAGGAGGGGCGGTGAATTTCTCTTCACCTGATTGGCCTTTTTGGATTAAAAAAAGTTCATTTCAGTTCAGAAGACTTCATTTATTCCACATTGGCTTCCTGGAACTTATCTCAACCTGTCGTCAGTGTCTTTCCCTTTTAAAATTATCTCAAGTTCATGTAAGTCCCAGGTATTAAACAGCCTGGTAATGGAAGTCGAAAATTGATATTCCACATTATATCACTATCAAAACAATGTTCACATATGAATGATTAAATTAGATTACCCACAGTGTGGAAGCAGGCCCTTCAGCCCAATCTTCCACATCAATCATCTGAAGAGTAATCCACCCAGACCCATTCCCCTACCTGATATTTACCTCTGATTAATGCACCTAACACTATGGGGAATTGAGCACAGCCAATTCACCCAACCTGCATATCTTTTGGATTGTGGGAGGAAATCCACACAGACACAGGGAGAACATGCAAGCTCCATACAGACATTTGCCCAGGGTGGGACTGGAACCCAGATCCCTGGCACTGTGAGTCACTGTGCCACCCACTGAATGATATTATAAAGTTTCATTGCATTTTGTGTCCTGATCAGTTAATGATCCTATATCTCAAACATAAGCCAACAATTGGTCACTCCACCATTTAGCTACAAACATACAAATATCCAGCTGAATGATCCATTTATAATGGAAACCCTTTGTCAAATATTTTTTGTTGGTAGGAGACTATCAGACCAACAGATGGAATTGGGATGCTGGAGGTAAACATTCCGACTGATGTAATTACTTGTCATGCTGATAGAAGCATGTGTTACAAAGAGAAATTAATTGGCATTCCAATTAAAACAGTTTCAGTTACTTATTATGAATATACAGTAGATGAATGTCTATTAATCTCCGTGAACAAGTAGTGCTTCTGGGCATGTAAAATGCACTAATGTTTCTCTATATTAATTGGGATGCTAGCTCCATGCTTTGCAAGATCACTTTTCAGAACACAATTAACTGTCAGCTGTGTTGAATGCTCAGAGTCAAAATGCATCACTTGGCCAGGAACAGCAGTTTTTAAATCTTATTGAAAATATCGAGCAACTTGCGTAAAGTGTTTTGTGGTCTTCAACTTATGTGCACCTGGCTGTTAGTCCATCTTTTCCAAATCTCTATTTTTCACCAAGACAGACAGGCTGCTAATCAATTTCAAACAAAGTCTAATGGATGACAAATGTTATCCCCATTACTTACTGGGAAAGTAACGTTTCGACACAAGATAACATAATAGTGATTATAACTGCATGGGTAGCAAATTGAAACATCAGTTTCCAACTATTTAATGGACAGGATCATCATCACTTCAAAAGCAATTGATTGTCTCTTAAATACTGGCCAGGTACAAAGGCAGCCTTGTATTCAATTGCATCCATTTACTGTAAAAGCAACAGCTTAACTCCTGCAGATTTCAGAAATTATTTGAAAAACTATTTAATGTCAATTTGTGTTGTTTCATGTTCCATTATGAGTTTGATTCTGCCAATTGAGTTATGAGAGTAAAGATTGGTTTGCATTGTACTATTTTCTGGGCAAAACTTAAGTGCAATTCTGGCAAATTTAGTCCATGTGCAATTTTTGCGTGCAGTCAGATCATATGAGTATCGTTGGAGCCATTGACTAGACATCTCTTTCAATTTTATTTGGGAGGAGGGGGAACCTACCGCCTGTTAAGGGCCACTTGGGAAATTCATTATGAGCAAGAGGCACTCAGTCTCTCAGAGAAGAACCAATCAGTGGACACTGTTAAAGAAAACGTTGCACTGAAAGCAGAAACATTAAGAGTGCTGTCACAACACCACAATGTCCTAATCATACCCTCATCATCTCCACCCTCACCATCTTTCTGCTCCATCCCTCCCAGATTTTAACTTTGGGCTGGAGGACAACCATGGTGTGGAGAGGAGAAGAACGTTGATAGTTTTAGGCTGCAGGGTAACAGATTGAACACAGCGATGAGGAGAAATTACAACTTCCAAAGAATCATGAGCCTATGGAATTTATTACCCCAGTGTACAGCAGATGCCAAGGCATTGAATAAATGTAAGGAGGAGCTAGACAAATGTTTATTAGCTAGGGGTTAGAGGATTATAAGGATAGGCAGGAAAGTGGAGATGAGATCAGACATGATCCTTACAAATAGCAGAGCAGGATTGACAGGCTGAATGGCCTACTCCTGCTCCTAGTATAGACTCACAAAGTCAGAGAGTCAAACAGTACAGAAGCAGATCCTTCAGTCCAACCAGTCCATGCTGAACATAATCCCAAATTAAACTAATCCCACCTTGCCTGCCCTTGGCCCATATTCCTGCAAACCTTTCCTACTCATGTATCTATCCAAATGTTTTTTAAACATCGTATTTGTACCCAAATCCATCATTTTCTCAGGAAGTTCATTCCATATGTGAACCACCCACTATGTAAAAAAAAGTCTCTGATGTCTTTTCTAAAGCTCTTTCCTCTCATCTTAAATGTGTGCCTCCTATTCTTGAAATTCCTATCCAAGGGAAAAGACAATTACCATCAACTCTATCTATACCTCTCATTATTTTATAAACTTCTATCAGGTAACCTCTCAACCTTCCATACCCAGCAACATCTTGGTAAGTCCCTTCTGAACATCTCCAACTTAATAGTATCCTTCCTACAGTTGGGCAACCAGAACTGGACACAGTATTCCGGAAGGGGTCTCACCAACATCCTGTACGTCATCAACATGAGGTCGCAATCCTATATGCAAAGGACCGAGTCATGAAGGCAAGTATGCCGAATGCACTTTTAACCATCCTATCTATATGTGAAGCAAACTTTAAAGAATTATGTACTCGCACCTTGAGGTCCCTTTGTTCTACAATATTACCGAAGGTCCTACCATTAATTGTATAAGTCCTACCCTTGTTTGTTAACCCAAAATGCAATACCTCACATTTATCCAGATTGAATTCCATATGCCAATTTTCAGCCCATTGATCCATTTGATCAAGATCTTTTCTTATGTTCTTCTTAGCAGCTCACCCAGTGAATGATCATCAGAGACTAGTGCATCTTAGATATTACCTTCTTCATACCCAGAACCAAATTCCAGCATCTCCATAAACATAAATGCAACATTCCAGAAGAACTCTAAGTAAATGTTTTGGATGTAGGTTTGCTCACTGAAATGCAAGGTTAATTTCCAAACGTTTCATTACCTTACTAGCTTCAGTGGGCCTCAGGCAAAGCGATGCTGAAAATTACTGCTTTCTATTTATATGTTTGGGTTTCTTTGGGTTGGTGATGTCATTTCCTGTGGTGATGTTATTTCCTGTGGTGAACTCACTTCCTGTTCCTTTTCTCAGGGGGTGGTAGATGGGTTCTAACTCAATGTATTTGTTGATAGAGTTCCAGTTGGAATGCCATGCTTCTAGGAATTCTCATGCGTGTCTCTGTTTGGCTTGTCCTAGGATGGATGTGTTGTCCCAGTCAAAGTGGTGTCCTTCCTCACCTGTATGTGAGGATACTAGTGAGAGAGGGTCATGTCATTTTGTGGCTAGTTGGTGTTCATGTATCCTGGTGACTAGTTTTCTGCCTGTTGATCCAATATAGTGTTTGTTACAGTCCTTGCACGGTATTTTGTAAATGACATTAGTTTTGCTCTGTATAGAGTCTTTCAAGTTCATTAGCTGCTGTTTTAGTGTGTTGGTGGGTTTGTGGGCTACCATGATGCCAAGGGGTCTGAGTAGTCTGGCAGTTATTCCTGAGATGTCTTTGATGGGAGAGTGGCTAGGGTTTCTGGATGTGTTTTGTCTGTTTGCTTGGGTTTGTTGCTGAGAAATCGGCGGACTGTATTCATTGGGTACCCATTCTTTTTGACAACACTGTATAGGTGATTTTCCTCTGCTCTGCGTAGTTCCTCTTTGCTACAGTGTGTATTGGCTCATTGAAATAAAGTTCTGATGCAGCTTCGTTTGGATGTTGGGGTGGTTGCTTCTGTAGTTCAATATTAGGTCTGTATGTGTTGTATTTCTGTAGACGCTGGTTTGACGTTCCCCATTGGCTGTTTGCTCTACTGTGACATCTAAGAATGGCAGTTTTTTGTGTTTTCCTCCTCTTTAGTGAATTTATGCCAGTAAGGGTATTATTGATGGTCTTGAAGTTTTCCTCTAACTTATTTCATTTAGTGATATCATCCACGTAGCGGACCCAAAGTTTGGGTTGGATGTTTGGCAGAGTTGTTTGCTCAAGTCTCTGTGTTACTGCCTCTGCTAAGAACCCTGATATTGGAGATCCCATGGGTGTTCCGTTGATTTGTCTGTAGCTCTTGTTGTTGAAGGTGAAGTGGGTGGTGAGGCATAGGTCCACTAGCTTGATGATATTCTCCTTGTTGATGAAATTAATGCTGTCTGGTGTATGTGTCTTTGGGTCTTCTAATAGTGTAGGCAGTGTGTTCACCCACAAATGAAGCTGCATCAGAACTTTATTTCAAAGAGCCAACACACACTGTAGCACAGAGGAACTACACAGAGCAGAGGAATATCATCTATACAGTGTATTCAAAAAGAATGGGTACCCAATGAACACAGTCCGCTGATTTCTCAGCAAGAAACCCAAGCAAGCAGACAAAACAGGTCCAGAAACCTGAGCCACTCTCCCCTACATCAAAGACATCTCGGGAATAACTTCCAGACTACACAGACCCCTTGGCATCATGGTAGCCCACAAACCCACCAACACACTAAAACAGAAGCTAATGAACTTGAAAGGCTCTATACAGACAATGAGCAAAACTAATGTCATTTACAAAATACCGTGCAAGGACTGTAACAAACACTATATTGGACCAACAGGCAGAAAACTAATCACCAGGATACATGAACACCAACTAGCCACAAAAATACATGACCCTCTCTCACTAGTATCCTCACATACAGGTGAGGAAGGACACCACTTTGACTGGGACAACACATCCATCCTAGGACAAGCCAAACAAAGACACGAACGAGAATTCCTAGAAGCATGGCATTCCAACCAGAACTCTATCAACAAATACATTGAGTTAGACCCCATCTACCACCCCCTGAGAAAAGAAACAGGAAGTGAGTTCACCACAGGAAATGACATCACCAACTCAAAGAAACCCAAACATATAAATAGAAAGCAAGAGTTTTCAGCATTGCTTTGCCTGAGGCCCACTGAAGATCTTACCTAGTAGGGTAATGGAATGTCTGGAAATGAACCTTCCAGCTCAGCGAGCAAACCTACATACAAAACCTCAACCTGAGCTACAAATCTTCTCAAAACTCTGTAAGTAAATGTCCTCACTGTCAGTACATCTGGTAAATTCCTATGTCCTCACCCAAGGTATTATGATTCCCACGCTGTGCTGAATTAATCTGCAGAGTCTACATTTCAGGACTGAGCCATCTGATTTACTAATGACCTTTAGTGGAGGAAACCAGCCATCCTTACCTGTCTGGGTTACATGAGACTCCAGACCCACAACAATATGAGTTGACTCTTAGTTCATCAGGTAAGGATGGGCATTCAATTCTAATCTAGGAGAAAGTGAGGTCTGCAGATGCTGGCGATCAGAGTCGAGAGTGTGTTGCTAGAAAAGCACAGCAGATCAGGCAGCATCTGAGGAGCAGGAGAATCGACCTTTCAGGCCAGAGCCCTTCATCAGATGAAAGGCTTCCTGATGAAGGGCTCTGGCCTGAAACATCGGTTCTCCTGTTCTTGGATGCTGCCTGACCTGCTGCGCTTTTCCAGCAACACACTCTCGAATCAATTCAGACCTAGCCAATGATACTCACAGCTCATGAATCATAGAGTCATAGAGATGTACAGCATAGAAACAGACCCTTTGGTCCAACCCGTCCATGCCGACCTGATATCCCAACCCAATCTAGTCCCAACTGCCAGCACCTGGCCCTTTTCCCTCCAAAACCTTCCTATTCATATACCCCTCTTACTATGTGAAAACTGGTTGACACATTTGCTATATAACATCACCACCGTAATATTTCAATCCAACATTTCTCCAATAGTAATGTACCGCTGTAGCAATTTATCCTTAAAATGCACAAATAAAGATATATACGTTAGGAACTAAATCAAGTAGCAAAATAAGCTTTAACACAGAATGCATTAAAACAAATTAAACAATCAATCTGAGAGGAATGTTCACTCCCAACCCATGCCATATCAGTAATGTACAAAACCATCTCTTGAGCTACAGTGAAGGAAACAAAGATAAGAATTCTCCCAAGGGAGCTAAGCTGTTCCTTGGAAAGGCTAAAAGATAGATGTGATGAGAAGAAAGGACAGTAAGGTGAAATCAATCAAGGAAGAAGTTGACTTTTGTCTAATAACCTCCTTCTGTTCTGAGAGTTTTCAATCTCAGGCACTTATCTTCAGTTAAATCTCAATAAAATGTATCGGGAATCTGGCCTCCTGCTGACTCTCAAAATAGGATGAACTCAAAGATGTCGATATCTCCATCAGAAGCTGAATAATCAATACATTTGACAATGACAAATGAACATACAAATGAACGAATGAACAAGAGAGGACAGCAGGCCATTCAGCCCTTTCAGCCTGATCCACCATTCAATATGATCATGGCGGATCCTTTGTTTCACTTCCATACTCCTGCTTTCTCTCCATGTCTCTTGATGCCTTTCATATCAAAAATAATCTCTTTCTTGAGTATATTCAGTGACCATGCCTCCACAACCTTCTGTCTGAGGGAATTTCACAGGGTGACCATCATCTGGTGAAGAAGTGTTTCCTCAT
Source organism: Chiloscyllium plagiosum (assembly GCF_037043375.1). Lineage (NCBI taxonomy): Eukaryota > Metazoa > Chordata > Chondrichthyes > Orectolobiformes > Hemiscylliidae > Chiloscyllium > Chiloscyllium plagiosum. The sequence continues at coordinate 3,049,675 of NW_028270161.1, forward strand.
CTCAGTCCTAAGTGGTCTATCCTGTATCAATACAGTGTATACATTAAAGTACAACACAATGCAGCACAGGAATGGACCCTTCGGCCCACCAAGTCTACACCGATTCCTAATCCTTACTAAGAATTGCTATTTATTTCCCTCTGTTCGCCTCCTGTTCATGTCTCCTTCATACGCCTTCAATGTTGTTAACATGTCTGATTCCACCACCTACACTAGCAGTGCATTCTAGGCACCCACCATCCTCTGGGTGAAAACGTTTCCCCGCATTTCTCCTCTAAACGTTCCCCCTACCCTCTTGAATCCATGCCTTTCCACACTGGAAAAAAAAACCCTGACTATCCTCTCATAATTTTGTAGACTTCTATCAGGTCTCCCCTCAGCCTTTGTCTTTCCAGTGGAAACAATCTGAGTTTATCCAACCTCTCCTCATAACTAAACCCTCCAGACCAGACAACAAACTGGTAAAACCTTCTCTGTCCCTTCTCCAAAGTATCTACATGTTTCTGGGAGTGTGGAGGCCAGAACTGCACATAACACTTCACATGTGGCCTGACTAAAGTTTTGTACAACTGTAATATAACTTGCCAACTTTTATATTCGATGCCCCAGTCGATGAAGGTGAGTGTGTTGTATTCCTTCCTGATCACCTCATCCACCTGCATTGCCACTTTCAGGGATCTGTGGACCAGTACAACCCGATCCCTCGGTATATCAATGCTCCTCAGGGTTTTATCATTTATTCACACCTGAATTTGATCTTCCAAAATGCACCACCTCGTATTTATCCAGATTAAATTCCACCTGCCATCACTCCGGCCAATTCTGCAACCTATCTGTATCCCACCGTATCCTTTTACAATCCTCCTCACTATCAGCAACTCTGTCAATTTTGGTGTCATTCACAGACTAACTAATCAGCAATACTTTCCACCAGATCATTTCTATATATTACAAACAACAATGGTCCTGGCACAAATCCCTGCAGAACAACACTAGTTACAGGTCTCCTTTCCGAAAAACAGCCTTCCACTGCTACAGGTCTGCTACAAGTAAGCCTGTTCTGTATCCATCCATTTTGTATACTGAGACTGTCCCCTAGTTTAGTCTCCCCAACCCAGGGGAAACATCCTTCTTCTATCTAATAAGTCTAGCCCTGTTAGAATTGTATACGTTTCAATCAGAGTCTCTCCCATCCTTCTAACCTCTCGTGAATACAAACCCAGTCAAACCAATGTCTCCAGACAGGACAGCCCTGCCATCCCTCGATATCAGCCTGGTGAACTTCTGCTGCACTCCTTATATGGCAAGTACAGCTTCCTTTAGGCAGGGAGACCAAAACTGTGCTCAACACTCCAGGTGTGGTCTCACCAAGATCCTGTATAACTTCAGTAAGACATCACTATTCCTGAACTGAAAGGTTCACTCTCCCATGTCGGAGGGAAGATGTTCTCTTATGGCTCTCACAAATTATCCCATGCTGCTATTATTACAAAAAAAAACAAAGAGGAGTATTTCCCACAAATTATCCAGGCTGCTGTTATCACCTTACTATTCACAGGATTATTCTACATACATATCGATTGTGGTATTCCACTCACTGCACAGGCTTTAAGAATGAGCTGAAAAATGTGCTGCTGGAAAAGCGCAGCAGGTCAGGCAGCATCCAAGGAGCAGGAGAGTCGACGTCTCGGGCATAAGCCCTTCTTCAGGCTTATGCCCGAAACGTTGATTCTCCTGCTCTTTGGTTGCTGCCTGAGCTGCTGCGCTTTTCCAGCAACACATTTTTCAGCTCTGATCTCCAGCATCTGCAGTCCTCACTTTCTCCTAGGCTTTAAGAATGACCTGAGTTCTGGAAAGACAGTTCTTTTTGAGTATTGTGCTGTAACTTTAATTTATTTCCCCAAAATTCAATGTGATTTGTAACTACTGTTGATGTCTGTCTTTATTTTTAGAGAGTGAAAATGGCTACAAAGTTAATTTGCATAATCCACTATATTCTGTTATTAAATTTATACATTGAGAAAGTTTTGCATGAAAATGTGTATCAAAACTAATATTTTCTGCAAATTCCATTTAAGTCTGTAATTTTCAAAGTAATGGTATAAAATGAGGATAATCTTGTTTTTAATTGTTCTATTGAAATGTTATTAAAGTAGTTAAAGTGATTTATCATAGAAAATGAATCTTTAGTTAATGTGAACCCAGTTTAAGTTACTGAAAGTCCCTTTTAAAAGATATACAAAACTATTTTCTAATTGTATTGTTCAGCAAGTGATTGAAACAAAATCACCTTGAAAAGGATTTTAAAAAGGATCTAATTATGTCCTTGCACCTTTAATGTCCAACATAATATTCAAGAGCTCCTTATTCCTCCAAATTAATGCAATTATTGGAAACTTGCAGTGAAGACTAATTTACTCTGGCAGACAGCCTACATGTTGACTCGCTCAGATCCTCATATGATGTTTTTAAAACTAATGCAAAGGATTGTGGGAACTTGAGCTGTGTTGATTGTAAATCACACAAACTGCTGCAATATGGTGGGCGGCACGGTGGCACAGTGGTTAGCACTGCTGCCTCACAGCGCCAGAGACACGGGTTCAATTCCTGCCTCAGGCGACTGACTGTGTGGAGTTTGCACATTCTCCCCGTGTCTGCGTGGGTTTCCTCCGGGTGCTCCGGTTTCCTCCCACAGTCACAAAGATGTGCAGGGTCAGGTGAATTGGCCACGCTAAATTGCCTGTAGTGTTAGGTAAGGGGTAAATGTAGGGGTATGGGTGGGTTATGCTTCGGCGGGTCGGTGTGGACTTGTTTCCACTCTGTAATGTAATGTAAACTGCTTACACCAATAATCGGGATATGGCACTGGGAAGCCAGAGCAACATGGAAACTCCAAGTCACCAAATTTGTCTTGTCTTTGATTTTTTAAATTCATTTATGAGATAAAGATGTCGCTGGCTAGGCAGCACTAATTATCCATCCCTAATTGCCCTGAGGGCAGGTAAGAGTTAGCCATATTGCTGTGGGTCTGGAGTCACGTGTAGGCCAGGCCAGGTAAGGATGGCAGATTCTGTCTCAAAAGGAGATTAATGAACCAGATGGGTTTCTCTGACAATCAACAATGCTGTCATCATTATCACTAGACTCTTAATTACAGCTTTTGTTTTTTTATTGAATTCAAATTCCACCATCTGCCATGGCTACATTCTAAACCACGTTCCCCAGAACATGAGCCAGATCAACCAATCCAGCGATTATATCACCCAGCCATCACCTGCCACTTATGTTTGGAGCTGCTCAGAATGGAAGATAACTTACTTTTTGGAATCGAAACTTCTGCATTAGAAAAAATATTTATGGCTATTCACAGTAACGTTGTAAAGAGTTTCAGAATAAAGGATAATTCAGTCTTCAATATATTTGCATATATGATAAATATAAAGTGATGACTGTGCAATGTTCATTTTTGCATTGTAGCTATCTGCGGCTGTGCAACTCAATGGCAAGAATCAGGTACCCTAAACCCCACTTCCCCAGAGAATCTCTCCAACATTGTCCTGTACAAGGCAAAGGTGGAACCTGTCAAAAAAATGCAGTAAAAAGTTGTGTGTGCGTGTGTGGTGGGGTGGTGGGAGGGTGCATGTGTATGTGGATGTGTGTCGGTGTCTAGGTATGTGTGTGTGTTTCTGTGTGTGTGGGGGGGGAGCGGTGCAGTATGTGTGCGTGTCTCTGTGTGTCTGTGTCTGTGTCTAGGTGTGTGTGTGCGCATGTCTGTGTGTGTGCATCTGTATGTGTGTATCACTGTGTGTGCGTGTGTGTGTGCCCGTGTGTGTGTGTGTATCTGTGTGTGTGTGCTAATTTGAGACTCACCCCCTCTAAAGGCAGGGGTCGGACGGTGGGTGGGGGCAGATGGGGGCGGGTTTGGACAGGGTTGGGGAACGGACTGGGAGCAGGGTTGGGGGGCCGGATGGGGGTGGGGTGAGGGCAGATGGGGGAGAGAAGGGGTGTGCTGCTGTCTAGTCTCCTGAAAGGGAGCGCATTTAGCGAGTGCTCGCTGTGTCAATCCCACTGAACTGATGGGGCGGGGTGGGTGGGGGGTGTGGGGAGGGTGTTGTTACAAAGCTGCAGGTCCCTTACACAAGTGTGTGTCTCTGCTCAGAAACAAACCCTGAGACAGAGAGAGGGAGCAAGGCGGGCAGAGCGAGGAAAAAGGAAACTTCAGAAAAATCCGAGCCCCAGAGTAGAGGCATTGAATCAATTAACTGAACAATCAATTATCCAAATGAAATAGTGCCTGCCCATCTCGTTCGGATAATCAAGGTTCCTCTGTATTTAATATTTATTTGAGCAGTTTGTCTAAAGGAAGCAATAGCAACAAGACTAGAATTGTGTTCACTAGCTTTTCTTGATCGAGACACACTCTTGTGAATCAAGATGAGGAGGGACAGTGACAAATGAAATGCTGGCTGATGGGGCTCGGTCCTTTCGACATAACAAAACTCCATTGAAGATGGCCACTTCAGCACTGAGAGAAAAGATACAACTTGATTGGGGGATGATTTACTTACCCACCTTTACAATTGTGAAATTAGTGGCTCTTTGTGGTTTACTCTTGTTAAAACTGTCAGGATGACAGAATGAGGCAAGGTTAGTAGTTTGAATGAATCAATTCTTGCAGTCATTTCAAATGCTCAAGAATGACTGGAGGCTCAGACATTTTAGAAAACATTGCATCCTTTTTTAAGAATAATGTATTTCATTGGCTACATCCATTCTAAAAAATCTTGTAGCTTCAAATAACATAAATTAAAGCTTGCAATCTTCAAAGTTAAACTGAATTAAATAAGACAAAGATCTGTAATGATATATTTCTAAGTGAATATACAACCAAGATAGATTTGGCACACCCGGTCAAATAAGTTGTTCATTTTAACTTAAAGAAGTGCACCTTCTGAAAGGTGGATACTGGTTTCAATTTAGTGCACAATAAAAAAAGCAGGGAAACTCCCAAACAAGGCTAATTTGTAAGCTGCTATAAAAGCATCTTTATGGGAAGTACTAGGCAGAATTTTTCAGCCCGTACAGGAACACAGAAGTATAGGAACAGGAGGAGGCCATTCAGCCCCTTAGGCCTGTTCTTTCATTCAATAAGATGATGGCTGATCTGTGGCCTAACTCCATCTACCTGCCTTTGGCTTGTATCCCTTGATACTCTGGATTAATTAAAACTTGTCTATCTCAGATTTAAATTTAACAATTGAATTAGCATCGACCACTGTTTGAGAAAGACATTTCCAAAACTGCACGACTCTTTTTGTGTAGAAGTGCTTTCTAACATCTCTCCTGAATGGACTGGCCCTAACTCTTAGACTATGCCCCTCATTTTACAACCTTTGGAAATAATTTATCTTTCCTACCCTGTCTTTCCCTTGTAACATCCTGAAAACTTCGATTAGATCTCCTAACCTTCTAATTTCTAGAGTCTAAAGGCCTAATTTGTCTAATCTCTCCTCATAGTTTAACCCCTGAAGTCCAGATATCATAATTATAAACCTACACAAAACTCCCACCAGGGCCAAAACATCCTTCCTAAGGTGTGGTGCTCAGTTCTGCTCACAGTATTCTAAGTGGGGTCTAACTAGGGACTTCTGCAACTGCTGCATAATGTCCCATCTCTTATACTCTTTGACTATGAAGGCTAGTATTCTATTAACCTTCTGGACTATTTTCTGTTATGCATCTGCAGACCTCACTTTCTCCTCAAAGATTTCAATCTACTGCGAATCCTCTTACAAGGATGCCTTCCTTGAAGAAGCTCTCTTTCTCCTCATTCCTGAAGAAGGGCTAATGCCCGAAACGTCGATTCTCCTGTTCCCGAGATGCTGCCTGACCTGCTGCGCTTTTCCAGCAACACATTTTCAGCTATCTCCAGCATCTGCAGACCTCACTTTCTCCTCAAAGATTTCAACCTACTGCGAATCCTCTTACAAGGATGCCTTCCTTGAAGAAGCTCTCTTTCTCCTCATTCCTGAAGAAGGGCTAATGCCCGAAACGTCGATTCTCCTGTTCCCGAGATGCTGCCTGACCTGCTGCGCTTTTCCAGCAACACATTTTCAGCTATCTCCAGCATCTGCAGACCTCACTTTCTCCTCAAAGATTTCAACCTACTGCGAATCCTCTTACAAGGATGCCTTCCTTGAAGAAGCTCTCTTTCTCCTCATTCCTGAAGAAGGGCTAATGCCCGAAACGTCGATTCTCCTGTTCCCGAGATGCTGCCTGACCTGCTGCGCTTTTCCAGCAACACATTTTCAGCTATTTTCTGTTATGGTATGTTCAGGAGCTAAGTACCTGAAACCCCCAAACCTCATTGGACATTCATTGTCTTTAACTTTGTGCCATCTAAAACATATCCTGATCGGTCCTTTTTTGGTATAAAATGGATAATCTCACACTTGCTTATGTTAAAATCCATTCACCTAATCGATCACTATCTTACACAGGCAGTTTACCATTAAAATCAAAGAATCCCATTCTGTTCCATCTCTCCTAATGAAACCAGAATGCTCACTTAAAATGGCCAATCAGTGGAGAGGAATGTATTAATCTGAAATGGGAAATGTGTCAGAGGACACAAAATTAGTTATTTTGGAAATATATTTGCAAAACGTTAATTGAAATTTGTTGACTCCCATCCTTCTAAATTTAAATAACAGTTGGATGCATGGAATGAGTGTAGAGTTGAAAAAAGGCAGCTTAATCTGTGATAAGAGTGAAGAAACTAAGACTTTAAGAAGTGTATTTTTTTGTATGAAGAAAGGTTGAGTTAGAGGTGATGAGTAGTCTGTTCCTATTACTAATGGAGTGAGCAGTTTGTCTTGTGAGGAAAGGTGGACAGGTTGGGTTTGTTTCCACTGAGTGACCTTATATATTTCAATGATTTGACTGAAATATATAAGATGCTGAATAGGGGTTTTGACAAGGTGAACATAGAAAGGATATTTCTTCTTGCTGGCCAGTCCAGAACTAAGCAGCACTGTTTAAAAAATTAGGCATAATCCAGAGGTACCAGTGTAGGACTTGGATGGGCACGGTCAGAAGTCACATGACACCAAATTATAATCCAACAGGTTTATTTGAAATCACATGCTTTCGGAGCGCTGCTCCTTCATCAGGTGAAGTGGAGGCAAGTGCAAATTTATGGGCAGAGAGGTCAATGCAAGGTAATTAAGAATTTCAAAAGATAATACAAATGGTGTAAGTGAAGTGTCCACATGGTAAATAACAAGGCTTTGCAGGTGATCAAGACTGTCTGACAGTGTGAGTAAAGAGTCAACACCTGAAAAACAAGTGAAGGGATGGCCTATGAACTGGTTAATTACAAGAGAAATAATTACAAAAAATCAAACTAAGTCAGTGCTGGAGACAAACCTAATGCTGAACGAACATGATAGGTATCAGAGTCGCATGCTGAGGGTCTAAGCAAAGTTACACATTATCCAAAATTGTAAAAACGAATTAAGGTAGAGAGATAAGAATAAGTTATCAAAGTGATTGTGCCAAAACAGGATAGGAACAAAGATTTTACAGATACCAAACAGTGTGATGGGGTCATATGTAGCATGACATGAACCCAAGATCACGGCTGAGGCCATTTTCGGAACTTGGCTACCAATTTCTACCTGACGATTCTATGTTGTTGTGTGTCTCAAAAGCTGCATTTGAGGAGGTTTACCCAAAGATCCAAAGCTGAGTGTCCCTGTCCACTAAAGTGTTCGCTGACTGCGAGGGAGCACCCTTCTCAGGCAATTGTTGCGAGGTGTCCGTTCATCCATTGTCACAGCATCTGCATGATGTCGTCAATACCATGCCTTGGGACATCTTCACCTGCAGTGTACAAGATAGACAACGTAGGGGGGCCACATGAGTACCTGCCATGTATGTGGTGTCTGGTGTTTCCAGGTGAGATAGTAGTATCCATGTTGATGATGTGACATGTCTTGCAGACATTGCCATGACAGGGATGTGTGTTGTAGTGGTCAATGGTGCCTGAAGGCTGGTAGTTTGCTGTGAGCAATAGTCTCTTTAAGATTTGGAGTCGTTTCTAGGTGAGAAGTGGAGGCAAAGGGATGATCTTGGCAAGATGTTTGTCATCATTGATGACATATTGAAGGCTGCGAAGAACATGACGTAGTTTCTCCATTCAAAGGAAATAATGGACGACAAAGGGCTCTCTGTCGGTCACTGCAGTTTTTCACTGTGGCACTTTGGAACTGCCGATCGGTAAGTTGAGCATCATATCCCATTCTTATGAGGGCATCCATCAGCATCTTTAGGTATCTGTTGTGTTCCTCCTCATCTGAACAGATCCTGTGTATGCATAGAGCTTGCCCATAGGAGATGGCTTCTTTAATATGTTTTGGGTAGAAACTTGAGAAGTGCAGCATCATGAGGTTATCCATGGGTTTGTGGTAGAGCGAGGTGCTGAAATACCCATCCTTGCTGGAGATGCGTGTATCCAAGACTGAGACTGATTTTGAAGAGAAGTCCATGGTAAGTCTGATGGTGAGATGAAACTTGTTCAATTCATTGTGTAGTCATTTTAGTGACTCCTCACCCTGAGGCCAAAGGAAGACAGTGTCATCACTGTATCTGGTTTATAGTGTTGGTCGGAGGTCCTATACAGTGAAGAAGTCTTGCTCGATCTTGTGCATGAAAGTTTTGGCATATTGGGGTGCAAATGTGGTCCCCAATGGCTGTTCCCTGTGTTTGGATGAAGAACTGGTTGTCAAAGGTGAAGATATTTTGGTTAAGGATAAAGCGGATGAGTTGTAGGAAGGTGTTTGGAGATTGGCTGTTTGTGTATCTTTGGAAGGCAGTCAAAGTCCCCTCTGCGAAATGTGTACAGGATGGGAGTGCATAGAATACTTTGAGGGTCTTGATCAAAGATCGTGATCAGTCTGTGGAGTTGATGGGTGTGTTCTTTGGTCGGATCAGCTGGTAGTTGTTTGTATTGTTTCTGGTTATTCAGTTTTCGATATGCTTCCTTACAGTTGTCCATTTGATTCTGTATGACGATGGCTCCTCCTTTATCTGCTGGTTCGATGGTAATGTTGCAGTTTGAATTGCATAGAATAGAATAAGCCTTTATTGTCACATGCACTTGAATGAGTGCAATAAAAATGCTGTAATGTCACAGCTTTGGCACCATTTAAAGTATAGGATACCTAGGTACAGAATAATCAAGTATGTGTTACGGACTTGGAAAACATCATAAATAAAAGTTCAACACAACAGTAAAGAATAAAGAAATTTTCTTTTTAAAAAGTATTCAAACATTTTAGTCTTTTCAATGACTCCATCGCAGCACTGAGCCTTCAGAAAGTCTGGGCCACGTCTCAACGCCACACTGACCTTCAACCACCCCACCCCCACCCCCGCCAACACCCCGCACCCTACTCTGCCCCCCCACTCTGGAACTCACGCCCCACAATCTGCACTGCCCCTCCTGCTCCGGGACATTCCCCCCCACACACACCTAGACTCTGAACACCCCTGCCATACCATTCTGCCTCCCACCCCCAACTCTGGGAAACATTCTATCCCCCCCTCACCCTGCACTACCCCCTGCTCTGGGACTCCCCCCCCTCTCCTCACCCCGCACTGCCCCCTGCTCTGGGACTCCCCCCTTCCTCTCATCCCACACTGCTCCCTGCTCTGGGACTCCCCCCCTCCCCTCACCCCGCATTGCCCCCTGTTCTGGGACTCGCCCCTTCCCCTCACCCCACACTGCTCCCTGCTCTGGGACTCCCCCCCTCCCCTCACCCCGCATTGCCCCCTGTTCTGGGACTCGCCCCTTCCCCTCACCCCACACTGCTCCCTGCTCTGGAACTCCCCCCTTCCCCTCACCCTACACTGCCCCCTGTTCTGGGACTCCCCCCCTCCCCTCACCCCGCACTGCCCCCTGCTCTGGGACTCCCCCCCTCCCCTCACCCCACACTGCCCCCTGCTCTGGGACTCCCCCCCCTCCCCTCACCCCACACTGCCCCCTGCTCTGGGACTCCCCCCTTCCCCTCACCCCACACTGCTCCCTGTTCTGGGACTCCCCCCCTCCCCTCACCCCACACTGCCCCCTGTTCTGGGACTCCCCCCCTCCCCTCACCCCGCACTGCCCCCTGTTCTGGGACTCACCCCCTCCCCTCACCCCGCACTGCCCCCTGCTCTGGGACTCCCCCCCCCTCCCCTCACCCTACACTGCTCCCTGCTCTGGGACTCCCCCCCTCCCCTCACCCCACACTGCTCCCTGCTCTGGGACTCCCCCCCCCTCCCCTCACCTCGCACTGCTCCCTGCTCTGGGACTCCCCCCCCCTCCCCTCACCTCGCACTGCCCCCTGCTCTGGGACTCACGCCCTCCCCTCACCCCACACTGCCCCCTGCTCTGGGACTCACGCCCTCCCCTCACCCCACACTGCCCCCTGTTCTGGGACTCCCCCCTTCCCCTCACCCCACACTGCTCCCTGCTCGGGGACTTACCTTCCCTTCACCCCACACTGCTCCCTGCTCTGGGACTCCCCCCCTCCCCTCACCCCGCACTGCCCCCTGTTCTGGGACTCCCCCCTTCCCCTCATCCCGCACTGCTCCCTGCGCTGGGACTCCCCCCCTTCCCCTCATCCCACACTGCTCCCTGCTCAGGAACTCCCCTTCCCCTCACCCCACACTGCTCCCTGCTTGGGGACTCACCTTCCCCTCACCCCACACTGCTCCCTGCTCTGGGACTCCTCCCCTCCCCTAACCCCGCACTGCCCCCTACTCTGGGACTCCCCCCCTCCCCTCACCCCACACTGCCCCCTGCTCTGGGACTCCCCCCTTCCCCTCACCCCACACTGCCCCCTGCTCTGGGACTCACCTTCCCCTCACCCCACTCTGCTCCCTGCTCAGGGACACCCCCTTCCCCTCACCCCACACTGCTCCCTGCTCAGGGACACCCCCTTCCCCTCACCCCACACTGCTTCCTGCTCAGAGACACCCCCTTCCCCTCACCCCACACTGCTCCCTGCTCAGGGACACCCCTTCCCCTCACCCCACACTGCTCCCTGCTCAGGGACTCACCCCTTCCCCTCACCCCACACTGCTCCCTGCTTGGGGACTCCCCTTCCCGTCACCCTGCACTGCCCCCTTCTCTGGGACTCCCCTTCCCCTCACCCCACACTGCCCCCTGCTCAGGGACTCACCTCTGCAACTTACCAGCAACCTGCATTTGCCTCTGGGTAAGGTTAACTTCAAAGTTTTAGAAGAAGAGAGAAACAAAGAAAAGGTATAGGCAGGGCAGAAGTCCCCTGGCACGGTAGCTCAGTGGTTAGCATTACTGCCTCGTAGTGCTAGGGACCCGGGTTCAATTCTAGCCTTGGGCGACTGTGTGGAGTTTGCACGTTCACCCCGTGTTTGCGTGGGTTTTCTCCGGGTGCTCCGGTTTCCTCCCACAGCCTAAAGATGCGCAGATCAGGTGAATTGGCCATGCTAAGTTGCCCACAGTGTTAGGTGCATTAGTCAGGGGTAAGTGTAGGGTAAGGGGATGGGTTACTCTTCGGAGTGTTGGTGTGGACTTGTTGGGTGAAATGGCCTGTTTCCATATTCTAGGGAATATCATCTACTCTGCTGCCATCTTGGAAATCAGCCTGTTTCAATGGTTGGTCTTCAGAGCCTGGATGATGTTGCGTTGTGCTTGGGTGATGTTCTGTGCTATCTTGCGAGCGCAAATGATGAATCTTGTGTTAATGCATCTCCTGATGGATCGAGCATGGGACAGCGGCCTTCCAGAAGGCTCCAATCTGGCTATTTCTTCTTTAGTCGCTGCACTGCAGACCTCTCCGTTAACTGTTCCGGTTCATTGATTGTCTCATTGGTCTTGCTGCTAACACCAAGGGGTCCGTTTTGGTTCTGGTGCAGACATTGAGCCCTCAGCTGAGGACTTTGGTTTTGTCTAGTTGAAGGGGGTGATCAGACATATTGATGATAGATTTCACTGTGGGGTGGTACCAGGGGAGAATTGGTTCCTGCTGGTGATGATGCCAAGTTTCTCCAGTTTCCTGTTCTTGGTGTACATGTAGATGGTGTACATTGCCTTGCTTGCTTGGCAGTGTCTCCTAGCTGGTCTGCTGTGTCCTGGGCGTAAGCTGAGAATATGGACTCTACCTCGATTTTAAGGTTACGACACCTGCTGTGGAGTTGATGTCTGAGATGGTTGAGGAGTATGTGAGAGGTGTGATGTCAGAGTTTCTTAGTGTAGTCTATGTTGTAGGTCAACTTGAGTAGGTTCATGATCCGTATTCCTTTCAGGATCTACTCTGCTTTTTTGATATCTGCAGAAACATGCATGTCTGTGTCGATATGCATGATCTTCTTGGAGATCCTCTCCACTCTGAGCCACCAGTTGGTGGTGTCGATGGTAGCCAGTGTTGGACTGGGGTGGACAAGGTCAGAGGTCACATGACACCAGGCTATAGTCTAACAGGTTTATTTTAAAAATTAGGAATAGCCCTTTTAGGGCAGAAGGTTATGTATCTTTGGAAATCCTTGCCTCAAAATGAGATGGAGGCAGGGTCATTGAGGATTTGTAAGGTAGATGTTGATATTTTAGCTCGGCAGAGATTCAGTGGTTATCATGATGGGTTATAATGTACAGATCAGCCAAGATCCTATTGAAGAGTGGAAAAGGTTTGATAGGCTGAATGGTCTACTTCAACCCTTATTCTGTATGTTCATCCTGGCAAGCCAATGATCGGTCCAGCAGATACCAAATCTCCCACATGAACATCACTTAAATCTTTAACTCAAACAATGTCTGAATTCAGGAGGAGTCAATGCTTTGATTCAGAAGCCACTGTTTGCATTAGTCAAACTGGTGCTCGGGGCCTGATTACTACAACGAGGCTGGGCTGAGCCCACTTTATCAGCAGAAGAACACCATTTGAAATGGCTCTTCCCAATGATTCCTGAAGAAGGGCTTATGCCCGAAACGTTGATTCTCCTGTTCCCTGGATGCTGCCTGACCTGCTGCGCTTCTCCAGCAACACATTTTCAGCTCTGATCTCCAGCATCTGCAGACCTCACTTTCTCCTCTTCCCAATGATTCCACTCTGGGTGTGAGAGAATGGCCAGTCCTGATATTATAGGCTCTGAGAGGGATGATGTACAGGTGCTGGTGTTGGAATGAGTTGGACAAGTTCAAAAATCACACAACACCAGGTTATAGTTCAACAGATTTATCTTAGCGCTCCAAAAGCTAATGTTTTCAAATAAAGCCGTTGGACTATAACCCGGTGTCATGTGATGTTTGTCCCAGAGGGATGACACGCTTCTTTCGAGATGTGTTGCCAGACGAGAAGAGGTCATGACCCCTGTTATTATTAACTCCCTACTCAGTCAGTTGCAATAAACATTTATTTACTTTTTAGCACACAGTCATCAAACTTCAATAAAACGTATTTAACCAGATCAAAAATGAGAGAGAGTCAATTCCAAGTTTTATTATTTAAAAAAAAACCATGACAACAAATAAACAAACACACACAAAAAACAGGTACTGACCTGCCAAAGAAAGCTAGGGAGTATCTAACACAGACAGGAAGGTATTGGCAGTTTCCAATTTACAATATTCTAGAGTCTTTGATTTCTGAGAAAGAAACTGAAGTCCGAGTTGCTGAGCTGTGGTCCTGTTTTCTTTGGAACTAGTGAAGCTGCAGATGTCCCAGAGAGTCAACAATGATTGTTCTGAGTTACTTTTCAGTGGCTAGTGTCTGAGTTTGAGGTTTAGAGGGAGAGAGAGAGAGAGAGTGAGAGGGAGAAAGAGACGGGCAGAAAGAGAGCGAAAGTTGTTATGAAGATGTGGGTGTACTGTACCTTTAAAAGACTTAAAAGATAGCAAAACTACCTGAAACAGCACCGAGTGTTCTGAATAAAGTAACAAAATAACACTTGATCGAAAGCTAGATTAGCTGGTTGTCTGGCAATGACAAACCAAATTCAAATTAGGCCAATCAGTTTAAATTATTTCCCAAATAATACTAAATTCCAATTAAGTTTTAATTTAATATATTGACAAACTTAAAAGCCAATGATACAATCTGATGCTTTGGGATATAAGACTGGAGAAAATTGAATAGTTTGGAGGAGAACTGCCAAGCCAACGACAGTGTACCTTTGTTTTCTGGACAGTCACTTTGGGATTACCCAGTTTGTCCTATTCTGAGTTTTTCAACCTCTACTACCTTGGAGAGGGAGAGGAGATACATGAGAATGCCACTCCATTCAGCTTCGCCTGCAAGTCACTCACCAGTCTGGAAATATATTGTTGCTCCTTCAGTGTCGCTGGGATGAAATCCTGGAACTCCTTCCATAATGGCAGCGTGAATATATCTCCAGCACATGTTTTTGCTGGAATGTCAGAGGTTGGACAGGGTGGGCGTTGGGGGGGAGGTGTGTGTGTGGAGGGGGGGGGTGGTGGGGGTGGGGGGGGGGCGGGGGGATAGTGGGAGAGGTGACCTGATGGAAGTATATAAAGCTATGAGAGACATGGATAGGGTAGATAATCAGAGTCCATTTCCTCAGGTGGAAATGTCACATACTAAGGGGTGAGGTGAGAGGGAAAAGTTTAAAGGAGACTGGCAAGGCAAATATTTTTACACCGAGTGGGGCAGGTGCCTGTAAGAGCTGCCAGCAGAGCTGCGAGAAGCAGATACATTAGCAATATTTAAGAGGTGTTTAGACAGACTCGTGGGCAGGCAGGGATTGAAGGGATATGGACCATGTGCAGGCAGATGGGAGCAATTTAGAATAACTGCATGATACTGTCTTAAGTTCTATGGCCTGCAGCAGTTTAAGCAGGCAGCTCCCCACCACCACCTTCTCAAGATCAACCAGGAATAGACAATCATACTGGGAGCCAGCCAGTGACACCACGAACTTGTAAAAAAGACCTGGGAGCCCCCAAGAATGAAATTTGATCTGAGCTTCAGTGCGTGAGATGGCACAGTGCATCTACACACTCCACCAGGGAGTGTGAATCTACTGTAAAAAATATTTGCAAGAAGAAGAAAAATGACAGTGCATCATCCAAAGCAAGAGCACAAGGAGCAAAATCTTACTGCTGGTTAAAACTGAAACGTCTGCAGAAAAACAGTCTTGCAAAAATACTTGCTTCTACTTTCTCTAGAGAGAGACTTCATTAAACGTATTTTGTTTTTATTGTCAAATTCTTGAAAACAGTTATAATTTCTGGCAATATTCACAGTGAAGCATCAACCTTGTCTCACGAGACGATATAAAAGTTACGTTTCAGAGAGTAAAGTGGAGATTTTCCAGATATTGCTTCCTGCTTTAATTGCTCAAAACATTCTTTATATTTCCACAGGAAAAAAAAAGTTGTTTTCCAGCTTTGCAGTCTGCCATAAGGAAACATATGGACTGTTGCAAAAGTCCGTGCACTGGGAATAGCAACTCACTTTTACTTTGGCAAGGTAATTTCAATTGTGGCTTGCTTCCAAAAACGATTATGGTCATGGGTTCATCAAAACCCACAAGACAAGATCTCTGAGGGAGAACGACTATTGGAATGCTCAATCCATTCATCAAACATGTTGCTGTCCAATATTTTATCGATGAGGTTAACCAGTTTGAAGTCAGTCGAACAAAGGAATGATTTGAGTATTGTCCCATTGTTCAATGAGTTTTAAATTTTAAGTGCTGGGGTAAACCAGTCAACATTACTCTATTGAGCTGAAGCAGTCTATCACCTATTTAAACAACAACGATCATTATCAAAATATTTAAGTCACTACATTGAGCTGGAGAAGTTGAAAATTTTGGTTGAAAATTTATTTGGGAACCTTTTCATTTGAATAATTGTAAATAATAAGGGGCAATAAGTAAACCGAAATTTCTATAATCACCCGGGCTATCACCAATCTTTAGGAACAATAATAAGGTTATTTCTCTTCATGTAAAATCATGATGAAATAAATTAAGCACATGCATGTGGTTCTGGAAATTCAAATATGTAGAAAAACCATAGAGCAGAATCTCCCAGCTCTGAACGACCTGGGCTATGGCAAGAAACTTAGGAAACATTGAAAACATTAGTAGGCCATTCAGCCCACTGTGCCTGCACCACCATTCAATGTGGCCATGGCAGATGATTCAACTCAGTCTCCAATTTCAGCTTTCTCCCAGACCATTTGATCCCTTTTAGCCCCAAAATCTATATCAAATCCTTTTCAAAAACACACAACGTTTTGGCTTCAACTGCTTTCTGTGGCAGAGAATTCCACAGACTCACTGTCTGGGTGAAGAACTTTCTCCTCATCTCAGTTTGAGATGGTCTACCTTAGCCTGTGAGCCTAGTTGATTTTAACCTTACTGCGAATCATCTTGCAAGGATGCCAATCTTGAAGAAAGTTAAAAATCACACAACACCAGGTTATAGTCCAACAGGTTTAATTGGAAGCACTAGCTTTCTGAGCACTGCTCCTTCATCAGGTGGGTGTGCGATAGGGTTTAACTATCACCTTGGAAGAATCTTCACTGCCCCTCTCTTCCATAGGGAACTGAAACCATTGTGACAACTTTTATATCATGGGCATAGCGACAACGCAGGATCAGAAGCTTTTAGAAAATCACACCATGGACCAAATCTGACTAACTTAACAACCAGAATGATCTTCAGTTTGTTTCTCATCTGATTGTTACCCCATATTGCATTCTTTTTCAGAGTATTGCCTAAGTCTAGCTCTCCTTTGTGGCCTCAGTCAAGCTTTGATACAATCAAGCAGAATTTATTTTCAGAACATTATTAGCTGCAGTGAGACCTGTTCACATGGACAGGACACATGGGCCACCTGTATCCTGACCAGGTGTCACTAGTTCAAAACCCTATAGCAGCCATTCACTCAAAGCTGTTAACAATAAGGTGGTCAGAATTGAGATGGACCATAAGGGTTTTTTAGTTGATCAAATCTCTCTGCAGCTCTGTTTTTTAATCATCTACTACCAGAAGGATATTGCTGCATTAGAAAACATACAAAGAAGAAAAGAAAGGGGGAAGCAAACACTTGTATTTATCCAGCACTGCATGTGACCTGAGAACCAACCAAAATACATTATTTCTTCTGAAATTGGGATCCCAGCTGCCAGCTCAGTTTTAGCAAGAAGCGTTGTCTCTGAGGTCTCCCTAGATCAGGTCAAAGAGGATATCCCACTCAGCAGCCATTAATAACTGTTGATTCTGGAATAAGATGACCTAGCTCCAGCAGAGACACAGATCTAAGGAAATAAAAAGGTAGTTCAGGCTGATCTAGCCATACTAGAGAAATATCGTTGTGACTATGGTTGGAGACTACACTGTCTGTCTCTCGTCCCACAACTCCACTGATCACCATGGGCATTGAAATGTGTAACCGTGAAAACCATATATACTTTATCTACATTCAGTTTGGAATGTAAAGATCCATCCACCAGTTTTTTTTTAAATGAATAATAACATTGCTGACTTATTATAAAACAAGAAATATTTGACAAGATTAGCACACAGGCTGAAATAATGAGAATTTAAATATTTGCCTTATTGAATAATCATACACACCAATCAAAGAAAATAAAAGTCTGCCTCTGCAGAGATTAACTTAAAATTTACCCAGGCCAGTTATTGTTATTGGACCCAATATACCGGCCACTACAGCGGACAGCTGAAACTGACAACCAGAAGCAGCAGGGACAGGCCACTATAAATGCCGGAGGAAACACCACAGAAGTGCTTCACAGGAGGCTCCCAAGCACTGAGGATGTCACCTAGACAGGGGACGAAACATTTGCAACAAAAACTTCCAGCTCGGCGAACAGAACCACAGCAACGAGCACCCGAGCTACAAATCTTCTCACAAACTTTGAACAGTTATTGTTAATTTTTAAAGGAAGAGAAGGATAGTGTATGAAATGTTGAAGGTGGCTTTTAGTTGGTGTCCTGGCCAACTAAAAGATCAGCAGGGTAATTAAACACAGGCAGTTGCAAATGCCATTTCTCATGAACATCCTAAAAGCTTTGTCAGGGGCTTCTTGGGTGACAGCTGGATCAGGGTTTCACGTTGGACACTCTGAAGAATTTTCTTGGAGTGAGCTAAGTAGCTTTTCTCTCACAGCAAACTTCAAACAATCTCTAAACAAAACTCACTCCTGACAGCCATGAACCCAGGCGTGTGATTTCCAGCAAATAAATCTAAGCAATTTCCTTAATCCATGGAGTTTTGAAGATGTATTTTACCAATGTATCCTTTTAGTGACCTTCAAAATAAATAATTTCAGGTATTTCTCAGTATTTTCAATGAACCGCTGCCTATAATCCTTTAAGCATGAATCCTCAAAAAGATGTTAATGATAAAAAAGTATCTTCAGAATAATGCATTTTGATGCCTTGCCCAGTTCCCCCGTAAATGGCCATTCGCATCGCACAGATAGAAAAAAATGAAATCTATCTCAATGAGTAAGAAAACAATGTCTCCAACCATCAGGTGTTTTCTATAAGTCTGTAAACATCTACCCTATGGGTCTGAAGATTGTCCATCTCAATTTTATTTTATTCCTTGCAATATTCCATGGATAACATAAAAGGCTTAAACAAGTTCTCAAACATCTATTTGGAAAGCAAAGGAGATTGTGTATTCCCAATCCGAAATCCAGCAATCTCACAGTCAGCTGTTGTTAAACTCCATTATAAAGTTCTGAAACTAAACACATTCCATCATTGCAGCCAATGTTTTTCTTTCCTAAGCTTAGATAAGTGGTCAAGTGGAACAACATTCATTGTTTTATTCGTTCTTACTTGTGCTGCTTTTCATAAAGTAATGACTGCACTTTCCGGCTTGAGAAGATGCCACCCTTCTATCTAGCAACTCCTGTACATCTGCTTGCTGCAGTTCTTCTCTCTGGTTATGATATTGCAGTCTTGGGCTGGCTCTCACCTTCTGAGAGTCGCTGGAGTCAGATAATGTACCCCTTTATTCGATGAACCCTGTATTAATAGGGCAATGGTGCCATGCGAGGAAAACATTGCCATGTTATAGGTATAAGCATCCCTCCACCACCAACACTGAGATGAGGGGGAATCTCTTCAGTGAGAGGGTGGGGAATCTGTGAAACTCGTTGCTGTAGAGGGCTGTATTGTATTTAAGACAGAGATAGATAGGATCTTCTTTAGTAAAGGGATCAAATGTTATTGGGCGAAGGCAGGAACATTTCTGTCATGATCAACTGGTAGAGCAGACTTGATGGGCTGAATGGCCTTATTCTGCTCCTCTGTCTTATAGTCTTTTGGTCTTATGGATATTTAGTAGCCACAGTGAGTACCAAGATGCAGTACAGATATTTACCAAAGCTCCTTAGACAGCCACTTCCATCTAGAAGGACAAGGGTAGCATATACATGAGAACACCACCCCCTGCAAGTTTCCTTCCGAGTCACTCCCCATCCTGACTTGGAAATATATCATGGTCCCTTCACTGTCACTGGGTCAAAATCCTAGAACCCCCTCTTAAGGACATTGTGGGTCTATCTGCAGCACATGGACTTCAAGAAAGCAGCTCATGCCCACCTTCTCAAGGGGCACCTAGGAACAGGCAATAAATGCTTGCCCAGTCAGTGACACCCACATCTTACAAGTGTATAAAAAGAACTCAAAGACTGGTGTTCCAGCTGTTGGAGGAACATTGTTGGTTTCGAACAATAAATTCTCTTTTTCTCAAAAAATATTGCAGGTGATTGCATGCAGTAAGCACGTTGAGTGCTGCTTCACCGTTATCACACATCCTCTTTCTCATCAGCTGCTTCAATCCTTGCCATCAGTCTTACTGAACTTTCAACAACTTTTGGCTCAATAGAAGATGCTGCATCGCCAGACACTCCAGACCTACCTCATAGTGCAGGTGGCACTCAGGAAAATAAAATACCGATCCACTGAGATAGATATCAAAGAGATTGTCCAATGCCATGCTACCCTACTCTCCTGGTTTACAAATTACTAAAGTGCAACTTGTGTTAAAATGTCTCTCCTGGGCAAGCTGCATCAATCATCACAAAATGTAGAAGAATACCAATTTTTTTCAACTTCAGAAATTCAAACAGAATTTAGTGCTATTTGTTGCAGGGGCGGGGTTTAAAACTGCCCCCTTAACTGCCCCTTAGTTTCTGTACACTCTTAAACTCTGCTTACCCCCCAGGTTATAAATGTGTCCCAATAACAGCAAACAAATCCTGCTGCTGAAGACATGAAATGAAAACAGGAGTTGCTGGAGAGGTTCAGCAGGTCTGGCAGCATCTGTGGAGAGAGAAAAGAAACAACATTTCAAGTCTGGTTTGACTCTACTGCAGAACTTGATTCTTTGTTCTGAAGAAGAGTCAATCTGGACTCAAAACCTGAACGCTGTTTCTCATTCCACAGATACTGCCAGACCTGCTGAGATCCGCCAGCATTCTCTGTCTTTGTTTGATATAAATTTGCTGTCTTCATTCAATATAAATGCTTTACTCTATTTTCTAACTTGTCACTGTCCCTTTGCACCAAAGGGATATAAAAGGATCAATGTAATATTCTCACATGCATTTGTCAAAGGATAATTCACAAACACATTGTTATGATTTTGTATCTTATGTGAACTAAATGCTACAAAGCCCACAAGGTGGATGACCTTCAGAATAATGAAGCTCAAATCCAGTGCAAGGAGAATGTTGAAGGTTCTACTTGAAGTGATAACAGTGATTTATTGACAATTTCATTCCAATTGCCTTGGGTTTCAACTCTATCTGATCAGTTCCTCTATTCTCAATTCTGTGAGTGTCAAAAACTGAATACTGTCTCTTTGACAGCAGATGGTATTACTCCAGTACTGGCCAATTGGCACTGTATACCATGCCCACCCCAGGCCAGCCCAGTCCAGTCCAGTCCAGTCCAGCCCTATAAAGACCAGCCCAGCCCTTTCCAGCCTAGCCCAACCTAGTCCAGCCCAGCCCAGTCGAGTCCAGTCCAGCTCAGCCCAGCCCAGCCCTGCCCAGCCCAGCCCAGCCCAGCCCAGTCTATTCCAGTGCAGTCCAGCCCAGGCCAGTCGTCGCCTTCACCCTTGACTCAGCGCTGACATACTTCACATTCCATTGTAATATTGATCTTCACATGTGCACACATGCACACACGCATGTACACACACGTGCACACAAACACACCATGCGTGCACACACGCATTCATGCACGTACACACACACATGCACACTAGCACCATGCACGCACACACAAGTACACACAAACACACCAAGCGTGCACACACATACATGCGCACACATACACATGCACACAAACACACCATGCATGTGCGTGCACACACACACACGTGCAGGTGTGCACACATTCACATACCTCTGAAAAATACATGCACACTAATTGTCAGAGTGTTTGGTTTCAGGTTTAAGCTCATTCAATCTGGTGTAACTGTTGGGTTTCATTCAAATAATGAAAGGGTTTCCCAACACCTACTGAGTGCAATTGTTCACTGGGATTCTATGTCTGAGACCCCAGACGAAGAGGAATTCTACACATGAGAAAATCATGCAAAGGAAATGGTGTGCTGTCAGCAAATTTGCAGATGACTTCAAATCTATGGAAATGTAAGTTGCAGGGGGATACAAACAGTTTATAGACAGAAAAAAAATCCAAAGAACTGCAGAAGCAAAACAAAAACAGAAATTGCTTGGAAAAGCTCAGTGGGTCCGGCTGGAGAGAAATCAGAGTTAACGTTTCAGATCAAGTGACCCTTCCTGAGAACTGATTGTAGATGGGAAAAGTTTGTATATTTTTCTTAAGGTGGGATGGAGTCACTTACCTGCACTTCAATCAATCTAGTCGCCTGTATTCACTGCTCACAATGTGGTCTCCTCTGTATTAGGAGGATGAAACATAGACTGAGTAGTCACTTTGACTACGTTCTGACTGTGAAAGTGACCCTGAGCTTCCAGTTGCCTGCCACTTTAATATCCCACCCTGTTCCCTGGCCAATATCTCAGTCTCAGGCTCGCTGCAGTGCTCCAGGGAAGCTCAGCGCAAGCTGGAAGAACAGCACCTCATTTTCTGCTTGGGAAGCCTACAGGACTCTATATCCAATTCAATAATTTAAGGGCCTAAGCACTTTTCCTATGTCCTTCCCCCACCTTACATACCAGGCTTTGTTCCCAGAAAATCCTGTCTTAGTTTACAGTGAGATATCGATAGGTTAATTAAGAGGGCGAACGTTTGCAAATCAAGTATCATGTGTAAAAGTGTGGCATTGTTCATTTTGAAAGGGAGAACAAAGGAACAGAGTAATATTTAAATGGAGAGAAAATGCACGAATCTGCAATACAAAGGGACTTGGAGGTAGCTGCATATGAAACTCAGAAAGCTAGCACCCAGGGATAGCAGGTAATCAGGAAGAGCTAATGGAATGTTAGCCCTTATTTCAAAGGGATTGGAGTGTAAGAGTAGGGAAGTCTTACTGCAACTGTATAGGTGCTGTACAATGGGGAAACCATGTCTGGAGTACTGTGAGCAGTTTTGGTCACCTTATTTAAGGGAAAGATATCATTTCATTGGAGGCAGCTCAGAGAAAGTTCACAAGAATGGTCCCTTGTAGCGAAGGATCTTATGAGCAAAGGCTAAACAGTCACGGGAGGTGATTTCATTGAAACATAAGGGATGTCTAAGGGGCTTGACAAGGTCAATGCTGAGAAGATGTTTCCCCTCATGGGAGAGTCTAGGATCAGAGTGAAGGGGGGCCAATTTAAGACTAAAAGGAGGAGGAATTTCTTCTCACTGAGGGTTGAGAGTCTTTGGAGCTCCCTGCCCCAGACAGCTATGAGGGCAGAATCCTGGTGTATATTTAAGGCTGGGATTGATTCTGGATCAGTCGGGGAATCAAGGTTATGGGGAAAGGGCAGGTAAGTAGATGTGAGAAATGTCAGATCAGCCACAATCCTGTTGAATAGTGGAGTAAGTTCAAGGGGCTGCTCCATCTCTTATGGTCTTTTAATCTTATACTGCTGCAGAGTATAACACTGAATGACTAAAATATTTTTCCAGGTATTCAGTCCATTTGTGTAGCATGTGTTGACTTCAGATTAGTTGATGTTTTAATTTTCCATTCCACTGATTAGAATAAACCAAATATGTAAAAATTCCGAGCTCTGGTCACCTTGGCTGTATTTAGCAAGAACTGGACTTCTCAAGATCTTCACCAACTGATAGTTCTTTACTCAAGAGCATCACTGATAACTGTGCCAGGCTACAGGGAGAATCCTGGGCATCACTGGGGATGATGCTAATGATGACCCCAACACTGAAGAAAGTTAATGTCGGATTAATTGTGGGTATCACTGGAACACGTGACCAGAGTGGCCTCTGATCTAATCAGAATATTCAACACAAGACAGTGAATTTAATAAGACACTGGGCTTCATTAATACGTCAGCGAAGAGCAAATTTCAAAGAAAAAATAGCTGCTGGAAAATGTTGTATGATTTCAATTTCTATGCTCAGTCCCTGATGTGTGCTCTCACCCTGTGAATCTCTGTATGCAGGTTCCGAAAGTACAAACAAATCTTTTGCCCCTGTTAGTTTCTGCTTCTCCCTTCCCTATCCATCTTTGTGAACAGTTCAATAAATGTAACAAAGGTCAAATCTGATGGCTAGTTACTTACAATTTCAAGGTTTCAGGAATGCTTCCTTCTCTGGGTTTTAGAGATATTTCCCAACCCATCTGTTCAGAAATGTATTCACACACACACACCCCTAAAGCAGGTGGGACTTGAACCTGGGCATCCTGATTGCCATGTAGGGACACTCGGCGATCACCACTTGTTGTGTAGTGTTAAAGTGGGTATTTGCCCATTTGCCCATGGGGGCTCAACATCTGTTTTTTTTTTCCCTTTCTAGCAAACTGGGCTCATAGCATTGAGCAGAAGTCAGAACTGTTCCACTTGAAGTTTTTTTTTAAACAATTTCCCCTCAAACATTTGCTCATTTTGTGAAAAATGATTTTAAACCCTTCTCATGGTGCCTGGTGGACGAGGAACATGCTCCTTTAATATTCTGGGTCCTGAATCACCTCCTCAGCACTGTAGTCCTCTATGAAAATATCCTCAGCACCCTGTGACAGAGCGGTGTACACAAACCTAAATCAGTCCCTTTCAAATAAATGAGCAGCCTCTCAGGGAATGGCCAAGTCAATAAAGTTAATGAGGCCTGAGGCCCAATGGTCTTAGCAGCTCTGACAAGCTCCCATTATGGCACCACTTCCAGTTTCAAAATAAGTCTAAAGCAATTTACACCTCAAAATGGTCTTTGTATTACTGTTTTATTATGGTCACCTATACAAACTTACACAAACACTCAGTCAATGTATTTTTTAATGCTGTAAATGAAATTGCAACTCGCTAAGTATTTGAAAGCAACAGTTGGAACTAATTTGAAATGTAGTGTTGAGCACACGACTCCAGAGGATTATTCAGTACATTAACCTTATGAGATCTCTGAGTATGTTTTATAAAGTATTGTATGGCTTTAATTTCTCATGCTTCATAAATTCCGCCTTAGGCCAACAAAGGGAACATGTTATCTTTAAATGGATTTTTACAGCTTTTCTGAGTTTGGTAAGTTCACAGCAAGTGTAACAGAAATTGTTTCAGCTCTGACATTCTGACCTTCCATATTACATCAAGCAGAGTTTTCTTTTACTATCTGACTCATAAAACTGAGGTTGGAAAGTAAAGCATAGTGAGAGGCAAACAGCAAGATTGTGGGCCTCTGAATGTCTTTGTGTTGATTATTGCTGTCCAGTTAATGGGATAATGTAGTTACCAGTTACTCTATACTCTCATCATAATTATGAATGTTTTATTTGAACCATATTGATTCTTAAAAACTGATGAATCTTTATGTTGATCACCAAATATTATCACATTTGCCAACATGTATCCGGTAAGTGTAGAATCCACAGCCCCGTTTCATTTCTTTTTCATTTCTTCAGGTTGGCTGTATTGCCCATCCCTAATTACTCAGAGGGCAGTTAAGAGTCAACCACATTGCTTTGGGTCTGGAGTCATGTGGAAGGACAGCAGATCTCATTCCCTAAAGGGCATTAGTGAACCAGATAAGTTTTTATGACAATCAGCAGCAGTCTCATGGTTATCATTGGATTCTTCTTTCCAGATTTTTATTGAATTCAAATTCCAGTATCTGCCATGGCGAGATTCGAACCTGGGTGCCCAGAACATTACCTGGATGTCAGGATTAATAGGCCAACAACATTACTTCCCCATCATTATAGAATGCATGGAGTGGGATTTTTTTCAAAGGTTTGGAGATGGTTCCGAAGGCAGAGGAGAATGGGAAAAGGATGTTCAATGTGATTCCACAGGTATTCCCAGTACTGGGGCTAGCCAAGGAGCTCAGCCATCTGCCATGTTCTGTTATCTGCTGCATTACAGACACATCTCACTTTTCCCAATTTTCCCTACCTCTGACAACCTACTGTTCTGAAACCTAAGCTGGATTAATATCTTCCATAATCAAAACCTGCCAGGATTAGACGTCCCAAAGTTATCTGGTCTTTTCTTTTGCTCTGTTTAATCTGAATGCTGTTCTAAACCAGAAAAGGAAAAGTGAGATTTGCATTTACTTCAAGCCTTTCATGACCACACAACATTCCAAAGTGCCTTCACAGCCAATCGTGTCGAAGATAAGAAATGAGGCAACCAATTTGTGCACAGTAAGCTCTGATAAACAGCAATGTGATGATGACCAGCCCATCTACCCTTTTTTTCTTAATATATATATAGGGTAGGATTTCAGAGATAACCCCCATGCTCTATTTTAAAATAGAGACCTGTAATCTTTTATAATGACCATAAAGAACAAGCAGAACCTCAGTTTAATACCTCACCTTCCCTCCCCTTCCTAGACAGTCTCGGACTCCTCCCTCCCCTTCCTAGACCTTTCTGTTTCTATCTCAGGCGACCGAATCAACACGGACATCTACTACAAACCAACCGACTCCCACAGCTACCTGGACTACACCTCCTCCCATCCTGCCCCCTGTAAAAACGCCATCCCATTCTCCCAATTCCTTCGTCTCCGCCGCATCTGCTCCCAGGAGGACCAGTTCAAAATACGTACAACACAGATGGCCTCCTTCGTCAAGGACCGCAATTTCCCCCCCGACGTGGTCGTCGGTGCCCTCCACCGCATCTCCTCCACTTCCCGCTCCTCCGCCCTTGAGCCCCGCCCCTCCAACCGCCACCAGGACAGAACCCCACTGGTCCTCACCTACCACCCCACCAATCTCCATGTACAGCGCATCATCCGCCGTCACTTCCGCCACCTCCAAACAGACCCCAGCACCAAGGATATATTTCCCTCCCCTCCCCTATCAGCTTTCCGTAGAGACCACTCCCTCCACGACTCCCTTGTCAGATCCACACCCCCCACCGACCCAACCTCCACTCCCGGCACCTTCCCTTGCAACCGCAGGAGGTGCAACACTTGCGCCCACACCTCCCCCCTCACTTCTCTCGAAGGCTCCAAAGGAAACTTCCATATCCGCCACAGATTCACCTGCACCTCCACCCACATCATCTACTGCATCCGCTGCAGCCGGTGTGGCCTCCTCTATATTGGGGAGACAGGCCGCCTACTTGCGGAGCGATTCAGAGAGCACCTCTGGGCCACCCGGACGAACCAACCCAACCAACCTGTAGCACAGCATTTTCAACTCCCCCTCCCACTCCACCGAGGATATGCAGGTCATTGGACTCATCCACCGCCAAACCACAACAACGCGATGGTCGGAGGAGGAGCGTCTTATCTTCCGACTGGGAACCCTCCAACCGCAGGGGATGAACTTGGACTTCACCAGTTTCTTCATCCCCCCTCCCCCCACCTTGTCTCAGCCGGATCCCTCCAGCCCGGCACCGCCTTCCTGACCTGCAGTCTTCTTCTTGACCTCTCCGCCTCCATCCTACTCCGACCTATCACCCTCACCTTGACCTCTTTCCACCTATCACATTTCCAACGCCCCTCCTCCAAATCCCTCCTCCCTACCTTTTATCTTCTCCTGCTGAACACTCTCTGCTCATTCCTGAAGAAGGGCCTGTGCCCGAAACGTCGAATCTCCTGTTCCCTGGATGCAGCCTGACCTGCTGTGCTGTTCCAGCAATAAAGTTTCAACTCACCCAACAACTGGCAAGTCTGACAACACTCACTCAGTGTTGCACAGGAGTGCAGGAGTGTCAGCTACAATGGGCAGAAACAAGTGCCAAAGCAGGATCAAACCCATAGCCTTCATCCTTTAACTCACTTTCTCAATACAAGAAAATTGAAACAATTGTATTTTCCCCTCAGGTATATGTTCTATTTTAACTGTGCAATTGCAATATCCTTTTCATCGACATTCAATTATTTTCAAGACACAATATCTTTAGATGCTGGATTCCAAGGTCGATAAGCAGGAGGCTGGAAGAACATGGGCACCCTCATGGGCCCCAGCTATGCCTGCCTCTTTGTCGGATATGTGGAACAGTGCATCTTCCGCAGCTATACTGGCACCACCCCCCACCTTTTCCTCCGCTACATCGATGACAGTATCAGCGCTATCTTGTGCTCCCACGAGGAGGTTGAACAGTTCATCCACTTTACTAACACCTTCCACCCCAACCTTAAATTTACCTGGACCGTCTCAGACTCCTCCCTCCCCTTCCTAGACCTCTCCATTTCTATCTCGGGCGACCGACTCAACACGGACGTTTACTATAAACTGACTGACTCCCACAGCTACCTAGACTACACCTCCTCCCACCCTGCCCCCTGTAAAAATGCCATTCCATATTCCCAATTCTTTTGCCTTCACCGCATCTGCTCCCAGGAGGACCAATTCCAATACCGAACAACCCAGATGGCCTCCTTCTTCCAAGACCGCAATTTCCCCTCAGACGTGATTGACAATGCTCTCCACCACATCTCCTCCACTTCCCGCTCCTCCGCCCTTGAACCCCGCCCCTCCAATCGCCACCAGGACAGAACCCCACAGGTCCTCACCAACCACCCCACCAACCTCCAGATACATCGTATCATCCTTCGTCGTTTTCGCCACCTCCAAACAGACCCCACCACCAAAAATATATTTCTCTCCCCTCCCCTATCAGCGTTCCGGAAAGACCACTCCCTCCGCAACTCCCTCGTCAGATCCACACCCCCCACCAACCCAACCTCCACTCTCGGCACCTTCCCCTGCAACCGCAAGAAATGCAAAACTTGCACTCACACTTCCCTCCAAGGCCACAATGGATCCTTCCATATCCATCAGAAATTCACCTGCACCTCCACACACATCATTTATTGAATCCGCTGCACCCGATGTGGCCTCCTCTACATTGGGGAGACGGGCCGCCTACTTGCGGAACGTTTCAGAGAACACCTCTGGGACACCCGCACCAACCAACCCAACTGCCCCGTGGCTGAACACTTTAACTCCCCCTCCCACTCCACCAAGGACCTGCAACCACAAGGGATGAATGCAGATTTCTCCAGCTTTCTCATTTCCCCTCCCCCCACCTTTTCTCAGTCCCAACCCTCAGACTCAGCACCGCCTTCTTGACTTGCAATCTTCTTCCCGACCTCTCCGCCCCCACCCCCTCTCCGGCCTATCACCCTCACCCTAACTTCCTTCCACTTATCGCATTCCCAACGCCCCTCCCCCAAGTCCCTCCTCCCTACCTTTTATCTTAGCCTGCTTGGCACAACCTCCTCATTCATGAAGAAGGGCTTATGCCCGAAATGTTGATTCTCCTGTTCCTTTGATGCTGCCTGACCTGCTGCACTTTTCCAGCAACACATTTTTAAGCTCTGATCTCCAGCATCTGCAGTCCTCACTTTCTCATGGAAGAACACAGCAAGCCAGGCAGCATCAGGAGGTGGAGAAGTCAACGTTTCAGGTTTAACCCTTCTTCAGGGCTAGGAGTGGGTGTGGGGGGAGCTGCAGATAAAGTGGATGGCAGGGGCAGAGTGAAGTGGGATAGGTGAAGACAGGTAGAGGGTACAACCCGTTTGGTCAATGTGAGGAATGAATCCGGTTGGTAGCTGGAAGGAAGGGTTGATCAGAGGAATGGAATGTGGTGGGAGGGTGTTGCTGGGAACGGAGTCAGGGGATGGGAAGGGCGGTTATTTGAATTGGAGAACTCAATGTTGAATGCTCCGGGCTATAGGAAGATGAGGTGTTGTTCCTCCAATTTGCGGTTTGGTTCTTTGTGGCAATGGAGGAGGCCAAGGATGGTCACTTCAGAAAGGGAGTGGTTGGGGGAATTGAAATAGGTGGTGACTGAGGGGTTGGCCAGCTCCTGTGTGTCCGGCTGAGATGCTCAGTGAACCGTTCCCTAAGTTTACGTTTGATCTCCCTGATATCGAGAAGACCACATCGGGAGCACTGGATACAGTAAACTAGGTTGGAGGAGAGGCAGGTGAACCTCTGTCTCACCTGAAAAGACTGGGTCCCTGGATGGAGGTGAGAGAGGTGATGTGCCAGCAAGTTTTGTATCTTTTCCAGTTGCAGAGAAAGGTACCTGGGAGTCTGGGGGTGTGGGGGGTTGGGGTGGGGAGGGTTAGTGGAGGAAGGGTGGTGGGGGGTTAAGTGGGGAGAGTGGTACAAACCAAGCACTGTGAAAGAGTGCAGTCCTTGCGGAAGGGAGAGACGGGAGGGGAGGGGAAGATTGGTCTTTTTGGGGGGGGTCTAGTTGGAGTCGGTGGAAGTGTTTAAGGATGATGCGTTGGATGCGGAGACTGGTGGGGTGGTAGGTGAGGACAAGGGGGACCCTGCCTTTATTATATTTCGGTGGGGTAGTTTACAGCAGTGGAACTAGGATTGGAGGAGGTGATGACAGAGGGAGGAAAAACACATTGTTCAAAATAGGTGCACAGCTGGGTTGCTTGGGAGTGGAAAACAGTTCATCAAATTTGTCCACAATTTCCACTCCACCCTCAAATTCACTTGGTCTATCTCGGACATCTCCCTCCCTTTTCTTGACCTCACCATTTCCATCTATGGCGACAGTCTCTAGACAGATGTTTGCTATAAACCCACAGACTCCCATAACTACCTGGACCTATAGCTCCTCCCACCCAGTATCCTGCAAGAACTCCATCCCATTCTCCCAATTCCTCCGCCTCAGTTGCATCTGCTTGGACGAGGAGACAGTCCACTTCCAAGCAACCCAGATGTGCACCTATTTTGAACAACATGTTTTTCCTCCCTCTGTCATCCAGATAGCCCTCCATTGCACCACCTCCATTCCCTGCTCCACAGCTATAAACACCCCCTCATAAAACACAATAAAGACAGGGCCTCCCCTGGTCCTCATCTATCACCCCACCAGTCTCCACATCCAACGCATCGTCCTTAAACACTTCCGCCAACTCCAACTAGACCCCATCACCAAGAACATCTTCCCCTCCCTACCCCTCTCTTCGTTCTGCAAGGACCATTCCTTCTCCAACCCCTGGTTCACCAATCCCCACGAACCCCCACAGACCCCCAAGGAACCTTCCTCTGTAACCGGAAAAGACACAAAACCTGCCAGTATACCACCTCCCTCACCTCCATTTATGGCCTCAAACAATCCCTTCTATATGACACAGAGGTTCACCTGACTGTCCTCCAACCTGGTTTACTGCATCAGGTGCTCCCAATGTGGTCTTCTCTACATCAGTGAGACCAAACGTACTTAGGGAATGGTTCACCGAGCATCACAGCTGGGACTACAGGGGCCAACCGGACCTCCCAGTCACTGCCCATTTCAATTCTCCCTCCCACTCCCTTTCCGACATGACCATCCTTGGCTTCCTCCATTACCACTCTGAACTAAACTGCAAATTGGAGGAACAACACCTCATCTTCCGCTTGGGCAGCCTGCAGCCTGGAGGACTCAGCATTGAATTCTCCAATTTCAAATAACCTCCCTTCCCATCCCCCGACTCCCTTCCCAACCCATCCCCCTCACTTCCATTACTCTCGTCGACCCTTCCTTCCAGCCACCAACCGGATTCATTCCTCCCATCAACCAACCAGATTGTACCCTCTCCCTGTTTTCACCTGTCCCCACCTCACCACCCTGCCCCTGCCACCCCCATCATCTGCAGCTCCTCCCACACCCACCCCCAGCCCTGGAGAAGGGTTGCACCCAAAACACAGACTTCTCCACCTCCTGATCCTGCCCAGATTACTGAGCTCTTCAATTTATTTCAACAATCTACATCGCAAATGTTAAGTGGGTTGTACTTCAGAAAATTATTTTTCAATAAATTAACATGTAAAATGCTCGCTACTCTGAGCAGATAAGAAACCTATTCCTTCTAAATTTAAAGGATTTTTAAATGCTGTTCATTTAACATGAATTTCTTGTGTCCTGGAGGTTACAAATATTCAAAACTATTATTACGTTTGTCACCATGGATGCAATACGAACATTATTCATTTCAGGATTCCATGGGATGTTATTATGTTTAAATACTTCTATTGTGTATTTAAGCTTTAAAGTCACCTTGTGCAGATAAACGCTACTCCAAAGCCCATTCTTCTTCAGTGTAAAGGATAAACAACAAAGAACAATACAGCACAGGAACAGGCCCTTCAGCCCTCCAAGCCTGTGCTGACACATTCTGTCTTTCCATATTAAAACTGCCTTCCCTGACAGGACCCATATCTCTTTATTCCCTTCCTATTCCTGTATTCATCCGGGTGCTTCTTGAATGCTGCTATCGTGTCTGCTTCCACCGCCTCCTCTGGCAGCACGTTCCAGCACGTTTGTGTGAAAAACTTGCCTCACACATCTCTTTTAAACTTCCCTCCTTGCACCTTGAACCTGTGTTGCCTGGTAAATGACCCCTCCACCCTGGGAAAAAAAAAACTCATACTTTCCACTTTACACATGCCATTCACAATCTTATAACCTTCTATCAGGTCGCCCCTTCAACCTCCTGCTTTCCAGTGAAAACAAACCCAGTCTATCCAAAATTTCTTCATCACTAAAATCTCCCATACCACACAACACCCTGGTAAACCTTTTCTGTACCTTCTCCAAAGCATACACACCCTCCTGGTGACTAGAACTGTGCGCAATATTTCAAGTGTGGCCTCATTATTACGACACAGCGGTGAACCCCTCTCTTAATTAAACCAAACAACCAGAAAAGACTCACCTCACCTTGTAATCTGTTAAAATATGAGTGACAGAGAACTCCCAAATTCAACTATTTAAAGGAAAATAATATCAATTTATTCCTTAATTCGAAAAGTGAACATTGAACAACAATTATTCACAACTCTAAGCCCCCTTTCTCTTAACTGCTTATTACCTGCATCCAACTCTATAATAGTACACTGTTCCACTTAAACACTTATTAAAATTACATCAACGTAATTTAAAAAAACACACAGCAGCTGTCATCTTCAGTGTCTATCTTCTTCTGGCTGAGGATCTGCCTGGATTGTCTTCTTTCCTTTTACTGTGAATAATTTTCATATGAAAAGGTACCTTTGATAAAGAGGGTTTCCTAAGTTATTGGGTCTCTTTCGATGGCAGTTGCTCTGTCCAATTTCAAAATGCCTGCCTTTTTCATACCCCAACATCGGATCATCTATTCAGTTCGATGTTGGCAAAACAATAAATTAAAACTCGATTGAGTTTTAGTATCCTGGGGCATAATTTAAACTGAAAATGTGTTGCTGGAAAAGCGCAGCAGGTCAGGCAGCATCCAAGGAACAGGAGAATCGACGTTTCGGGCATGAGCCCTTCTTCAGGAGGGCTTATGCCCGAAACATAGATTCTCCTGTTCCTTGGATGCTGCCTGACCTGCTGCGCTTTTCCAGCAACATATTTTCAGCTCTGATCTTCAACATCTGCAGCCCTCACTTTCTCGCATAATTTAAACTGATTGGTTAAATTCAAATTGTTGTCAAAACAGCAACCAAAACTCAGGTATCCATTTCACAATCAAATATTACATATTTTCAATTTTCCAGTGCATTCTGGGTCTGCCATCTAGATATATCGCACAGGTACTTGTAATCTCTCAGTTCAGAACAGCATTCATTCTCTCTTAAAGGTACAGTATAGAGTTCATAGCATAATTAAAATTCTATAAAGTTGGAGCATAACTTGTCTATCCTTATACTCATTGCCCCTTCCAATGAAGGCAAGTATGCCATAGGCCTTTTTTTTACTCCCTCACCTACCTGCGCTGCCACCTTCAGTGATCTGTGGACCTGAACACTCAGATCCCTCTGCACATCAATACTTCTAAGAATTCTGCTATTCACTATATATAAACTAGACATTGGAAATAAACCTTAAGTTCCTGCAAGAAAAGATGCTTTCTAATAATGTGCTGAATATATCCCAATCCAATAATTGGTGATAAACTGTTGTCTTTGTTCATTCTGCCAAAATTTCACAGTTCTGCTGGGCAGAGTCTCCACTAAGTGAATTTCACTTTATCAATGAATTATTCCCCAGTAAAAGGCAAATGGAATTGTTAATGAAATCATCTCAAACTGCTGTTTAAAATTCAACAATCCATATGACACATCAAAAACAAAACCAAAACACTGATTTTGATTCTTAGTTCACAAAGTTTTGAAAGATAAAATGGCAATTTCCTGGGTACTGCACCCATTCACACTGCTCCACCCAAAAACGACACAATTTTCCTTATGCATTGTTCAACCAGCGAAACATTATGGAAGGGTGACCAATGGTTCATTGTAAACAAAATCCAGGCAGCCAATTTGCACAAGTGAAGCTCCCAAAACCAGCAGGGTGCAAATGAGCGTGTAATGCAGGGTTATGGAAATGGAGAGAGTACAAGGCTCTGAAGTGTTCACTCAACCGTGCTCATACTGAATGGCAGGGCAGGCTCGATGAACTGAGTGGCCTACTCCTGTTTATTTGATTTTAGACTTAAGTTTTTTTTATTGTTACGTGTATTCAAGTACAGAAACACAGGAATACAATGAAAAGTGTACAATGTCATCACACATACTGCCAACTTAAATACCAGGGTACAAAAAACACTTAGTACAAAGTAGTAAGAGAAACAAGAGTTACAAACTTAAGCATTATTTCACAGAACAGTAGTAAAATAAAGAAATAAGTTAATAGTTATTATTAAAGTCTTTCATACTTTAAACAAGGAAAATAAAGGAATTAGTTAAAAGGTCAACATGTTTTAATGAATCCTCTGTTCATCTCAGTGAAAGTGGGTACTGCAGATGTAGGAGATTAGAGTTGAAAGACTGGTGCTGGAAAAGCACAACAGGTCAGGCAGTATCCGAGGAGCAGGAGAATCGATATTTCGGGCAAGCGCCCTTCATCAGGAATCTATTTATCTCACTCTCCAGGAGACCTCAGCTGTCTGTTCTAGACACTGCTGTTGCAGATACCAATCCCTGCTGCTGGAACTGCTGCCTCTCCGATCACCCCCCCCAGTATCTCAGGAACACACCCAGGGCCAGGCAGGAGACACGACCATGAGCTCCTGAGAGACCGGCCAACATGCCACCCAGAGATCAGACTGAGAGCCGTGAGAGACCAGACTAGGACCCCATCATGAGTCACCAAGAGTCCAGGCTGAGACCTATCGGGGGGAGGTGAACACCAAAAAAGGAGAATAAACCAAAATGGAGGGGGAGGAGTAAAAGAGGAAGAAGGGGAATAAAGGAAAGGGAACGAGAAATAAATGGAAGGAGTGGAAGCGCTCCAGTTGGAGAGTCCTACTCGGCCACCATCTTGACTTATATTCCTAATCTCATGCAGTAGGGATAATTCTGGCACAAACAGATCTTTAACGTACACCTGAAAACAAAGGGCCTCAGTTTAATCTCTACGACATAGCTCAGCTCCTTCTGCTGCTCTCAGCTTTCACCGTCAGTATTTGTTCTGGATGGGACTGATTCCCATGTTTCCCTGGTGATGCTGAGGATTTCATAGATGCTGGAGATGGTGATTATTGAGCTTTATCTCTTGGCAAGTGTAATCTATCCAGGCTCCATTACCACACAGCCATGTACTGAGGATTCTGACCTTGGAGCTGTGGGTCAAATAAAAACAAACTGTTTGAAATGAACCCAGCTCCTTACAATAGTGTCCAGGAACATTCATCACGTGGTTGGTCACGCTGACATCTTTTCACCGCAGAAGCTTAAGTTTCTTCTTGTGGTTGTGGATCCTTCTGTAATTCACATACGTTAAGTGAGCTGGGAAAATCACAGCTTCTCCACTTCAGGCCTCTCCAGGCTGAAGATTTCTGAAAGCTGGGAGGAAGCTGTTTGCAGCAACCACACTGACTCAGGAAGAGGTCCGCTGTTTCGTATATTTCTGCCACTTGAACAGAAACTATTTTTAGTGGAGATAGATTGAGAAGAATTCATCAATAACTGAGAATTGTGTGAACACGTGGGCCTGTTTTACATTACCAATTCCAAGTCTACAAAGACCACAGCAAAATTAAATATTCGGAATGGAAATGCTTATAAAGCTCCATGTCCCTGTTACCCAGAGTCAATGCAGTCTCTTAAAACAAAGAGGGCACCTTCATTGTTTCATTACAAGACACCATGACACTTATTAAAGAGAGAATATTGTCCAATTATAGGACTTTGCAATGAAACACTTTTGAAATATAGTCACTTTTTTCTCTCGAAAATGTAGCTTACTCCCCAAAAGCAGCCATCTGCTAATGAGCAAACAACTTTTGTTTTGTGTTGTTGATTGAATATTGGCCAGACATCAGAAATAACAGGTTTTACATCAGAGTGGTGCTGGAAAAGCACAGCAGGTCAGGCAGCATCCGAGGAGCAGAAAAATCGATGTTTCGGGCAAAAGCCCTTCATCAGGAATAACAGCTGAAAGAACCATTCTGAGGAAGGGTCACTGGACCCGAAATGTTCACTCTGATTTCTCTCCACAGATGTTGCCAGACCTGCTGAGCTTTTCCAACAATTTCTGTTTTTGCACCAGAAATGACATCCCTGGTCTTCTTTTAAATGATGCCGTGGGATCATTCTACCCACATGAGAGGACAGACAGGACTCACAGTTTGACTCTGCGCCTGGTCCAGTTCTTGCCCAGTACGACACTGCAATGGCAGCTTTCTGTGTTCCGGTCTTGGGCTTGAAATTACCTTGATAAGATTCTGTCCCAGAGGCAATCAAGTAAGCTGCAGCTGAAACCATTCAGACCATCTGTGACTAATGACATTCTCCTGGATTCACAGGTTTTCTGCAACAAATACAGCTCATACAACAAAACACAATCAAAATTAGCAGAAATGTTTAAGGGAAGATCACATTTAGATTCATCTTAGATTGAACTAGGAGTAAAATCTCAAAACTTTCTTTGTTATAAACACTTTTTAAAAAAATTATCTAGAATTGTGCCCAGTTAAAGAAAACGAGCACATCAGTGACTGGAAAATGAAACAGTGGATAATTGTTGGGGACAGCAGAATAATGTGTTTCACAGCAAGGTAAAATGTGGTCACATAGTGAGTACATGATAATGATCAACAGGGGATAACGAAAATGTGCATCTTCTGGGCTTTTAGGAAATATTGTTGGTGATATAAGATGCATGCAAGTAGAATGTCTGCTAAGTGACAATATTGAGCTGAACAAAAATATTATTGGATGAGTCAAAAGTTGCTATTATATTAAATCAAACTTACATAAATAATGACCACAGCTAAGCTCGAGTCGCACATGCTGTATAATTGACAATCTATGAGGAGAAAATTCAAACTGTTTTCCAATCTGGTACTTTCAGCTAGATGCTTGAATTTCCAAAGGATTGCAGAACATTTAACAAACTGTGGCTCAGGATTTCCACATCAATTAATTCCTAAAACCAAATGTAAAACATTCCCAAGTTTCCAATTTGTGCTGCTTCTATCAGCTGAAGTGTTCAACAGTTACCTTCTCATTACATTTACAAATTTCATACCAGTATATCTAAATGTGTTTCAGACTTAGATTAATATTTATCGTTAATATCGAAATATACTGATTACATCGGAAAGCTGAGGATAGTTAACAAAGCATCAACATCTAAAAAAGGTGCGAGACATTAGATAGTAAACAAGTCACTCTCCCATAAACAGTCCCTTCCTTTCCTCTTGCTCAAATGTGCCTGATAAACAGAGGTCTTTGGCAATAAGGCAGCTCCAATGGGCTCCAGATCTGTGGTATTTTCAGAAGCAGCATCATTACAGAGTCAGCCAGTCAGTCTGTGAAGCCTGGAGTGGGACTCTCGCTTCCGCATGGAGCCGGTCCCTGGTGGTGACCTGGCATGGGCTGGTGTAACCCAGAGTGAGATGGTGTGGGCTGGTGTAACCCAGAGTGAGATGGTGTGGGCTGGTGTAGCCCAGAGTGATATGGCATGGGCTGGTGTAGCCCAGAGTGACATGGTGTGGGCTGATGTAACCCAGAGTGAGATGGTGTGGGCTGGTGTAACCCAGAGTGACATGGTGTAGCCCAGAGTGACATGGTACGGGCTGGTGTAGCCCAGAGTGACATGGTACGGGCTGGTGTAGCCCAGAGTGACATGGTGTGGGCTGGTGTAGCCCAGAGTGACATGATATGGGCTGGTGTAACCCAGAGTGACATGGCATGGGCTGGTGTAGCCCAGAGTGACATGGTGTGGGCTGGTGTAACCCAGAGTGAGATGGCATGGGCTGGTGTAGCCCAGAGTGATATGGAATGGGCTGGTGTAGCCCAGAGTGACATGGTTTGGGCTGGTGTAACCCAGAGTGACATGGCATGGGCTGGTGTAGCCCAGAGTGACATGGTGTGGGCTGGTGTAACCCGGAGTGACATGGCATGGGCTGGTGTAGCCCAGAGTGATATGGCATGGGCTGGTGTAACCCAGAGTGACATGGTTTGGGCTGGTGTAGCCCAGAGTGACATGGTATGGGCTAGTGTAGTGCAGAGTGACATGGTATGGGATAGTGTAGCCCAGAGTGAGATGGTGTGGGCTAGTGTAGCCCAGAGTGACATGGTATGGGCTGGCGTAGCCCAGAGTGACATGGTATGAAAAAGGAGATTGAGGGAGGACCTGATTGAGATTTACAAAATCATGAAGAGTACAGACAGGGTGGATAGAGACAAGCTTTTTCCCAGGGTGAGTGATTCAATAATGTGAGGTCATGCTTTCAAGGTGAGAGGTGGAAAGTTTAAGGGGGATACATGCGGCAATTACTTCATACAGAGGGTGGTGGGTGTCTGGAACGCGTTGCCAGCAGAGGTGGTAGAGACAGTCACGGTAGATTCATTTAAGATGCGTCTGGACAGATGCATGAGTAGGTGGGGAGCAGAGGGATACAGATGCTTGGGAATTCACTGACAGATTTAGACAGTACATTTGGATCGGATCAGGCTTGGAGGGCCGAAGGGCCTGTTCCTGGGCTATAAATTTCTTTGTTCTTTGTTGTTCTTTGTTCTAGATAGGCTGCAGCGGTTCAAGAAGGCAGTGCACCCCCACCTTCTCAAGGGGCAGTTAGGGACGGGCAATAAATACTGACCCAGCCAGCGATGCCTACTCTCCACAAAATGAATACATTTTTTTGAAAGATCCTTAGGCTGCTGTCAAGGTTTTCTTGTGAGAAATGCAGCCATTATTGTTTACAATTCTAACTCATTCTCATCAACAGCTCTTAAAAACAAGAACACCTTTCAAACAGTGGATTTTTTGGAATTGTCACCAAATTAGTTGCAAATTATTGAGGGCGAGAAAGTATTTATAAGTTGAGACATTTATACATCTGACATTTTAAAGAAAAAATTATAACATCCACAAGTTTATCTGGTTTCATTTGTAACTGGAAATAAGAGAAAAAGATTGCATTGTAATATCTAACTAGAATTTGGCTGTTTTTTTGATATAAACTATATTTTTCACTGTACTTTATCAAAATCTAGAATTAATCCAGACTAAATCCAGAAACAGAGACAGGAATTGCTTTTGGGATGAAAATATCCTTTCGTCTACTGGAGGGGCTTTGAGTATTTTCATGTAAGGTTCAATTCCCTTTTCATCCAATTATGACGTTTGTCAGTAAAGAATTAGATCCTCCGCCTTAGTCACAATTCTGTTAAATGAGCAGAAAGTGAGGAAGCTCAATTTTGTTCATAACATCGAATTCAACCCACTTCAGCCATAGGAAATAATCTTCCTATCCTCTCCAGCAAGAAAATAAATTAGATCATTAATTATACTAATTGTAAATTATACATAATATATACAATATATATGCATTCAGGTATGTAGGTATACACAGTAACAAAGTAATTTGCATTTGCATTGCCCCTTTCAAGAACTCAGGACATCCTAAAGTGCTTTGCAAACAATTAAGAACATTGTAGTGTTACTATGGTTGTGACATAGCAAAATGTGCCATCAAGATGCATGACCACAGAATGTATGGTTATGTAAAATTGTGTTGGTTTAGGGATAAATAGGATGTCCAAAGCTAACTTCAAGGATACTAGCAAGTACGACATAAAGGCCCGTGACAACACTTGGGAGTCACTGGCTGATGATGTAGGAAAACAGCTACAACTCTTGTGCACCATCATCAGGGGACACAGCAGCTTGGCAGTAGGAATTAACAGCAACCTCACAACAACTTCCATATGTAGCACCGATGGCAGAACCTGCCTCTCATTCGATTGGCCAGTCTCAAGATTGGCTACTTGAAGCCTTCAGCAAATTTAGTGCAGTGTCTGAAGACCCCTCCCCGGTCTGGAATGGATGTTTTCTGTGAGTCCATCATCCCTCATCGATGGAAGGATGCTCAAATGGATTAACGCTGATGAGGAAACACCCCCTCTCTTCATAAAAGTAAAACAAAGGAATTCTGCAACCCTCTGAAAGACCTCATTGAAACCTGCTGCACTGAAGTGTTAGCCCACAGTGTGCAGTCAAGTCTTGAGAATGGGTGGAGAGTCCATAGCCTTCTGACTGCATGCCATGAAAATATAACATCATGTCCAAGACACAGAAAGTCATGTTGTTTTTCAGAAATTTAAACTATTTTTGTCTACTAATGAGGTAAACCTCAGAAAGTATAATCTAAAATTTTATCAAAGTGAAAATTTGACTTTTCCGTGAGGACCACGTTGATGCCATTAACATTCACAGAGCCGGAAGCCTCCAGTCAAACTATCGGACCGAGGAAATAAAGAAACAGAGAAGCAGGACTAGGCCATTGCAGCCCTTCGAGCTTGCTCTGCCATTCAGTACAGTCATGATCAAT
The DNA here is from genome assembly GCF_037043375.1 of Chiloscyllium plagiosum. NCBI lineage: Eukaryota > Metazoa > Chordata > Chondrichthyes > Orectolobiformes > Hemiscylliidae > Chiloscyllium > Chiloscyllium plagiosum. The sequence continues at coordinate 3,090,086 of NW_028270161.1, forward strand.
CATCCAACTCAGAGCCCAGTTTCCATTTTCTCCCTGTATCCTTTGATCCCTTTAAGTGCTAAGAACTATAACTCCTTCTTGAATATATTCGATATTTTGGCCTCACCTATTTTTTTGTGACAATGATTCAAGATTAGCTCATCTTCGTTTTCAGCATGTAATACACCTTACCACAAAAGGACACTGTGAAGATTCCTTCCAACACTTAGCTATAGTTGAGCCATTGAATCACAAGGTGGAGTGGATTTGACAGGCTGAATTGCCTACTCCTGCCCCTAGGTCTTTAATGCTTATGTTCTAATACACTTTAAAAATACATAAAAGCATATTCTAACTTAAGTACTTTATAGGTCCAGAAGACTATACAATATAGGAACAAAACTAAGCCATTCAGCCCATCGAATCTGCTCCAGCATTCGATCATGGCTGATATGTTTCTCAACACCATTCTCCTGCTTCTCCCCGTAACCCTTGATCACCCTGACTAATCAACCTATTCATCTCTGTCTTAATTACACTCAATGACTAAATTTTCACAGTCCTTTGTGACAATGAGTTATTTTAATGATAAGATAGGAAATGGTTTTCGAGTCCTGTGAAAGATACTAACTACTTGGATTAGTGCTAGATTATCCAAGAAGGTGCAACCTTCAGCCCATTGCTTGTGTTGGGAGCAATGTGCTGTCTGGAGGTCAGTGGCCTCGGTGAGGGCTATCAAATATTTCTGAACTCAATGCTTGGTCCGTAAATGTAGGAGTATTTTTTTATCATGAAGCACTAGAGGAGGGTTTCCAATTGATAGCACCACCTCATCCTTTTGAAAAGAGTCTATAATGTGCAGTAAATGTCTTTATGGATTTGCAGGGATTAGCACAACCTCATGTTTCCCAAGCTCAGCATGTGTAGAGTTGGGATCAGGACATTTGTTCTTTGTCTCATGGTCTTCCATGATGCTGATTAGAATGTCTGATATACTAAGGGGTGCAATGTATGTAATAATATAACCTCTGGCTCCAAACTTCCAACCTGCACCCCACACTTCCCCATTTATACTCAATTTTCTGAGTAAGCATTGTGCTGAGGACATATCGTCTTGATGATGATCTTTTCAGGTAATTACCTTGGTAATTCAGAACAACAGGGCACTTATGATCTCAAAACAGGAGATATTTGACCATCAGAAGGAACATTATGTAAAATAAAACAAAGAATCTCAAATACAGAAGCTCTGAGACAAAACAGAAATAGCTGGAGAAACTCACCAAGTCTGGCAGTATCTACAGATAGATAAACAGAGTTAATGTTTCAAGTCCAGTGACCTTTCTTCAAAACATTATGTAGCAATTTCTAAACACAAGGAATTCTAATATTAATTGATCTTATTTACAGAATTGCAATGCACTATACAAAATATAAACATGGAACCAGGGCAGAAATAGTCCATGTGGTGTTTCAAACCTGCTTCACCAATCAACACAAGCATGACTAATCTTATAAATAATAAGGAACAGAATTAGCAAACTGATAACTAGTTACTTACAGGAAAGCACTTGAATATAGTAATTAAAAATACATTTATGAAATTATTACACTTTCATGAAGTGTGCAGAAACTTACTGAAGCAAAATGTGTCAGCACCAAACAACAGTTGGCAAAGGACTGATTGTGATTTTGCCATGATTTAAAACTATGTTACTGGTTGGATGTATACCATGATAGGAAGGCAAAGTATTGTGGAACAAACAGAAATTGCTGGAGAAACTCAGCAGGTCTGCCAGCATCTTGGAGAGAGAAAGTAGAGTTATTGTTTCGAGTCCAGTGACCCTTCTTCAGATCTGACTGTAGTTGAGAAAAGGTGATCTGCTGATGATGAGGGGTGGGAGTAAGAGTGAGCAGTTGGGTAGAGAGGGAGCCTAGAGAGAGAGAAAGAGAGATTGAAAAAAAGGAGATAAAGGGATTGTTGATAGTTAGCCAGGTACAAAGAAAAGGAAAATGAAAATAGCTGGAGAAACTCAACAGGTCTGGCAGTATCCATGGAGGGAAAGCAGAGTTATCTCTTCCGGTTCAGTGACTCTTCTTCAGAAGAGAAGCTAGATGGGTGATAATGGGGGCTATGAATGGGTGAAAAGGGTGGCTGTACTAAAAGTAACCCATATAATGACAGGATCTGGGGTGACAGGGTGGGTAAGGGACATGGAAGAGACACAGAATACTGAACAGCTGAGACAGAGTGGACGTTGGGAAGATGTTTCCATTGGTCGGAGAGACTATGACCCGGGGACACAGTCTTAGAGTAAAGGGAAGACATTTTAGAATGGAGTTAAGGAGAAACGTCTTTAGCGGAGAATGGTGAGTCTATGGAATTCATTGCCACAGAAGGCTGTGGAGGCCAGGTCATTGAGTATATTTAAGATTGAGATAGATAGGTTCTTTATCAGAGATTATGGGGAGAAAGCAGGAAAATGGGTTGAAAAACTTATCAGCCACGATTGAATGGCAGAGCAGACTCCATGGGCCGAACAGCCTAATTTCTGCTCCCATGTCTATGGTCTAACAAAAACAGAAATGTTGGAAAAGCTCAGTAGATCTGGCAGCATCTGTGGAGAGAAACCAGAGTTAACGTTTCGAGTCAGGTGACCCTTCCTCAGAATATTATTTCTGTTTTTGTTTCTGATTTATGGCATCTGCAGTTCTTTCGGTTTTTATATGGTAGTCGCTGCTCACTGTATTGTGAATGCTGGAAATCTGAAATAAAAGCAGAAAGTGATGGAGACACTCAACAGGTCTGACAACTTATGTAGGGAGAGAAAAGCAGAGCGAAAGTTTTGAATGCAAATTGGTTTCCTTTTGGAAATCTGGAGAACTGGATTAAACAGTTTAGCATGTCGTTCTATAACTATGACTATCTTTATAAACAAAGGCATTTTAATGTTGCACTTGTTTCTAATCAGGCCCAGATGCATTGTTGTACCAAACAGTGAGGTCTAATTAACACAAGGACAGTCCAGATGCCAGCATTTACTTCCAGTCCCATTTCACTCACCATGAACTTCCCTCTGTCTGCAGGAGGTAGCCTGTTAACTCAGAATGATCCATTTCAGATGCTGCTTGCACCTGGAATACAACAGCTTTAGCTAATCCATTTGTTAGAGATCAGTTCCAGTGATTATCTGCCAATCCTCAATATTGTTTCTTCCAGCGAAGACTGTATTCCTTATTGTCACTACAAGGTTGAGAGCTCTAAAAATATCTCTCATATATCACAGAGATTCAATCTCACTGTTCGTATGTGTTTACATTCACTTTAGAATCGCAAAATGGATGTGACTGGTTATTTTCTAATAGTTGATCCCAATAGTGATTATTTCAAATGATGCAGTCCCTCTGGAAGTTGTTAACTGTTACTAGAATACTTACAATCTGCAAATGCTACAAAGTACTATTTGTCAGTGACGATTGTCATGAATAGTTTGAAAATATAATCAAACCAGACCAGTTATCAAGAGTTTTGAGGTGTACCAGAAATGCAATGGTTTTTCATGATGTAAACATGAAGTGATAACAATGTGCACTCACACTTCACATTTTTAACTTTCAGATCCTTGTGCTGTCCTCTCCCTACACAATGGAGATCGATGAGGAACAGCAATTTGAAATTGTAAACTCTTCATTCTCTGAGGATTGTGGGGTTCTTGTTAATTGTAGCTCCTTGAACTAAAATTTTCAATGTCTTCTCCAGTTAGATACATGCAAATTGTTCACGAGATTGTTTTATGATCACCTGTGGGACAAAATGCTTCTCTGCACAGTGTCACTTACTAAAGTCATAAAGGTCCAGTCTGTGCCTGAAAGTACCATGTATTGCCAGACCTTGTGTGACCCTAACTAAACTTTAATTTTCTGAGATAGGGTGCCATTCCAGGAGACAACATTGTCTGTATGGTGTTGAGCTTCTTGAGTGTTGTTGGAGCTGCACCCCTCCAGGTAAGTGGGGAATATTCCATCACACACTCCTGACTTGTGCCCTGATGGACATGCTTTGGGGAGTCAGGAGGTGAGTTATTCCTCACAGCTTTCCCGGTCTTTGACCTGCTCTGTAACTATCTTTATATTTATATGGCTGGTCCAGTTCAGTTTCCGAACTTTCATTGGTAACCCCAAGATGTTAGTTCAGTGGAGATTTGAAAGAAAATCCTGCAGTTTTCCACCAAGTATGTCATCTTTAGCAGTTTGTTATTCCTGACACAATTTTCCTAACTACTAACGGAAAGATTAGGCAAAACTTAGAGCTCATCATACTGAGAGAAGTACAATGTCAGATATAATTTTCTCCTTAAAACAATAAGAAGTTTGAACATTGAAGTTTTTATGTGAAAAGGGTTTACTAATGAGGGTCAGTTAGCTCAGTTGGCTGGATGGCTGGTTTGCGATGCAGAATGATCGCAACTCTATAGGGCTAATCCCCTGCACCAGCTGAGATCACTGTGAAGGCCCCACCTTCTCAGCCTCTCCTGTCACCTGAGGCTATAATGACCCTCAGGTTAAACCCCCACCCGTCATCCCCCTGTGACAAGAGAGCAGCTCCTCTCGGACTATGCTTACATTTATAGGTACATTCGACAAATACTTAACCAGTAATTTTAGTCTCCTCACTTAATAATCTCTTTTCCATTTGGCTGCCAAGCCCCCTCAAGTTGGTTTTATTGATAATTTCACTTTTGTTCCATATCATTATTTTTATTCCCTCATGAGATATAAATATGGCTGGCTGGACCCAGTGTTTATTGCCTGCCTGTAGTTGCCCTTGAGAAGGTGGGGAATGAGCTGCCTTCTTAGATTAGATTACTTACAGTGTGGAAACAGGCCCTTCAGCCCAACAAGTCCACACCGACCCACCGAAGTGGAGCCCACCCAGACCCATTCCCCTACATTTACCCCTTCACCGAACACTATGGGCAATTTAGCATGACCAATTCAACTAACCTGTACATTTTTTGATTGTGAAAGAAAACTGGAGCACCCAGAGGAAACCCACGCAGACACGGGGAGAATGTGCAAACTCCACACAGAGAGTCGCCTGAGGCAGGAATTGAACCCGGTCTCTGGCGCTGTGAGGCAGCAGTGCTAACCACTGTGCCACCGTGCCACCCACTGAATCTTGATTCGCTGCAGTCCATGTGCTGGAGTTTGACCTATTTCTTATCAACAAAGTAAATACATTTATGAAATTGGCAATAATTCTAAAGCTAATGTATTCCTCGATATTTTCATCCATACAGTCATAGAGTCATAGAGATGTACAGCATGGAAACAGACCCTTCGGTCCAACCCGTCCATGCCGACCAGATATCCCAACCCAATCTAGTCCCACCTGCCAGCACCCGGCGCATATCCCTCCAAACCCTTCCTATTCATATACCCATCCAAATGCCTCTTAAATGTTGCAATTGTACCAGTCTCCACCACTTCCTCTGGCAGCTCATACCATACACATACCACCCTCTGCGTGAGAAAGTTGTCCTTTAGGTCTCTTTTATATCTTTCCCCTCTCACCCAAAACCTACGTCCTCTAGTTCTGGTCTCCCTGACACCAGGGAAAAGACTATTTATCCAATCCATGCCCCTCATAATTTTGTAAACTCTATAAGGTCACCCCTCAGCCTCCGATGCTCCAGGGAAAACAGACCCAGCCTGTTCAGCCTCTCCCTGTAGCTCAAATCCTCCAACCCTGGCAACATCCTTGTAGATCTTTTCTGAACCATTTAAAGTTTCACAACATCTTTCCGATAGGAAGGAGAACAGAATTGCACACAATATTCCAACAGTGGCCTAACCAATGTCTTGTATAGCCACAACATGACCTCCCAATTCCTGTACTCAATACTCTGACCAATAAAGGAAAGCATACAGGAAAGGAAAGGTCTACACCTGAACCTGAGGGGCACCAGTATCCTTGGTGGGAGGTTTGCTAGTGCTCTTGGGGGAGGGTTTAAACTAACTCTGCAGGGGCATGGGAACCCAGACTGTAGCTTTAGGGTGCAGGACCTGGAGTGTAGGGAGGTTAGGAACATGGCATCAATTTCAAAGGAGGGTTCCTGTAAACAGGGAAGTGGTTTGAAGTGTGTATACTTCAATGCCAGAAGTATACGAAATAAGGTAGGTGAACTTGCAGCGTGGGTTGGTACCTGGGACTTCGATGTTGTGGCTATTACGGAGACATGGGTAGAACAGGGACAGGATTGGCTGTTGCAGGTTCCAGGGTTTAAATATTTTAGTAGGGTCAGAGGTGGGGGTAAAAGAGGGGGAGGTGTGGCATTGCTTGTCAAAGATAGTATTACAGCTGTGGAAAGAACGATGGATGAAGACTCGCCATCTGAGGTAGTTTGGGCTGAGGTTAGGAATAGGAAAGGTGAGCTCACCCTGTTAGGAGTTTTTTACACGCCTCCTAATAGTCCTAGAAACGTAGAAGAAAGGATTGCGAGGATGATTCAAGAGAAGAGTGAAAGTAATAGGGTGGTTGTTATGGGGGACTTTAACTTTCCTGATATTAATTGGGAAAGCTATAGCTCAAGTTCGTTAGATGGGTCAGTGTTTGTCCAATGTGTGCAGGAGGGTTTCCTGACACAATATGTAGATAGGCCAACAAGAGGTGAGGCCATACTGGATTTGGTTCTGGGTAATGAACTAGGCCAGGTGTTAGAATTAGAGGTAGGTGAGCACTTTGGGGACAGTGACCACAATTCGGTGACCTTTACTCTAGTGATGGAGGGGGATAAGTGTGTACTACAGGGCAAGAGTTATAGATGGGGGCAGGGAAATTATGATGCTGTGAGACATGACTTAGGATGTGTGGCCTGGAAAAGTAAGCTTCAAGGCAAGGGTGTAATTGATATGTGGAGCTTGTTCAAGGAGCAACTATTGAGTGTCCTTGATAAGTATGTACCCGTCAGGCAGGGAGGAAAGGGTCGTGTGAGGGAGCCGTGGTTTAATAAGGAATTGGAATCCCTTGTTAAATGGAAGAGGGCGGCCTATGTAAAGATGAGGCGTGAAGGTTCAATTGGGGCGATTGAGAGTTATAAGGTAGCCAGGAAGGACCTGAAGAGAGAGCTAAGAGCAGCAAGGAGGGTCATGAAAGGTCCTTAGTTGGTAGGATTAGGGAAAACCCTAAGGCTTTCTATAGGTATGTCAGGAATAAAAGAATGACTAGGGTAGCAATAGGTCCAGTCAAGGATAGTAGTGGGAAGTTGCGTGTGGAGGCTGAAGAGATTGGGGAGACACTGAATGAATACTTTTCGTCAGTATTCAATCAGGAACAGGACATTGTTGTCAATGTGAGTACTGAGTCACAATTAAGTAGAATGGATGGCTTTGAGGTATGTAGAGAAGAGGTGTTGGAAATTCTGGAAAGGGTGAAAATAGATAGGTCCCCTGGGCCTGATGGCATTTATCCTAGGATTCTCTGGGAAGCAAGGGAGGAGATTGCAGAGCCATTGGCCTTGATTTTTATGTCCTCGTTGTCTACAGGAGTAGTGCCAGAAGATTGGAGGCTAGCAAATGTGGTTCCCTTGTTCAAGAAGGGGAGTAGGGATAACCCTAGTAACTATAGGCCGGTGAGTCTCACTTCTGTTGTGGGCAAAGTCTTAGAGAGAATTGTAAGGGATAGGATTTATGAACATCTGGATAGGAATAATGTGATCAAGGAAAGTCAGCATGGTTTTGTGAAGAGCAGGTCGTGCCTCACAAACCTTATTGAATTCTTTGAGAAGGTGACTAAGGAGGTGGACGAGAGGAAAGCAGTAGATGTGGTGTATATGGATTTTAGTAAGGTGTTTGATAAGGTTCCCCATGGTAAACTACTGCAAAAAATACGGAGGTATAGCATTGAGGGTGAGTTGGAGGTTTTGATTAGGAGTTGGCTGGCTGGAAGAAGACAGAGGGTAGTAGTTGATGGCAAAGGTTCATCTTGGAGTGCCGACACTAGCGGTGTTCCGCAAGGATCTGTTTTGGGACCATTGCTGTTTGTCATTTTTATAAATGACCTGGAGGAGGGGTTAGAAGGTTGGGTGAGTAAGTTTGCGGATGATACGAAAGTCGGAGGAGTTGTAGACAGTGAGGAAGAATGTGGCAGGTTACAGCGGGATATAGATAAGCTGCAGAACTGGGCAGAAAGGTGGCAAATGGAGTTCAATGTAGCTAAGTGTGAGGTGATTCACTTTGGTATGAGTAATAAAAAGATGGGGTACTGGGCTAACGGTCGGATACTTGGTAGTGTGGATGAGCAGAGGGATCTTGGTGTCCATGTACACAAATCTTTGAAAGTTGCCACCCAGGTAAATAGTGCAGTGAAGAAGGCATATGGCGTACTGGCTTTTATTGGTAGAGGAATTGAGTTCCGGAGTCCTGAGGTCATGTTGCAATTGTATAAGACTCTGGTGCGGCCACATCTGGAGTATTGTGTGCAGTTTTGGTTGCCATACTATAGGAAGGATGTGGAGGCACTGGAACGGGTGCAGAGGAGGTTTACCAGGATGTTGCCTGGTATGGTAGAAAGATCGTATGAGGAAAGGCTGAGGCACTTGGGGTTGTTTTCATTGGAGAAAAGAAGGTTTAGGGGTGACTTGATAGAGGTGTACAAGATGATTAGGGGTTTAGATAGGGTCGACAGTGAGAATCTTTTTCCTCGTATGGAGTCAGCTATTACAAGGGGGGCATAGCTTTAAATTAAGGGGGGGTAGGTATAGGACAGATGTTAGGGGTAGGTTCTTTACTCAGCGAGTCGTGAGTTCATGGAATGCCCTGCCAGTAGCAGTGGTGGACTCTCCCTCATTATGGGCATTTAAGCGGGCATTGGATAGGCATATGGAGGATAGTGGGCTAGTGTAGGTTAGGTGGGCTTGGATCGGCGCAACATCGAGGGCCGAAGGGCCTGTACTGCGCTGTATTCTTCTATGTTCTATGTTCTATACCAAATGCCTTCTTCACTATCTTATCTACCTACGACTCCACTTTCAAGGAGCTATGAACCTGCACTCCAAGGTCTCTTTGTTCAGCAACACTCCCTAGGACCTTCCCATTAAGTGTATCGGTCCCGCTAAGATTTGCTTTCCCAAAATGCAGCACTTCGCATTAATCTGAATTAAACTCCATCTGCCACTTCTCAGCCCATTGGCCCATCTGGTCCAGATCCTGTTGTAATCTAAGGTAACCCTCTTCGCTTTCCACTACACCTCCAATTTTGCTGTCATCTGCAAACTTACTAACTGTACCTCTTATGCTCGCATCCAAATCATTTATGTAAATGACAAAAAGTAGAGGGCCCAGCACCGATCCTTGTGGCATCCATTGAATTAACTGTTTTTGCACAATTTTATTAAATGTTTAAGCTTCTCTGAAACTTTGGAATGAGTATGCAATAACCACATATTCAATTACTGTACCAAGTTTCTGGTGTCGAGGCAGGCTCTAATGTAATCAGGGGTACAACGGGTTCCAAAAGATCAATTGTGTTAGGGGACTCTCTAGTCCAAGGCACAGACAGTTGTTTCGGTGGCCAGCACCGAAAAATCAGAATGGTGTGTTGTCTCCCTGGTGCCAGGATTAAGGATGTCTCAGAGAGGATGCAGAATGTTCTTAAGGGGTAGAGGGACCAGCAGGAGGTCATTGTACAAATTGGAACAAATGACATGGAAGGGAAAGGGATGAGATTCTGAGGGGAGAATATAGAGAGATAGGCAGAAATTTAAAAAGGAGGTCCTCGAGAGTACTGGATTACTCCTGGTGCTACAAGCGAGTGAGGGCAGGAATAGGAGGATAGAGCAGATGAATGCAAGGCTGAGGAGCTGGTGTGGGGGAGAAGGATTCACATTTTTGGATCATTGGAATCTCTTTTGGGGTAGAAGTGACCTGTACAAGAAGGATGGATTGCACCTAAATTGGAAGGGGACTAATATGCTGGCAGGGAAATTTGCTAGAGCTGCTCAGGAGGACTTAAACTAGTAAGATGGGGGCAGGGGGGGGCGGACCCAGGGAGAGAGTGAGAGACCCAGGGAGATAGTGAGGAAAGAGATCAATCTGGTACAGTTGAGAAACGAAGTGAGTCAAACAGTCAGGCCAGGCAGGGACAAAGCAGAGAACAAGTTAGGACTGATAAATTAAACTGCATTTATTTCAATGCAAGGGGCCTAAGAGGGAAGGCAGATGAACTCAGGGCATGATTAGGAACATGGGACTGGGATATCATAGCAATTACAGAAACATGGCTCAGGGATGGGCAGGACTGGCAGCTTAATGTTCCAGGATACAAAAGCTACAGGAAGGATAGAAATGGAGGAAAGAGATGAGGGAGAGTGGCATTTTTGATAAGGGATAGCTTTACAGCTGTGCTGAGGGATGATATTCCCGGAAATACATCCAGGGAAGTTATTTGGGTGGAACTGAGAAGTAAGAAAGGGATGATCACCTTATTGGGATTGTATTATAGACCCCCCAATAATCAGAGGGTAATTGAGAAACAGTTTTGTAAGGACCTCTCAGTTATCTGTAAGAATAGTAGGGTGGTTATGATAAAGGATTTTAACTTTCCAAACATAGACTGGGACTGCCATAGTGTTAAAGGTTTAGATGGAGAGGAATTTGTTAAGTGTGTACAAGACAATTTTCTGATTCAGTATGTGGATGTAGCTACTAGAGAAGGTGCAAAACTTGACCTACTCTTGGGAAATAAGGCAGGGCAGGTGACTGAGGTGTCAGTGGGGGAGCACTTTGGGGCCAGCGACCATAATTCTATTAGATTTAAAATAGTGATGGAAAAGGATAGACCAGATCTAAAAGTTGAAGTTCTAAATTAGAGGAAGGCTAATTTTGACAGTTTTAGGCAAGAACTTACAAAAGCTGATTGGGGCAGATGTTTGCAGGTAAAGGGACAGCTGGAAAATGGAAGGCCTTCAGAAATGAGATAACAAGAATCCAGAGAAAGTATATTCCTGTCAGGGTGAAAGGGAAGGCTGGTAGTTATAAGGAATGCTGGATGACTAAAGAAATTGAGGGTTTGTTTATGAAAAAGAAGGAAGCATATGTCAGGTATGGGTAGGAGAGATCGAGTGAATTCTCAGAAGAGTATAAAGACAGTCGGAGTATACTTAAGAGGGAAATCAGGAGGGCAAAAAGGGGACATGAGATAGCTTTTGCAAATAGAGTTAAGGAGCGTCAAAGGGGTTTTACAAATACAGTAAGGGCAAAAGGGTAACTAGGGAGAGACCCCCTCAAAGATCAGCAAGGCGGCCTTTGTGTGGAGCTGCAGAAAATGGGGGAGATACTAAACGAGTAATTTGCATGAGTATTTACTGTGGAAAAGGATATGGAAAGTGTAGAATGTAGGGAAATAGATGGTGACATCTAGCAAAATGTCCATATTACAGAGGAGGAAGTGCTGGATGTCTTGAAATTCATAAAAGTGGATAAATCCCCAGGACCTGATCAGGTGTGCCCTAGAACTCTGTAGGAATCTAGGGACGTGATCACTGGGCGCCTTGCTGAGATATTTGTATCATTGATAGTGACAGGTGAGGCGCTGGATGACTGGAGGTTGGCTAACGTGGTGCCACTATTTAAGAAGGGCGGTAAGGACAAGCCAGGGAACTATAGACCAGTGAGCCTGACATTGGTGGTGGGCAGGTTGTTGGAGAGAATCCTGAGGGACAGGATGTACATGTATTTGGAAAGGCAAGGACTGATTAGGGGTAGTCGACATGGCTTTTTGCGTGGGAAATTATGGCTCACATACTTGATTGAGTTTTTTGAAGAAGTAACAAAGAGGATTGATGAGGGCAGAGCAGTAGATGTGATCTATATGGACTTCAATAAGGCATTCGACAAGTCTCCCCAAGGGAGACTGGTTAACAAGGTAAAATCTCATGGAATACAGGGAGAACTAGCCATTTGGATACAGAACTGGCTCAAAGGTAGAAGACAGAAGGTGGTGATGGAGGGTTGTTTTTCAGACTGGAGGCCTGTGACCAATGGAGTGCCACAAGGATCGGAGCTGGGTCCGATAAATGAATTGGACATGAGTATAAGAGGTATAGTTAGTACGTTTGCAGATGACAGCAAAATTGGAGGTGAAGAGGGTTACCTCAGATTACAACAGGATCTTGACCAGATAGGCCAATGGGCTGAGAAGTGGCAGATGGAGTTTAACTTAGATAAATGTGTGGTGCTGCATTTTGGGAAAGCAAATCTTAACAGGGCTTATACACTTAATAGTAAGGTCCTAGGGTGTGTTGCTGAACAAAGAGACCTTGGAGTGCAGGTTCATAGCTCCTTGAAAGTGGAGTCGTAGGTAGATAGGATAGTGAAGAAGGCATTTGATATGCTTTCCTTTAATGGTCAGCGTATTGAGTACAGGAGTTGGGAGGTCATGTTGCAGCTGTACAGGATATTGGTTAGGCCACTGTAGAAATATTGTATACAATTCTGTTCTCCTTCCTATCGGAAAGATGTTGTGAAACTTGAAAGGGTTCAGAAAAGATTTGTAAGGATATTTCCAGGGTTGGAGGATTTGAGTTATGGGGAGAAGCTGAACAGGCTGGGGCTGTTTTCCCTGGAGCGTCGGAGGCTGAGGGGTGACCTTATAGAAGTTTACAACATTATGAGGGGCATGGATAGGATAAATAGACAAAGTCTTTTCCCTGGGGTCGGGGAGACCAGAACTAGAGGGCATAGGTTTAAGGTGAGAGGGGAAAGATATAAAAGAGACCTAAGGGGCAACTTATTCACACAGAGGGTGGTACATGTATGGAATGAACTGCCAGAGGATGTGGTGGAGGCTGATACAGTTACAACATTTAAGAGGCATTTAGATGGGTATATGAATAGGAAGGGTTTGGAGGGATATGGGTCGAGTGCTAGCTGGTCGGACTAGATTGGGTTGGGGTCTCTGGGCGGCATGGACGGGTTGGACCGAAGGGTCTGTTTCCATGCTGTACATCTGACTCTATGACTCTAAACTAACCATTTAGAGTCCAGCCTGAAACAAGAGTCAGTTGTGTTTTAAGTTGACTTATGCTTTGCTGTTTAACAATTCATGGCAAAAGGTCAATATTCTTCCAACACAGAGAGGAATCCACTGTATCACATTAGAGCTTCACGGTGAGTCTGAGCGTGTGGAGGCTGAAGAGATTGGGGAGACACTGAATGAATACTTTTCGTCAGTATTCAATCAGGAACAGGACATTATTGTCAATGTGAATACTGAGTCACAATTACGTAGAATGGATGGCTTTGAGGTATGTAGAGAAGAAGTGTTGGAAATTCTGAAAAGGGTGAAAATACATAAGTCCCCTGGGCCTGATGGCATTTATCCTAGGATTCTCTGGGAAGCAAGGCAGGAGATTGCAGAGCCATTGGCCTTGATTTTTATGTCCTCGTTGTCTACAGGAGTAGTGCCAGAAGATTGGAGGCTAGCAAATGTGGTTCCCTTGTTCAAGAAGGGGAGTAGGGATAACCCTAGTAACTATAGGCCGGTGAGTCTCACTTCTGTTGTGGGCAAAATCTTAGAGAGAATTGTAAGGGATAGGATTTATGAACATCTGGATAGGAATAATGTGATCAAGGATAGTCAGCATGGTTTTGTGAAGAGCAGGTCGTGCCTCACAAACCTTATTGAATTCTTTGAGAAGGTGACTAAGGAGGTGGACGAGGGGAAAGCGGTAGATGTGGTGTATATGGATTTTAGTAAGGCGTTTGATAAGGTTCCCCATGGTAGACTACTGCAAAAAATACGGAGGTATAGCATTGAGGGTGAGTTGGAGGTTTGGATTAGGAGTTGGCTGGCTGGAAGAAGACAGAGGGTAGTAGTTGATGGCAAAGTTTAATCTTGGAGTGCCGACACTAGCGGTGTTCCGCAAGGATCTGTTTTGGGACCATTGCTGTTTGTCATTTTTATAAATGACCTGGAGGAGGGGTTAGAAGGTTGGCTGAGCAAGTTTGCGGATGATACGAAGGTCGGAGGAGTTGTAGACAGTGAGGAAGAATGTGGCAGGTTACAGCGGGATATAGATAAGCTGCAGAACTGGGCAGAAAGGTGGCAAATGGAGTTCAATGTAGCTAAGTGTGAGGTAATTCACTTTGGTATGAGTAATAAAAAGATGGGGTACTGGGCTAATGGTCAGATACTTGGTAGTGTGGATGAGCAGAGGGATCTTGGTGTCCATGTACATAGATCTTTGAAAGTTGCCACCCAGGTAAATAGTGCGGTGAAGAAGGCATATGGCGTACTGGCTTTTATTGGTAGAGGAATTGAGTTCCGGAGTACTGAGGTCATGTTGCAGTTGTATAAGACTCTGGTGCGGCCGCATCTGGAGTATTGTGTGCAGTTTTGGTCGCCATACTATAGGAAGGATGTGGAGGCACTGGAACGGGTGCAGAGGAGGTTTACCAGGATGTTGCCTGGTATGGTAGAAAGATCGTATGAGGAAAGGCTGAGGCACTTGAGGCTGTTTTCATTGGAGAAAAGAAGGTTTAGGGGTGACTTGATAGAGGTGTACAAGATGATTAGGGGTTTAGATAGGGTCGACAGAGAGAATCTTTTTCCACGTGTGGAGTCAGCTATTACAAGGGGGCATAGCTTTAAATTAAGGGGGGGTAGGTGTAGGACAGATGTTAGGGGTAGGTTCTTTACTCAGCGAGTCGTGAGTTCATGGAATGCCCTGCCAGTAGCAGTGGTGGACTCTCCCTCATTATGGGCATTTAAGCGGGCATTGGATAGGCATATGGAGGATAGTGGGTTAGTGTAGGTTAGGTGGGCTTGGATCGGCGCAACATCGAGGGCCGAAGGGCCTGTACTGCGCTGTATTCTTCTATGTTCTATGTTTTAAACTTTAACTTGGATTCTATTAATTCATGTAAAAGAACATGATAAAAAACACAGTGAATGATTGAAATTAGAAGTTACACCAAAATACTAAAGTAACATTAAATATTGAAAACAATTTTTTGTAACTATTTTATGCAATATGTGATAAACATTCACTTTTTATTTCTAACAGATTCAATTTACTCATTTACAGGAGAGAAATTTAAGAATGACTATATTGATAGAGGATTATTAGAAAAATGCAGTACAATGATGTTCATGGTGGGTTAATGCCTGAAATTAAAACTTTAAGCATCAATTATATTTCTTCGTAAAAATAAAGGAAGCAAGCCTGCGTAGACCATCAACATTCAAGCCCAGGTCATATAGTACAGCCTTTGTTCATCACACTCAGATACAAGCAGTTAACTTAGGCACTCTCATAATCTCACAGACTGACAATTGGTTCAATCTTATTAATGTCCTGAAATTATACAATACAATACAAGACAGCACAGGAACAGGCCCTTCAGCCCAAATAGCCTGTCCCAATTCCTAGTCCTTATTTAAGCCCACTATTTATTGCCCATACTTGGTTTCTATCACTGTTCACTTCCCATTCATGTGCCAATCAGGATACATCTGAAATGTTGTTAATGTGTCTGCTTCCACCACCTCCACTGGCAGTGTGTTCCAGGCACCACCACCCTCTGGATGAAATATATTCCCCATACTTCTCCCTAAACATTCCCCCTCTTACCATGAACCTGTGCCCTCTGCAGTTGACTTTTTCACCCTGGGACTATCTACCTCATCTATGCTTCTCATAATTTTGTAAATCACTGTCAGATCACCCTTCAGTCCCTGTATTTCCAATGAAAACAATCCTAGTTTATCCAAACTTTCCTCATAACTAAAACCCTCTACATCAGGCAATGTCCTGGTAAACCCTCTCTGTACCCTCTCCAAAGTATCCACATCTTTCTGATAGTGTGGGGGCCATAGCTGCATGTAATATTCCAAATGTGACCTCATTAAAGTTTTGGGTATTTTGAGGGCTTATGCCTGAAATATTGACTCTCCTGCTCCTCAGATGCTGCCTGAATGGCTGTGCTTTTCCAGCGCCACACTTTTTAACTCTGACTCTCCAGGATCTTGCAGTCCTCACTGTCTCCTAACTAAAGTTTTGTACAGCTGTAACATAACTTACCAACTTTGAGATGTGATGCCCCAGACAATGAAGGTGAGCATGCTGTATGCCATCTTGACTGCCTTATCCTCCTGTGTCGCTACTTTTGGGGATCTGTGGACCTGCACCTCAGATCCCTCTGTTTATCGATCCTCCAAAGGATTCTGTTATTTATTGTATAATTTGCACTTGAATTTGATCTTCCAAAATAAACCACCTCACATTTGTCCTGATTAAACTCAGTCTGCTATTTCTCTGCCCAAATCTACAATCTATCTGCATCCCGCTATATCCTTTGAAAACCATCCTCACTGAGACAATGTATTTGTCTGCCTGCTATTATAGAATGCACCAAGTATTATGAAAGTTTATTGCTTTAATCACTCAGCAGCTCATAGAACTGTTCGCTGTCAGATTTTATGAAACAAAACCAGAAATTGCTGGTGAAACTCAGGTCTGGCAGCATCTGTGGAAAGAAGGCAAAGCTAATGAATCGAGTCCAGTGACTCTTCATCAGAACCAACAGCAGCAAGAAAAAAGTGATTAGATTAGATTCCCTACAGTGCGAAAACAGGCCCAACCAGTCCACACCAACCCTCCGAAGAGTAACCCACCCAGACCCATTTCCCTCTGACTAATGCACCTAACACTGTGGACAATTTAGCATGGCCAATTCACCTGGCCTGCACATCTTTGGACTGTGGGAGGAAACCCATGCAGACACTGGGAGAATGTGCAAACTCCACACAGACCAAGGCTGGAATCAACCCTGCAACCCTGGTGCTGTGAGGTAGCAGAGCTAACCACCGAGCCACCAAAGAGAGTGATATTGATGCTAAAGTCGAGATTGGGGGAGATGGAGAGGAAAGCAGACATGAACAGATAGGTGGAGATGGAATCCAGAGAGAGAGAGAGAGAGATGAAAGGGGCAGTATCTGAGGAGACTATGAATGGCTGGCCATGACAAAAGGAAAGCTAAATCAATTATGATGAGAGCTGAAGATAGCAGAAATTGGGTAATCCGTGCTGAAGGCGACCCATATAATGTGATACCAAAAGAGAAAATGCTGGAAAATCTCAGCAGGTCTGGCAGCATTTGTAAGGAGAGAAAAGAGCTGACTTTTCGAGTCTAACTAACCCTTTGTCAAAGCTTTCACAAAGGGTCAGTTCGACTCGAAACGTCAGCTCTTTTCTCTCCTTACAGATGCTGCCAGACCTGCTGAGATTTTCCAGCATTTTCTCTTTTGGTTTCAGATTCCAGCATCTGTAGCAATTTGCTTTTATTCATATAATGTGATGATACGCCTGAGAGAGGTAGAAAATGGGTTGGCTGTGCTAAAAGTAGCCCATATCATTACAGGACTGGGTATGGGGTGGGTGGTACATCATGTGTAAAAGGATGGAATCAGGGTGTAAAGTTATTGAACTCAAAGCTAAGTCTAGAGGCTGCAGGGTGCAGAAAGTGAGCTGCTGTTCTTCGAGCGTGTGATGCCGTTGGTTCAAACATTGCAGGAGGCCTCAGGTATGGGAACACGCTGATGGATTGCAGTGGCAGGCAACTGGAAATGCTGGGTCACTTTTACAGACAGGTTTTGTAATATGGCACTTCAGCAATTCCAAAATGATGTTTGTGACTGATTTAAGATTGCACTTTAGGGTAAACCATAAGATCATGTGAAATAGGAGCAGAATTAGGCCATTTGGCTCCTTCATTCCACCATTCGATCATGGCTGTTCTCAATTCCATTTTCCTACCTGTTCTCTGTAACTCTTCATCCCCTCACTAATCAAGAACTTATCTATCTAATTTAAATATGTTCAGTGCCTTGGTATCCACAGCTCTCTGCGGCAATGAGTTCCACAGATTCCCCACCTTCTGGCTGAAGAAATTCTTCCCCATCTCAGTTCTAAAGGGTCATCCCTTCATTCTGAGGCTCTGCGCTCAGGTCCTGGTCTCTCCTACTGGTGGAAACATCTTCTCCACGTCCACATTATCGAGGCCTCTCAGTACCCTGTAAGTTTTAATCAGATGCCTCCTCATCCTTCTAACCTTCATCAAATACAGACTCAGAGTCCTCAACTGCTCCTCATAAGACAAGTCCTCCATCCCCGGGATCATTCTTATAAACCTCCTCTGGATCCCCTCCAACACCAGCATATCCTTCCTTAGATACGAGGCCCAAAACTGCTCACAATA
The DNA here is from genome assembly GCF_037043375.1 of Chiloscyllium plagiosum. NCBI lineage: Eukaryota > Metazoa > Chordata > Chondrichthyes > Orectolobiformes > Hemiscylliidae > Chiloscyllium > Chiloscyllium plagiosum. Next base: position 3,108,323 of record NW_028270161.1, read on the forward strand.
TTCCAAATATAGTATGATCAGAGCCTTCTAGAGCTCCAGAAGTACATCTCTGCTTTTGTAGCCTTCTCAAAATGAATGCCAATATTCCTTTTGCTTGCCTAACCTGCATGTTAACCCTAAGAGAATCCTGAATGAGGATTCCAAAGTGCTTCAGGTTTCTGAAATCTTTTCCCTGTTTAAAAAACATTCTTCCTACCAAAGTGCCTAATCACACGGTTTCCCACATTGTACTCCATCTGCCACCTCTTTGCCTACTCTCCTAGCCTGTCCAAGTATTCTACAGCTCCCCACTCCTCAATACGACCTGTCCCTCCACCTATCTTTGTGTTGTCTGCAAGATTTGCAATAATGCCCTTGGTTCACACATAACGTGAATAGTTGTGGTCCCAAAACTAAACCCTACAGAACTTCACTAGTCACCGGCTGCAATCCTGAAGAAGTCGTCTTTATACCCATTCGCTGCCTTCTGCCAGTCCTTTATCAATCTTCTTTCTATGCCATTACCTTGCCCCAACACCATGGGCTCTTATCTTATTTAGCAGTCTCCTCTCTGCCACCTTGTTAAAGGCCTTCTGAAATCCAAATAGGCCACATCTATTAGCTTCCGTTTGGTTAAATTGCTTGTTTTCTCCTCAAAGAAGTCTAACAGATTTGTCAGGTATGATCTTCCCTTGACAAAGCCACGCTGACTCAGTGTTATTTTACCACGCATTTCCAATTACTCTGCTATCTCATCCTTAATAATGGACTGAAAAATCTTACCCGCCACTGACGTCAGGCTAACCGGCTAAACGGCATATTATGGTCATTGCTCCTTTGATGTTCCTTCACCTTGAGGTCCGTAATCAAGTTTGCCTCATTACACATCACCAAATCCAAAATTGCCTGGTCCTAGTGGGCTATATGCTACAATTCACTCCAAAAAACACCCCATAGAAATTCCATAAATTCATGGGATTGCACAGTGGCTCAGTGGTTAGCACTGCTGCCTCACAGTGCCAGGGACCCGGTTTCAATTCTAGCCTTGGGTGACTACCTGTGTGGAGTTTGCACAATCCCCCGGTGTCTGTGTGGGTTTCCTCCAGGTGCTCTAGTTTCCTCTCACACTCCAAACATATGTAGGATAGAGTGGGACAGCCATGCTCAATTGCACCATAGTGTCCAGAAATGTGGACTAGCCACAGGGCATGCAGGGTTATAGGGAGGCTGGGTCTGGATGGGAGCTCTTTGGAGGGTCACTGAGGATTCGATAGGCCCAAATGACCTGCTTGCACAGTATAGGGATCATATGATTCCTTTTCTTGGGATCCCTACCAAACTGGTTTACCAATGCCACCTGCACATTGAAGACCCCATGCTTATGACAGTGTCTTTCCTGTTGGCCTTTTCTATCTCCTGATTTATTTTCTGCTTCACATCCTGACCACAGCTCGGAGACCTGAACATAACTCCTATCAGGGTCTTTTGTCTTTGGTGGTTCCTCACCTCTCTCCACCTTCTGACCCTATATTGCTTTGTGCTATCAGTTAAATTTTATTCTTTACTAGTAAGGGAACCCTGCCCCCTCTGTCCATCTGCCTGACATTTCGATAGGATGGGTATTCTTGGATATTTAGTTCCCAACACTAATCCCTTGCAGTCACATCTCTGTGATACCCACAGCATCATACCTGCCAATTTCAATCTGCATCACAAGCTTATTCACCTGATCCTGCGTGTATTTTAAGTACAACACCCTCAGTCATAGTCATAGAGTCATAAAGATGTACAGCACAGAAACAGACCCTTCAGTCTAACTCGCCCATGCCGACCAGAAATCGCAACCTAACCTAGTCCTATTTGTTAGCACTTGGCCCATATCCCTCTAAATGCTTCCTATTCATATTCCCATCCAGATGCCTTTTAAATGTTGCAATGTATCAGCCTCCCCACTTCCTCTGGCAGCTTATTCCACTCACACATCACCCTCCTGCATTGACTACCCTCTTCTCATAGTTGTCTCCTTACCTGCTATGCCTGAAGTTCGATTCCTGACCCTTTCCATATTCTCTGTCCTATTACTTGTTCTGGAAACTTAAATAAACTCTCCTGAGCCCTCCCCCTTTTAACTCTTTCCATAATTTTCCCTGCAACTGAACTCA